>NC_139217.1:173719429-174101929 GCF_055691185.1 Crinia signifera
TCATAGCAGGTCCAGAGAGTGTGTTGTTCTTGCATGAATTACAGAATTAGGAAACATCAGCAGCAGTGCCCTTATCATTAAAGTTATTGTGATTGCCAACTGAGCTTTCTGCATTTTTCTATACTGCTTTATCCATATGGATGAACAGGAATGGCTCCCACCAGCTCAAGAACTGGAGTCAAGGACAAGGATTTAGACAAAAATTACCAAGTCCTGAAGCTTAATCATTGCATGATTATAGCCACAACTCTAATCAATTATATGAATCATAGATCAGGAGCCTATTGAACTTCAGGGAAAACAGATCTCGACTTTAACACAGTTTATGCTTCATACAGTATGTTTTCCAATGAATTGTGGAAAGGTAAATTTCTTACCAAAAACTAGCTGGTATTTTTGGATAATTCCTTACTTTCACCAGTGCTTCTATAAAATAAACCAATACATAATGCCAGCGGCGATAAGTGGGACGGTTGGGAGGTATGTGCTAACAACAACTTAAAAGTCCTAAATTGATAATCTTGATGTTGGTACTGTATTTGTTCTCTGTGCTTCTGGAGAGTAAAACTTGCAGGACAACCTTAGAAGTTCAACATGACTTGGTAGTTTGGCCAAACAATTACGTACTGTGATCTAAGTGGTGACTGAAAAGATTTGCTTGTGGTAAAATAGAATGTATGTTTAGACAGACACAGAAGACTTTTTTCTATCCAGGATAATATTGGATGAACTTCAATCAATACTTGCTTGTTTTCTGTCTACTCTTGACATGGTAACTGTCCAAGTTGGAACCAAAGGCTAAGAGTTTTTGAAAAGCTGCATTGAGCTTTATCATGATGGAAGATATCTCATTTAGAAGAAGCGCATATTTCTCTAGATGGGCCATAGAGTGTACTAGCCAAGAATAAACTAGAGGTCATATGTATTAAAGCTACAGAGAGAAAAAGAGGAGTCCGATAAAGTACCAACCAACCCTGGACCAGATGTATTAAGCTTCAAAAAGTGATAAAATGGAGAGTGATAAAACACCAGCCAATCAGCTCCTACCTATAATGTTACAGGCTGGGTTTGAAAAAGAACAGGTAGAAGCTGATTGGCTGGCTGTTTATCACTCTCCATTTTATCACTTTTTGAAGCTTAATACATCTGGCCCTATGTTTGAAAAGTGACAAGAGCTGACTGGTTGGTACTGTAACTCTCTCTGCTTGACCTCCTTCAAGGCTTTAATACATATGCTCCAAACATTGCAGACACCAAGCACCCAGGTCTGCTGAACAAGTGTCAATTCCGTTCCTCAAATTAGACTAGTAAACATCTTGGTAATTCTAAGTTTTTTGTGGTTTCAGTGTCACATACCTCCCAACTTCTGTCCGGATGAAATAGGGACACTGGGGGCGTGGCGTATGCAAACGAGGGCGCGGCTTATGCTAATTAGCCGCAACCTCATTTTCATACGAGAATAGACGCTGTGCGCATGCGCACAGCGTCTATTCTACTAGATTGGGGGTCTCCCAACTGCCTGCCGCGGGTGGGACAGCGGGACAGGACCCGAAAATCGGGACTGTCCCGCTGTAATCGTGACAGTTGGGAGGTATGGTGTCATGGAAAATGTAGATGGAATACTCGCAGAGCCTTACCTTGGCCATCTTATTATTAGGATTGTTGAAGACAGAATCACTTTGAAGCCTGTTCACTCTTTTTCTGTTTACTAGCATTTTGCAATCGCTTCTAAGTGTAGTTTTATCCACTTACTGTATAACCTTGTAGGGGCATTGTGTTGTTTTCAGAATGTGCATCAGGAAAAGGAGTTGTTGATTATCCTAATGAATGCACTGAATATGGAAATTGCACTGCCTGAAAGCAATATGGAGAAAGCTCTGATGCAAAGAAGTAACCACAACAGGAACATAGGCATCTGCCAAGTCTTTCTGGTTGGCAGAAGTAATGGGATCCTGTGATTCCATGTAGAATTTTCAAGTTGAATTACAACTGTTCAGTATATCTCCTTGAAGTAGAATATGCATAATTTTGAATTACCAACCCATTCTTCAGACAAACCCATTGCTGTTATATCAGCAATATATACGGTATATATAAAAAAGTTGGTACTTGTGAGTTATCTGGGCGCCCGATTTTTGATCGTATACGCATCGTGTCGCATCGTGTGTTAACCAAATGGCATGCGATGCGACGCGACGAGATCACCACCCGAACCCGATTTTACATCGGGTACCATCTAATCTGATCACGTCGCATCGCATGTTAACCACATGGCATGCGATGCGACAGCACCCGATTTTAGCAGGGCAAAACCCCCAAAAAGTGACACAATGTCAATCCCATCCCCATTGTTAACGCCACTCCACTATCAATGTGAACCCGAAGCGTGGCGAGCGCAGCGAGCCCGCAAGGGGCGGCGGTACGCGTCCTCCGACCTTTTCATGCCCTACTATCCACTAGGGCGTGGAGTGAGAATAGAATAGTGTGGCGAGCGTAGCGAGCCACCGAGCCCGAAGCGTGGCGAGCGCAGCGAGCCCCGCGAGGGGACACGGATACCTTCACAGGTGAGCGCATACTTTCATGGGCTTCACAGGTATCCGTGTCCCCTCGCGGGGCTCGCTGCGCTCGCCACGCTTCGGGCTCGGTGGCTCGCTGCGCTCGCCACACTATTCTATTCTCACTCCACGCCCTAGTGGATAGTAGGGCATGAAAAGGTCGGAGGACGCGTACCGCCGCCCCTCGCGGGCTCGCTGCGCTCGCCACGCTTCGGGTTCACGTTGATAGTGGAGTGGTTGTGAACATCCAATATCATTCATCAATATCATTCATATCTGACACATTAACCCCTTCATGACAGAGCCAGTTTGTGCCTTCATGACAGAGCCCTTTTTTTTCAAATCTGACATGTCTCACTTAAGTGGGGATAACTTTTTTTTGCTTTTACTTATCCCAGTGATTTTGAGATTGTTTTCTCGTGACACATTGTACTTCAAGTTAGTGGTAAATTTTCGTCGATACAGTCTGTGTTTTTTTGTGAAAAATACCAAAATATCGTGAAAAAATGGAAAATTTAGCAATTTGCAAAATGTTAAATTTTCTGCTTGTGAGACAAATAATCATACCACTCAAAATAGTTAATAACTAACATAGACCATATGTCTACTTTATGTTTCCATCATTATTTCAACTTCCTTTTAATTTTTTTGGACACTAGGAGGCTTACAATATGAATAGCAAATTCTCAAATTTTCATGAAAATTTCAAACACTGATTTTTTTAGGGACCAGTTCAGTTCTGATGTGACTTTGAGGGACTTGTATGTGAGACACCCCCATAAATGATGCCATTTCAAAAACTGCACCCCTCACAGTATTCAAAACAGCATTTTGGAAGTTTGTTAACCCTTTAGGTGTTTCACAGGAATTAAAACAAAGTGTAGGTGAAATTTCAAAATTTCTTTTTTTTTGCAGAGTTTCAATTTTAATACATTTTTCTAACGAATACAGTAGATTTTACTAGAGAAATGTGACTAAAAATTGATTCCCCCAATTCTTTTGTTTTCAAAAATATCCTATATGTGGCCCTAGTGTGCACGTTGACCAAACCACAGGCTTCATAATAGAAGGAGCACCTACTTGATTTTGGAGCCTCCTTTTTATGAGATTTTTTTTTAGGCACCATGTAGGTTTCTAGGCACCATAAGTGCTAAAAGTTAGGAACCTCCCCCACAAGTCACCCCATTTTGCAATCTACACCCCTCAGGGAATTCATCTAGGGGTATAGTGTACATTTCAAACCCCCAGGGGTTTCACCAATTTTGGTACAACTGGGATGTGAAAATGGAAAATTACATTTTTTTACACAAACATGCAGTTCTGGCTCAAAATTTTTCATTTTCACAAGGAATGAAGGAGACAAAGCACCCCAAAATCTGTGCCCCAATTTCTCCCGAGTACGGCAATGCCTCACATGTGACCAAAAAATACCAGTTGGGTGCATGGCAGGACTTAGAAGGGAAGGAGTGATTTTTGGATTTTGCAGCTCAGATTCTGGTGGAATTTTGGTGGGTGCTATGTCGCATTAGCAAGACCCCCCAAGCACCAAGACAGTGGAACCCCCCCACAAGTGACCCCATTTTGCAAACTACACCCCTCAGGGAATTCATCTAGGGGTATAGTGTACATTTCAAACCCCCAGGGGTTTCACCAATTTTGGTATAACTGGGATGTGAAAATGGAAAATTACATTTTTTTACACAAAAATGTGCTTCTGGCTCAACATTTTTCATTTTCACAAGGAATGAAGGAGACAAAGCACCCCAAAATCTGTGCCCCAATTTCTCCCGAGTACGGCAATGCCTCACATGTGACCAAAAAATACCAGTTGGGTGCATGGCAGGACTCAGAAGGGAAGGAGTGATTTTTGGATTTTGCAGCAAAGATTTTGGTGGAATGAATAGTGGGTGCTATGTTGCATTAGCAAGACTCCCAAAGCACCAATACAGTGGAACCCCCCCACAAGTCACCCCATTTTGCAAAGTACACCCCTCAGGGAATTCATCTAGGGGTATAGTGTACATTTCAAACCCCCAGGGGTTTCACCAATTTTGGTACAACTGGGATGTGAAAATGGAAAATTACATTTTTTTACACAAACATGCAGTTCTGGCTCAAAATTTTTCATTTTCACAAGGAATGAAGGAGACAAAGCACCCCAAAATCTGTGCCCCAATTTCTCCCGAGTACGGCAATGCCTCACATGTGACCAAAAAATACCAGTTGGGTGCATGGCAGGACTCAGAAGGGAAGGAGTGATTTTTGGATTTTGCAGCAAAGATTTTGGTGGAATGAATGGTGGGTGCTATGTTGCATTAGCAAGACTCCCAAAGCACCAATACAGTGGAACCCCCCCACAAGTCACCCCATTTTGCAAAGTACACCCCTCAGGGAATTCATCTAGGGGTATAGTGTACATTTCAAACCCCCAGGGGTTTCACCAATTTTGGTACAACTGGGATGTGAAAATGGAAAATTACATTTTTTTACACAAACATGCAGTTCTGGCTCAAAATTTTTCATTTTCACAAGGAATGAAGGAGACAAAGCACCCCAAAATCTGTGCCCCAATTTCTCCCGAGTACGGCAATGCCTCACATGTGACCAAAAAATACCAGTTGGGTGCATGGCAGGACTTAGAAGGGAAGGAGTGATTTTTGGATTTTGCAGCTCAGATTCTGGTGGAATTTTGGTGGGTGCTATGTCGCATTAGCAAGACCCCCCAAGCACCAAGACAGTGGAACCCCCCCACAAGTGACCCCATTTTGCAAACTACACCCCTCAGGGAATTCATCTAGGGGTATAGTGTACATTTCAAACCCCCAGGGGTTTCACCAATTTTGGTATAACTGGGATGTGAAAATGGAAAATTACATTTTTTTACACAAAAATGTACTTCTGGCTCAAAATTTTTCATTTTCACAAGGAATGAAGGAGACAAAGCACCCCAAAATCTGTACCCCAATTTCTCCCGAGTACGGCAATGCCTCACATGTGACCAAAAAATACCAGTTGGGTGCATGGCAGGACTCAGAAGGGAAGGAGTGATTTTTGGATTTTGCAGCAAAGATTTTGGTGGAATGAATGGTGGGTGCTATGTTGCATTAGCAAGACTCCCAAAGCACCAATACAGTGGAACCCCCCCACAAGTCACCCCATTTTGCAAAGTACACCCCTCAGGGAATTCATCTAGGGGTATAGTGTACATTTCAAACCCCCAGGGGTTTCACCAATTTTGGTACAACTGGGATGTGAAAATGGAAAATTACATTTTTTTACACAAACATGCAGTTCTGGCTCAAAATTTTTCATTTTCACAAGGAATGAAGGAGCCAAAGCACCCCAAAATCTGTGCCCCAATTTCTCCCGAGTACGGCAATGCCTCACATGTGACCAAAAAATACCAGTTGGGTGCATGGCAGGACTCAGAAGGGAAGGAGTGATTTTTGGTTTTTGCAGCTCAGATTCTGGTGGAATGAATGGTGGGTGCTATGTGGCATTAGCAAGACCCCCGAAGCACGGTGAAATGATGAACCTAATAATCCATAGATGTGTGGTATATTTTGAAACACTCCTTTATACATAGGCCGGGTTTGTCGGGGCAAGTTTCACAGTGGAAAATAGTTTCCTTTCTTATTCCCTTTTTATAGCAAACTTTGCACCTTTTTTGTGTCCTGCCCTTTCTTGCAGTGGAGGGGATTTCGTTGGGAAAATGCTGCCCTGGTACAATACGGGGGCCAGTACTAGAAGTACTGGGGCCCTCTGCCTGCTGATTCCCAAATGTTAGGCTCTTTATGACTTCCTCTTGAAAGTGCATAAATGTCCCCCTCTGGCCGGTAGAACGGAATAGCACGTAAGCGTTATACAGTGCCATCTGGATGATATACACGGCCAGCTTCTTGTACCAGATATTTGTTTTCCGCAGGGCACTGTACGGCTTCAGTACCTGATCTGAAAGATCCACTCCGCCCATGTACTTATTGTAATCTAGGATACAATTTGGTTTTGAGGTGTGGGTACTGGTACCTCGTACAGGGATGGAGGTGGTACTGTCTCCATGAATTGTTGTCAGTATAAGGACATCCCTCTTGTCCTTATATTTGACCAACAACAAATTTTCGGTGCATATTCCCCTGCTTTCACCCCTTCTCATTACTTGGGCAATGTGCGTTTTGGGGAGGCCTCTTTGGTTCTTGCGCACAGTACCGCAAGCTGCTGTACCTCTTGAACCAAGGGCCTTAAACAGGGGGATGCTGGTGTAAAAGTTATCCACATAGAGGTGATAACCCTTATCCAGGAAGGGGTGCATTAAATCCCAGACAATTTTTCCACTAACACCTACGAGGGAGGGGGGGCATTCTGGTGGTTCAATTCTTGAATCCTTCCCTTCATATACCCTAAACTTGTGGGTGTACCCTGTGGTGCTTTCACACAGCTTATACATTTTTATGCCATACCTTGCCCTCTTACTGGGAAGGTACTGGCGGAATTTAACCCTTCCTTTAAAATGTATAAGGGACTCGTCGATACTAATACATTTATCAGGGATGTATAGCTCTGCAAATTTGGCACTGAAATGATCAATGACCGGCCTGACTTTGAATAGCCTGTCAAAGGTGGGATCATCTCTGGGTGGGCACTGTGCATTATCGGTGTAATGTATAAATTTATGGATTGCCTCAAAACGAGCCCGGGGCATGGCCATACGGTGAAATGGGGTGCTGTACAGAACATCTGTACTCCAATATTGCCTAATTTGTGGCTTTTTTACTATGCCCATATGTAACACCAGACCCCAAAACGTCATCATCTCTACTGCATCTACAGGGGTCCACCTAGCAAATGATGACGTGGGGTTTTGAGCAATAAACTGCTGGGCATATAAATTAGTTTGGTCCACCATTAAATTTATAAAATCATCAGAGAAAAATAATTTAAAAATGTCAATTTCTCTGAGACCTGTTGAATCAAATTGGATTCCTGGGATGGCCAAAAACTCAGGAACCTGGGGCTCAAAATTGTCTGGTGGTGGGGTCCATACGAGATCAATTATTGGGGGGGGGGGTCTCAGCTGCTCTACGGGGGCGTCTTTGAGGGGGTCCCTCATCATCAGAGGAGGAAGAGGAGCTTAAGACAAATCCTTCAAATTCCCCGCTTGCCTCACTGGCTGTGTCAGAGTCAGAGGCAAGCATGGCATATGCCTCCTCCACCGAATACATTCTCCTGGATGACTGGGACGACATTTGGGATGACATTTGGGATGCCATTTATATTTTTGTGTTACTGGTAGTGAAATGTTTCAACACGTGTATAGTGTAGGGGGGGGGGTACAAACTTTATTTGAACCCGGGGGGTATGTAGTGTGTAGTGTGTATGTATGTAGTGCAGAAAAAAAAAATACAAAAATAAAAAAATTGAAGGGTTAAAAAAAAAAAAATGGAAGGGGTTAAAAAAAAATGGAAGGGGTTAAAAAAAAAATGGAAGGGGTTAAAAAAAAATAAAAATGGAAGGGGTTAAAAAAAAAAAAGGTCCTGCGCCAAAAATTTAGCACAGATGTTGGTCAGTAACGTCCGTCACTGAACAGCGCTCAAAGGCAACAGGAATTTGATCCAAAAAAAATAAAAAATAGATCAACCCTGTGCCGAAAAAGCTGATCAGTGATGTACGTCACTGATCAGCGCACAGTGGCCACAGGACACACACAAAATCACAGTGTGTGTAAAAAAAAAAATGTAAAAAAGACCCCACAGCACTCACAAAAAATAAAAAAAGGTGATCAGTGATGCGACACTGATTACCAGTGAGGGGCAGCAGGTGCACAACCTTTGGTGGTACTGACAGGTATATATAAAAAAAAAAACCTCTGCACCCCTAAAAAGTTGCTGATCACCTCAGATATAGTGATCAGCACAAAAGGCGGGGGCAGCAGACACAAAATTTAGCACTCTCTATCACTCTCTGTCACTATCTCTCTCTATCTCTCTATCTCTCACTATCTATCACTCTATGACACTGCAGCAGCAGCACTGACAGGTATATCTATATATAAAAAAAAACCTGCGCCCCCAAAAAGTTGCTGATCAGTTAATTTATACTGATCAGCACAAAAGGGGGGGCAGCAGTCAGTTATATAAAAAATATATAGCACAATCTGTCACTATCTCTCTATCTCTCTCTCTCTATCTCTCTCTATCTCTCTCTATCTATCTATAGCTCTATCACACTGCAGCAGCACAAAATATAGCACTAGGCCTCTCTATCTCTCTCTATCTCTCTCTATCTCTTTCAGTTATATAAAAAATATATAGCACAATCTGTCACTATCTCTCTCTCTATCTCTCTCTCTCTCTCTATCTCTCTCTATCTCTCTCTATCTCTCTATCTATAGCTCTATCACACTGCAGCAGCACAAAATATAGCACTAGGCCTCTCTATCTCTCTCTATCTCTCTCTATCTCTCTCTCTCTAACTCTCTCTCTATCTAATAAATCGCAGCAGCACAAGATGTCACAGGATGTCACAAGATGTCACAAGCATAAGCAATATCAATGATCAGGTAAGTATTTTGGATGGGTTCTGGTCAGTATAGGCGGCAGCTGGGCACGGTGACCGCACTGCACGCTATTCCAGACCGGAATGGCGTCTGCAGTGCAGTCACCGTTAGTTTAAACCCCCCTCCATGGCTGTGATTGGTCCGTCGGTCCGACGAACCAATCACGGCCTTTGGGGGCGGGCGGGGTGAGGTGGGGTGACACCAGTGTCACCCTTACACCCCGCGGTGATTGGTGCTGTACTTTACAGCACCAATCACCTCCGATCCCGTGTCACCGGCGAACGTTATTCGCCGGTGACACAGAAAACGCTGTGAATGGCTGTTCACAATGAACAGCCAATCACAGCGATCGCCGACGGGGGGGCGGCATCGCCGCCCCCCCTGGGCATGCACGGACATGTCTGCTGTCAGGGACAGCAGACATCGTCCCTCTGTCACTGCGTCTCTAGACGCAGTGACAGTTTTAAGCCATGACGTATATATACGTCAACGGTCGGGAAGTACTTCCCGGCCATGACGTATATATACGTCAAATGTCGTGAAGGGGTTAAGGACAACTGAATTTAAGGGAATAACTGTGTAATTAACATATCTCAGAAATAAATTATAATAACAATCAACACATAGCACACAATAATTAATCAACGTAATTATTTATCTAGCAAAGTGAGCGCATGTAGAATGCGGTTAAATGCGCTGTCTCCCGCCAGGCACTTTCGCCACACAAACTCCTGCATATAAGAGTCCAGGTGATGGCGGGCTGTGCCCCGCTGGCGTTTGTTCCGCCATTTTGCACAACCCCACAGTCTTTCGATGTTTTGGGTGTGTGCACCAGTGTCTGGGTCCACAAAATTGTAGCGATGGTTGACTCTCAGGTGACTGTAACCAGCCCGCTCCAGTTCTGGAGTTTTGTATGCCCGCCAGCAATCGCTGACAATTGTGCTTCCAGGCGCGATGTGCTCCACAGTTGCATTGATCAGAGTTGTCGCATCTCGCTTGGCAACTGGTAGCATAAAACAGTCCCCTGTTTCCCGGCACACTCCTCCAAACACCCACTGCTGTGGGAGAACTCTGCCGACATTGGCTTGTCTTTTCACAAACAGTGTCTCATCCACTTCCACTATTTTCCCTGGGCCACCAATCTGGCGTTGAGGCTGGGACATCAGGTCGCATTGACATGCCTCCCGCATCAATGCATTATAAAAGATTGTACTTTTATTACAGATTTTCAAATTCTTTGTACAAAACTCTATAGAAGTGAGTTCATCACACCAACAGTATATGAAGCGCAGTATTGTCATAAACGGCAGCCTGCATCCGGGGTAGAATAGCGAGGCCCGCAGACTCTGCTTTTTCCCGCAACTTTTTATGTAGCAGCGCCATTTGCGCTCTTTTATAGACAGGCGCATAGGGTGGCCATTTGGACATGTGGCTGTAGATGGAAGCAGCCCTTTGTCCTGCAGGAATTGAACTGTATCTTGTTCAGTTTTAGGGAGGCTGAAGATACCGTCCACCAAAGCCATATTAGGAAATAGGGTGTAAGGGGCAAAATGGGGCAATATTGGGGCAAATGTCAGAAATTTCACCTCACAAATAGTCTGAGACACACCAACACTGTAAATCACCTGTTCTCTCCTCTCAAAACTACCTCACACTGATTTTCTGCCAGATGTGGCAGAGGGCGGGTTTAAAAATGGGCGGGAAGTGTTAAAATCGCGTCGCGTCGCATCGCATCCCATTGTATACCATACAATAAGCATACGATGCGACGCGATACGACGCGATGGCAAATCGCGTCGCATCGCGTCGCATCGTATGCTTATTGTAATGACATTCAATTACCACATCGGGCGCCCGGATAACTCACAAGTACCAAAAAGTTTCCTCCAAGCCCTCGTTTACCCTGACCCCTAGCAGTTGTCTGCTGCTACTTGATTGATTACACGTGTAGCATGTATAAGTTGACCCCTTTGTTACATAGTTACATGGTCGATATGGGTCTAGGTCGACATGGTTCTAGGTCAACAGGTCGACAGTCAAAAGGTCGACATGGGGTTTTTCGATGTTTTTGTACCCGAATGTCAACACAGTGTCGACATGGACACTGTTTAAAGTACACCGCATCCCCTCGTTTCGCTCCCAATGCTTCGGGCATACTATTTTATTCTCCCACCATATCCTAGTGAATGGTACGGCATGAAATACCGCCTGTCGGCACATGTCGGATCAAAACAACAGTGAGAAACCCCATTTCGACCTTTTGACTGTTGACCTAGCCCATGTCAACCTAATGCTTGTGTCGACCTAATGACCTGTCGACCTAGACACATGCCGACCTAAACCCATGTCGACCTTGCTGCCTGTCGACCTAGTGGTTTCGACCCAATGCTTGTCAACCTAGTTGGTGTAGACCTAATGACTGTATCCCGTCTGTTTATTGGCAAAGCCAACAGGCAAGTAACTATTTAACCAAAAGCAGTCTTTGCACTAAGCTACTAATTAACATCAATATATAGAGAATGGAATTTGAGGCCTTTTGATAACCCAAAACATATTTGACAGGTGGTTAACTATAGCCCTGTTAAAGACCAATACATATTTACTTTAATTTCTAATTGTTATTATGTACCAGGCATGTTCGGTTTACATTCCTCCTAATCTCCCTATCCATCCATTACACCCTTTCCCACTGCAGCTAAAAAACGGTAAATTGCCGATTTTCAGCGCAATTTACCGTTTTAAGGCTGCAGTGGGAAAGTGCCAGAGTTGAAATACCGTTTAAAGTTAAATGGTATTTCAACCCGTTTTTAAAGCAGAGTCCTACACGTTAAAATAACGTTTAAGAGGCAGTGGGAATGCCTGTTAAACGTTATTTAGCCTCCAGGCAGTCCCAGTGCCTGATGAGAACTAGTAGTTCTCACTTTATGCATGTGTAATGCAGGGTTGCCGACTTCTTTATTCTCCTCTCCGGGAGAAGCCCGGAGAGGAGAGATTCAGTAGCCGCTCAGGGGGCGGGGCTTAAGCGTAACATCACTAAGCCCCGCCCCCTTGCTGTTAAACCAGCAAATTCAGTGATCTCCGTGGAGGGGCTAAAATGACGCGATTGTGTCTTTTTTAGCTCCGCTCCCTCCTCTGAGACCCGAGGATTGCGGCATTTTAATGCCGCGATCCGGGGGACAGCGGGGGTCCCCCCTGAATCCGGGAGGGTTGCCCACCCTTCCGGGGGCCGGGAGGGAGCCCCGATTTTCGGGAGACTCCCGGAAATTTCGGGAGGGTCGGCAAC
The DNA here is from genome assembly GCF_055691185.1 of Crinia signifera. Classification (NCBI taxonomy): domain Eukaryota; kingdom Metazoa; phylum Chordata; class Amphibia; order Anura; family Myobatrachidae; genus Crinia; species Crinia signifera. The sequence continues at coordinate 173,731,821 of NC_139217.1, forward strand.
CCTGGTGTAATGAGTGCACGTGCATAATAATGAGCCGCTCATTACATATGTGCAAAGTGAGAACTACTAGTTCTCATCAGGCACTGGGACTGCCTGTACCCTGCATGGACCCCCGCTGCCTCCCCACTGCCTTGAATCCCCGTGCAGGTAAGTACAAGGGGAGGGAAGGTGGGGGCACAGGGCAGGTACGGGGGGGTAAGGCACTCTTTACACTTGGGGGGGGGGAGGGATTAGGCACTCTTTACACTGGGGGGGGGGTGTTAGGCACTCTACATTTTACACGGTTCACTGCAATGGGAATGGTACTTAAATGGTATTTAAAACGGTAATCTGCTGCAGTGGGAATGCTAATACCGTTTTAAATACCATTTAAGATTACCAGTACTTTAAACTGGTCTGCAGTGGGAAAGCAGCATTAAAGTGTTTTTAAAACATAAACGTGATTTTGTGGATATTACTATTTATGTGTTTGTGTGTGTTCCATAGAATCTCTTTTTTGTACCTTTTTAATACCCACATTTAAAAATGAAAAACAAATAATTCTTATCTGGGCCGTTTTATGAGAGGAGGATGCTTGTGCGCAGCCTTCTCCGGCTGGGCCTCCTCCTCTCTTCAGGGAGCAGCACTATGTAGAAGGTTCTGAGAACTAGAGCTCTCAGATCCTACTGTGCATGCAAAAATCTCTGGAAAAATGGCACAGTGGACATTTTCCTAGCAATTTTCATTGTGGAGTCTGAGCGCTGGAGACCCGAGGGTAAGTATTTACTGTGGTTGTACCACTATGCTTTTTAGATATACTCATAATAATTGAAAAAACAAATACAAATTAAGCCCAGCCCCATATAAACCAACTATACCCACAACTGGATGGAAAAAGATAAAGAAAAATATGCACACTCCCAACAGCGTAATTGCCTACTAGAATGTCTAAAAAACTCCCAAAGTAGGGTTAGATCTCCAGATTCATGAGAGCAGACAACTTTCTTGCCCTGCCCCCCCCCCCCCCCCCCCCCAAAAAAAAGAAAACAAACCCCACACAATTCTTCAAATCTGATTCCAGAGAAAGCACATGCTGTGTATGAATTATATATAGCGAGGGTGTTCCAACACGGCCCTGGAAGGTGGCACCTAAAAGTGCGGATGTGCACTACTACATCTGAGAGGCATGCCATAAAATGACTTACATCGAAATGCAGATGACCCCCAAAGCAGTTAGTAAGATCTACTGTACTTGTTGCAAACACTGATACGTGTCAGGATTGTTCATGTATTGTTTTTTACAAGCGGTTCCAAATCACTGGCTATGAGAGACCATATTTAAAATGCATTCAGCCATAGGGATCATTGTCCCTTATAATAACCAATGCAGGGAATGGCACTGATGATTCCATTTAAATGTATTTATCTCATTTTGGGTTTTTTTTCTCCCAAAACTGTAACCACTGTGTAATATACCGTATTTTTCGGACCATAAGACGCACCTGACCATAAGACGCACCTAGTTTTTAGAGGAGGAAAACAGTAAAAAAAAATATTCTGAACCAAATAGTGCAGGGAAGTGATCTGGGCAGCAGGGTCAGCCAGCACAGGGAAGGGATTCGGGCAGCAGGGTCAGCCAGCACAGGGAAGGGATCCGGGCAGCAGGGTCAGCGCTGGCCTCTCTTCCCCCCAGGGTGGGCTGGGCTGCAGCCTCTCTCCCCCCCCCCCTGCAGCCCAGCCCACCCTGGGGGGAAGAGAGGCTGCCTGCCAGCGCTGACCCTGCTGCCCGGATCCCTTCCCTGTGCTGGCTGACCCTGCTGCCCAGTCTGCCATCTAGTATACAGGGCCAATAGTTTTTGCTCCTGCGGCTGCTAACAGACGGACAATGTCGGCAGCCTCATGAAAATGGTCCACCATACAGGTCAGGGAGGGCTACTGATTTCTACTCTCCCCCCATCCACCACAGATCGGATCTCTCTTATAGATCCGATCTGCAGCGGTGCGCTCTGGCTGAGTGACAGCTGAGCCGGCGCCTAGTATCAGTGCAGGGCAGCCTAGCCTGGCCCTGCTCCCCCCCAGGCATCCTCTCCCCTCCCAATGAGGCATCATATATCGTAATTTCCCCCCTCCTACCTGGGCAAGGCAAGAAGCGATCTGGCTGGGCAGCAGGATCAGGTCGGCAGCGGGTCCCTGCAGTGTATGCTATTCTAGTTCCCCTTCGCTGCAGGGACCCCCGCCGCTGATATCACATACACTGCAGGGACCCGCTGTTGTCCTGACCCTGCTGCCCAGCCAGATCACTTCCTGCCTTGCCCAGTGCGTACCCCGGTCTTTCACTCTGTCCCCGGCTGCTGCAGTGCTTGATCCGGAACATATTGGATCTTCTGTGCCTGTTAAGTAAGGAGGAGGTGGGGGAGCGGGGGAGTCTGCTGCCGGCGCTCTGAGATGCTGGGCTCTGCTGCCGGGTAGCAGAGAGCAGACCCGGCATGCTCCATCTGCATTAGGTTAACCAGCATATTCGCTCCATAAGACGCACACAGTTTTCTCCCCACTTTTTTGGGGAGAAAAAGTGCGTCTTATGGTCCGAAAAATACGGTAAGTTTGGTGAAATCAGGGAGATTGTTAGACCTTTCAGGGAGATTGCTACTATTTCAGGGAGTCTCCTGCAGAATGCAGGAGGGTAGGCAACTTTGAGTGAACTTAGTTGGCTGTTTATCCTTTTGATAAATAAACATATAATTAGCAATCTATCTAATATCAGAAAAGGTTAGCAACATTGTTTTCACTCTTGAGGCTACTTCAAGCTCCGACGTTCTGTCAATGGCACACCAAAACACGCACAGACAATAATACTCAGTAAGAGACTGCAATAGATCAACAAAAACAGAGTTCACAAACTTAATTGTCAGTCATATATATATATATATATATATATATATATATATATATATATATATATATATATATATATATCCAGTACTGTCCCAGTAAGCAGGGGCACTCACAGCATACTTGGCTACTTCCTGGCAGCCAGCTCATTAAGGCAGGGTGGTGGGTGCCTTGCTTGGGGGTGTGACCAGAGCAAAGATGACCATTTGACCCATCTGTCACTGGACTTTCTGGTCTGTACCCAGGAGTCTATCTGCACATGTGCAGAGTTGCACCAGCAGCCACAGGTCGTGCTGTGAGGGATACGTGACAGATCCTTCAACCAGTGCTGTTTAGAGAAGCCCTAGGCTTCTATGGTCTGTCAGGGATGGGGAACCTTCGGCCCCCCAGCTTTTCTTGAACATATACATCCCAGCATGCCCTGCAACAGTTTTAGCATGGCAAAATAGCAAAACTGTAGCAGGGCATGCTGGGATGTGTAAGCTCAACAACAGCTGGAGGGCCGGAGGTTCCCCATCCCGGCCTGTGTGGTAAAGCCAGCTAGAGTACCCCCTATAACAGAGCCCCGACATGCGGGGTTTAGTGCATTCCACTAAAATCCACTAAAAACCCAGAAAACTGGGGTTCTTTGTACCGGATTCCTCCTTTAGTGCATCCTTGCCCTCTATGTTGTTTTATCTTTTCTATCTTTTATTATTAAGACAAGCATTGTGAGCAACTCTGTGCTCTGCATTTTTCTGTATTTCCCAACAAGAAAGATGGATATGTCAACATCTAGTTTTGTGGAAAAGATGAATCTGCTTTATTCACAGCAGTCACTTGGTTAAACCCATGTTTTTCTCCTTTTTGATACAGCTTGATCCCTTAATACATTCCAGAAGAGAGAAGGCAGCATAGGAGTGAGACATTCATGTGATGTCACTGCTCTGATATGAGTGGGGTTACATACCTTCCACTGTTAGGTCATTCACATTAGCCTCTTTCTCGCTCTCTTTCTCTCTCTCTCTCTCTCTCTCTCTCTCTCTCTCTCTCTCTCTCTCTCCTCCACCTCGCTCTTGCATCATAGGAGTACTACAATGTTCCTTCCCCTTAAATACTGTACTTGTTTGTGGAATATGCTAATTAATACATGTATAAATAAAATATATTCTTTGCACCTCTGTTATATTAATTTCCTAGTAACAATGCCAGTAAGCATCAATACAAAATCTACATTAACAAAGACAGCACCAGGTGTTTCTGTTCATTTTAAAATTTTCACTCTCTGGTCCACAATTGTGTCCAAAATTTGCATTCATTAAAAATAGGCAATTGTGGCTGCAGAGGCAGAACTCTGGGAGGCAATGGAGTCATCTGCCGCCGGGCTCCTGCTCCCAAGGGGGCACCTCTCCTCCCCCTGGAAGTTTAAATCAGTTATTTAAAAGCCAGCGATATTGCTTCTGTGGCTGAATTCTGAAATATATATGTCTTATCTATCTATCTATCTATCTATCTATCTATCTATCTATCTATCTATCTATCTATCTATCTATCTATCTATCTATCCAAACAGAAATATATATTTTATATACGGTTATATAGGGTTGTATGTGTGTGTGGGGGGGACCAATAGATATCTTGCCTTCGGGCAACTGGAACGAACTTACGCCACTGTGTGGCTGGATGCAAAGAAGCAACCAGCTTAATATGTGGTGCAGTTGGCATATGCATCAGGCACTAAACCTGCTGGCTGTGGGTGTAACACCTAGTTATGGACATGCAATGAGCTGCTAGGCTGCAACCTTATAGCAGGATTATAGTGTACGGAACAATCAATTGAAATATAACATGTTTCCTCCTCTTTTTGCCAATGGGAAGCTGATTTTTTATTGAAATTATACATCTACTTCCTTTATTTGATATAATTATTCTTTAGTTCATTGATTTATATGCCTTTCTCGCCATTACCTTTCATATTTCTATAACCAACAGTTTTCACTTAATTTTATTTCTTAACCAATAATAGGAATAAGCTTCATTTTTTTTACACTTTTCTGAACCTTTGTTTGAGTTTGCAACTGTCACCGACATGTAACTTTATGAGAGCACATGCTCCCACTCAACTTGGTGTACTGTGCATTAGTCTTTACTGGCCCATGGTCTGCTCCTAGTGTGTGACTGATGTTTCCAGACCAAGTAGAGTGCAGGGAAGCAGAGGCATCACTCACCTCTTGGACACTCAATGTGACAGGAGGACATAAGCATGCCAAAGAAGCATAGCGCCAAAAGGGGGCGTGACCTTACCGGGAGGAAGCATTTCCTCGATGGGATGGTGGCATGGCTTCACAGCCAGACACACAGTTTTCATCACTTTGGAAGTCTCAAAAGTGGGGGCTGTGCCTGGTGACTGTGTAGGCTGCAAGTGTCGGCTCCTACACACTGCCAGGAGCCACATGCTGCACATAATGTTATTTTGTAGCCCCCAGCTCCTTTTACCATGCAGGAGTTGGCCGTTTGGTTTGGGTGCGGCCGGCAAACCCACACCCCCATAGTGAAGCCACTGCAGGGAAGTATTCTACATAGAATTCTACGCCAAGAAAGGGCCTAATTTAGTCTCAGAGATGTACACAAACCCGAAGTTGAAAATCTACTCATGCACTGGATGTGTACTGCTGATGTGCAGATCTGTATGACCTAAACCACAGCACTATTGACAAGCTGCGGCATTAGGGGGAAAGGATGGGACTGGCACAGCCAGTGTTTCAGAAAAGGGGATGTGCTGGCCCTGTTGATAATAATCCCAATGCTGCGGATTTGGACGCAGCCGCAAATCCCAGAAGCTGGCAGGAGGCGTCTTTTTTTTATTTTTAGCAAAAACCGCATTAAATTCTGAATGAGGCCCAAAATCTTTTGTTGTGAAACATTAGTTGACAGCTGCTGCAAAGAGTACATCATGTAACATCAGTGTTCTTGTGCAGGTGGGAGTGGGATACCCCATACAGTCACAGTTATATGCCCTGGTAATTTAAGTCATCTACTGATTTATGCTCTGTTACCTGAATAGGTTCAAATATAAAAAAATGTTTGTTTGAAATAAAACATAGGTTTTTGAAATTCTACGTAAACAAAAACTTTTGGAGATTGACACTTTAAAAAAAAAAACTATTCTAGGTTTATAAAAGTAATTTGAGGTACAGTACTTGCTTCCTGTAAACAGACCCCCCCCCCCCCCAAATACCATTAGCTTTGAATTATATTAACATTTTCTTTTACCAGTTTTAGTTCCCACAATAGGAATTTGGCAATGCATACAGACTATGCAGTAATCAGTTAGGCTTAAGTGGCTTCTTAGTAATGCTTTCAAATTGCAGCCATGTTATAAATTACATTCCTAATTATTAAAATGTAATAAAGGGCCTTTTCTGTGTAAAGGGATTCAAGCTCTGGAACACAGTGGATTCTGAGGTAGACACAATACAGCTAGCAGTCTCTGCAGAGACTGCATGTAAAACCTTTCTAATTAGGTTTACAGCAGAAAATAGTTACCGCTGCTACTGGAACAGCCATTTACCTCAGCAGGTGGAAAACATTGAGAGCAGTGTAATCTCTTCAGAACAGGACACCCCTCTGGTAACAAGGTAGTCATTCCGAATTGATGTGTCCTTGTTTAGCTATAACGACATACCCAGTGGAGCTTATTTTACTTTAGTATTCGGTAATATTTTCTGCAAAAGAGATTTTGTACAAAATATAGGGGTTATTCAAACCTGATCGCTGCTGTGCAATTTTGCAGAGCCCCGCGATCAGATAGCCGCTGCCACGCCAGAGTGAAAAACCTTCCACAACTTTGTGACAAAGACAGGCTGATGGAGGCCGGAGCTGACGTGTTGTGCTCACTGCTTTGTCCAGTTGAAGTCCTTCTGTGCATGAGGACAGGAGGCTATGGACCTCACATGTACAGGTCCCTCCAGTGGTGTAAGTTCGTCCCAGTTCCCCAGAGGCAAGTTAAATATTGGTGCCCTCCGAGTCCAAATAGCTCCATCAGTAAGGTGTCTGTCTCCAGTAAAAAAGGTCACAGGTTCTAAAACAATGTGTGACACTTGCCAACATGATGTTAGGAGGGGGAGTCAGCCTCAGAAGCAATATTGACGGCTTTCTATTAACTGATTTAAACTCAGTTAAGGAAAGGTGCCCCCTTGGGAGCAGGATCCCGGCGGCAGATGACTCCATTGCCTCCCAGAGTTACACCTCTGGGTCCATCTTCATTTCTAGTTGAGTGTGATACAGTGATTTATTATTATTAGTGTTATTATTAGTAACTAGTTTATACAGCACATACATATTCTGCAGCACTTTACTGAGAATATTTTCCCATTAACAACAGTCACTATCCCAGTGGAGGTTCTGTTCTATATTCCCTGCCATATTGCATACCTCCCAACATTCCCGATTTTAGCAGGACAGTCCCGATTATCAAGGCCTGTCCCGCTGTCCCACCCGCGGGCGGCAGTGTCCCGCGGGGTGGGGGGGCTGTTGGGAGTCCCCCCTGTCAGCTGCTAAGCAGCGGGGAATAAACGTTGTGCGCATGCCCCAAATTAGGCCACGCCCCTCGGAAATTTCGGCACGCCTAAGGCGCGCAGCAGCAGCGTCCCGCCTTCTGTTATGGCAAAGTTGGGAGGTATGTATTGACTCATATATATATACACAGTAAGGATTATTGTGTTCATTTGAGCTAATTATACTACCAGTATATTTGTGGATTGTGAGAAGAAAACCTGGAGGTACCCATGCGAGCATAAGGAGAATATACAAACTCCACACAATTAGGGCCATGGTGAGAATCAAACTCACAATAACAGTGCTGTGAGGTCTATACCAAATGCTGGGGCTAATACAGAATGGATTGCTAATGTGAGTAGAGGACTGTGAGGAGAAAGCTGCCGATCAGACAGAAAGAGAAAACAACGCCCCTTGCTAAATTCTGAGAGAATTGCAAATGGATCGTTAATCGGTGTCCACTGGCAAATCCATACACCATTCCGACCAAAGGATTTTACTGTCGGTGCAAATATGAGTAGGTCATAGGGTACATACCCTCCTCAAAAACACCTGGGTTTTTCAAACACACCCAAAAAACGACAGGCTACCACCCCTAAATGCCAGCTTCATGTCAGTCATACTGAGAAAGGATTACATTTACGATCCATGCACATTTTCTGTCACTTAATTCCCCTTGCGCATGTGTGATGTGTACAGGACACATGCGCAGTTATTCGCTAATCGCTTGATTTGTGAATTCCCTATTTAGGGATCATGCTGAATTAGATCCTCTGTTCCTTAAACTTTTATCATTATTAGCAGTTGATGATAACATTTGGAAAGATAAACTATACTAAAGATGTTTTTATTTTACAGGTACCAGGTGTGTGATGGTGGCTACAGTCTGTCTTGTGGGTATTAATGTGTTCTTCCTTGTTGGCCACTGGAGTCTCAGGCTATTCATCAAAACAACAGTGCGCTGGTAAGTTACAGACCCCCTGAGACCACGGGATAACAACTAAACAGTACAGGGTATGAGTCATCATTTCCATACGTCCTCCATCCCAGTGCGTTCTGTGTGCGGTGCTTGACCTCTGGCTTTTGACTTTCTGTGTTCAAGGCATGTATTATGATAACTGGAGCCGGGTGTGCCTTCTAAGGTGACCTTGTGTGGCCGAGCCCAGTTTAATATATAGCATTATTGCTTCAAAAAGAGACTCAGAAATAAACATCCTAAAAATCTTTAATGCAAAGTGATTTCTACAGTCTCTGTAACTAAATCGATTACAGATATTAATTTGTAACTGCACATGTATCAGCCCCATGCTAGGTTCAATAGATATTTATTTATTTATTTATTTGCAGTTTCTTATATAGCGCAACAGATTCCGTTGCGCTTTACAATAGTAATGTAGAGAAAAAGGGTTCCCTGTCCCATAACCATGGCCGGTTTAACGGCCTCATGGGCTGAAGCAGAAGATGTCTAAGGGCCTATTATGAGAAGTGGAGGAGGTGAGGCCAATGCATGTAGGCATGGAGAACCATACTTGCTTACTTTTTTTACTCCTCTCTGGGAAAAGCCCATATAGGAGACCAGTTACTATGTGTCAGTGGGCCGGGACGAGGCTAATGTCACCAAGCCCCGCTCCTATGACAGTGAATCGCGGCAATTCGTGAGTCCGAGCATTGGGGGGGCTATAATTACTCACAATGACGCGATTTGCGTCATTTTAGCCCTGCCCCCTCGCCACGGACCCGCAAAATCCATTATTTGGTGCAGCAGGGAAGGGGGTGCGGGGGCAATACGGGAGAGGCCCACCTTCCCGGGGGGGCTGGGAGGGGGACTTGATTTTCGAGAGCCTCCCGGCCATTCCGGGAGGGTAGACATGTATTTTTAGAACCCATACATTGTCAGCCCCGATGTCTCCCTATGTGAAAAAGAAAATGTAAATGCACTTTTAATACTTTGCATTTATGGCTATCCATGTGTCCAGCTGGTGATGATCATACTGTCATGATGATGGGTCTATTTCTATTTGGGGGACTGGACCTTCAGCTCCATTCGCCCCATTGTTAATCTGGCCCTGCCCATATGCACGACTTGGAATCATACAGAGGCCTTCATTCTGATTGACTCGTCCCCGGCATGTTCGCACCAGGGACCGATGATTTAGCAATGCGCATATTCGCATAAGTGCATGTGCACGCTTGCTGTGCGTCCGCCTTCGGTGACTTTCAAAGTTGCGGTGGCACTCGCACAGTGCGGTGGGGGGGGGTGGTATTGAGGCAGGCAGGGGGTGTTTGCATGCAACCCACAAAAATGCTGGGTTGCGTCCAAGAAAACGATGGGCGTCCTCATGCAAACAAATTTTTGCTGCTTAGCGAGCCAACCAGAATCACCCAAAGAGTTTTAGATACACGTTCCACCATGCTTATGTCGGGATGGTTATTTATTATGCATTTGGACACTGTGTTGGAACGATTTGGATTAAATCAACACAAGGTGGTTTGATTGAGTCCAGATTAGGTTCACGGCGACTAAGATCCAATCCTGAACCTGTAGGGCGCCTGGGGACCCAAAAAGGTTTTCAGCCAATACACAAAGTGGGTCATGGAAGCAAGATATGGCAAAGTGGCATTACATAGAAGGGGTAGAGGACATGGGGTTTAAAAAAAAATGTGGTCAGATGCGGGAGTCGACCAAAGAGAGATGTATGATGAGTACACTTTAACCATGGGGAGCATGTTCAAGGCCTTCTGCTGGACAGATTTGGAGAACTTCAGAAAGGGATGGTAAATGGTCTGGGATGCCTAATTGAGTGGCCAGGACCTCTGTCCGATGTCAAGTTGGTTGGTTAGTCGGTTGGTTAGTCAAGCAGACCTTTGACCCGAGCAACGCAGGGTACCTCAGCTAGTATTATACAGTATGTAACATGATACTAGTTACCAGCCAGTAAAATTTATGAAACTGCCTACAGTAACAGTAATGCCAGGGCTATCAGCTATGCACGCCCTAAGGGAATGTTGATGCCAACTACAGTAGTGTCCCCTGGCACAACACTTGAATTCCTCCAAAGAAGTGATCAGCAGCATTAGCCTTTTATTATAAAGGATGTGAGAAGCCATTTATACCAGAAGCATCACATTCTATGTAAAAGCTACTGATTTAAATCTTCTTGCCTTTTTTTTCCCTTTCTATTGATGTCTCTTTCCAGTTTTGTTCTGACAAGTTTACCTTTGAAGTATTAAAGTTGACTATGAAACATCTTATACTCTGTCTCTCAGCAGATATGTGTTCTCTTCTCAGGAAAACTGGGTCATTCTATATGCTGCTTCATCATTCAGGAAATATAGGGCAGTCACACACCAGCTGAATTTATAAATTAACCCTTGAGTTGCTGGGAAATATAGGGCAGTCACACATCAGCTGAATTTATAAATTAACCCTTGAGTTGCTGGGAAATATAGGGCAGTCACACACCAGCTGAATTTATAAATTAACCCTTGAGTTGCTGGGTGTGTGACTTTTGTGTAAGGTTCAAGAAAAGGCGCATTCTGTCTATTGCAGCTTTGTTCCCTCTAGTGGTAATCATTTATACCTAACTACAGTTTGCAGTTTACAGTTTCAGTTTACGTAGAAAAAATCTCTCCTAAGGATGATTTAAGTCAAATAAATAATTAAAAATGGCTCAAACAATGTAAAAAGTACAGTAAGGGGGGAATTTAATAAGCTGCGGTAAATTACTGTGGCCCTTTGATCCTCAGGGTCTAATTCAATTATCCCCAGTAGCAGGCGCTATGGGTCTAATTCAATTATCTCCAGTAGCAGGCGCTATCAGAGTTTTTGTTTCACCTTCCTGGAGGCAGGAGAAACAAAAACCGTGATAATTAAGTTTTTTTTTTTTTTATGGGCATAATCTCAAAAATAAATGGATCCACAAACTTTTATATACTGTATATATATATTTTCTGTATCTGTGAGTTTGCACAGCCACTGTAATGAAGCTCACACGCTGAGTAAATGCAACACACATGTATTGTAAATGAGCACACATGTCCAGCAAATCAGTACACTTCCTTGAGAATTCAATTTTGTGTAGCCATATGTGTGCAGAGGCTATTTTCTTGAGACAACCCTCCTCCTTATTTGCTTCCCAGGTGTTTTTCTCCATAGTACAGTAGGTAGCGAGTACTGTAATTACATCATCACTGTATTGCGCCATTCCAGCTTTAGGGAGATTACTAGACACCGCGATGCCAGCCGCACATGTTAGTAGATATGCGCTGGCATCGCGGCAGCTGGGCGGCGATGTATATAATACATCCCGCCCTTAATATGCTTTAAAGAGCATGACAGAATGGAGCAAGATGCTCTGAAGGGCTTAAAGAATTGACCTCATGCTTAGAAATTATAATTCTTCTGAGTCTCTATGAGCTCATCAGTGTATTAGATTATGTGTTTCATCTAGCAACATTTTGAACTGCAGCTTCTGTTGGATACGTTTCTTGCAGTTATTGGCAGATTGTGTCACCAACATCAACTGCAAACTATGCATACGCTGAGGTACGCACTGTGTGCAACCACTGGTCTCTGGCTGTGAAATGGACATTTCTGGGTGTAAACTAGGTGGCTACCATACACAAGAGATCTGTTCATGTTTGAGGGCAAACTCATTCTGTATTGGACAAAACCCCATGTGCATCTGGATGAGTTATTTTGTTTCTGTGCAGGGTAAATAGTAACTGCTTTATTTTTACACTGCAATATAGATTTCAGTTTGAAGTACAAACTCCACCCAAATCTCACCCTCTCTGCACATGTTACATCTGCCTCACCTGGAGTGCACATGGTTTTGTCCATTAAAGAAGGAGTTGCTTTTGCGATGGAACCAGAATCAGGCCCCGAGTGTCATGGGTTTGCGTCACCTGACCTCATCAGCCTGGTGTGCCACCCCCCAGCAAGTGCTCTCCATAGGCATGTGCCCCATATCCCTGGGGGGGGGGGGGGCTTCCCGGCGCGATCCACCACTGGTGTGCACCAAATTGGGCATTGGCATCCAGTAACATCCAGGAATGAAAGTTTTGTTCCATTGCATTTATGTTCACAGAAGATGATGGATCGGGGAGGGGTAATCTAGAAAAGATGCCAACAAAACTGCTGTGAAGCAGTAATGCGCTTCTATTCCATTTGGAGGTAAAATACAGATGATACAGTTTTGCACATTTACAAATATATGTTTAGACACCCACCAAGTCAAGTCACTCCTGTTCACAGAAGACAATAGAAGACAATGAACATCCCTATATTGTGTCACATTGAATGTAAATTGGGAGCTACTGTACAGTACACAGAGCTACCTGAGAAGGCTACACAATGACAATAGTAATAACAGCACTCCCTGTCAGTTACTTATATTATACATGCTTCCCAAGCTGCACATTGTGAAGAGGATATCAGATTGCTGGCTCATTCAGAAGAGGATGATTATTTAGGTACTTGTGTAATATCTGGGCGCCCGATTATTTGATTGTATGCCTTAACTTAAGGCAGGCATGCCCAAAGTCAGGCCCGGGGGCCAATTGCGGCCCATGCTGTCATTTCAAGTGGCCCGCAGCCTCCAGCTGGAAGCGGGCACAGCATTAGATGTGGGAAGCATAGCACAGGACACTAAAGGTGGGGCCCCGGCAAGCATGCCTTTACCTTGCTGTCTGCTGCAGTGAGGAGGTGCCGGCCACCACAGTCAGATGTGTTTGGCGTCCTACCCCTGCTGCTGCAATTGTATATCATCCTACTCCACAATCAGTGACAGCAGTGTTTGGGGAGGGGTGCAGCAAGGGGGAAGCTTGCTCCCGTAACATGCAGAGTGAAGGAGGGCAGCAGCGGGAGCCCAAGCATCTCCTGTCCTTGCAGTGCCTGCTTTGCCTCTCCTTCCTCTGGCTCACACAAGGGACTGGGAAACATACAGAGAAGGGAGGGGGCAGAGTGGGGGACATACAGTGAAGGAGGGTCAGGCTGGGGGACATACAGTGAATGGAGGCAGTGCTGGCCATTCAGAGAAGGAGGAGCAGGGGCAGGCTGGGGGACATACAGTGAATGGGGCGCAGAGTGGAGTACATAGTGAATGGGAGTCATACAGTGAAGGAGGGTCAGGCATACAATGATTGGAGGCACTGATGGACATTAAGTAAAGGGGGGTAGGCTGTGGGACAGAGTGAATGGGTGCAGAGTGGGGAACATACAGTGAATGGGGGACATACAGTGAATGGGGGCAGGCTGGGGGACCATTCTGATGTAATTAATGATTCAAAGAATTTCAGGCTGAATGGTCGGCCCCCCACATTTTCACCTCACCAAATCTGGCCCTCGTCGCAAAAAGTTTGGACACCCCTGACTTAAGGCATACAATCAGATGCAATGCGACGCGATTTTCGTCAAAATCGCATTGGCATTGCATCGCGACCAAATCGCATGCGATGCGATCGCCGCAATTTTCCATAGGATTCAATGTTAAAATGGTCCTGTTCATTTCCCCACTATCCAAGTGGGCATAGAGTTGATCTTATATAGCGTGGCGAGCGCAGCGAGCCACCGAGCCCAAAGCGTGGCAAACGCAGCGAGCCCCGTGAGGGGACATGGATTACTTAAAATGTATTCCGCGTCCCCTCGCTGGGCTCGCTGCGCTCACCACGCTTCGGGCTCGCTGCGCTCGCCACGCTATATAAGATCAATTCTATGCCCACTTGGATAGTGGGGAAAGGAACAGGACCATTTTATCATTGAATCCTATTGAAAATCGCGTCGATCGCATCGCATGCTATTTGGTTGCATGCGATGCGATTTTTCCAACCCGATCTCAAAATCGGGCACCCAGGTATTACTCAAGTACCATTATTTATTATGACAATGATGAAGGCATTGTTCTGCACCTAGAATTCTCTCGGCCTTATTCTGGCGAGGTACCTAGAACTCAATCTAGTTTATGTGGGTCACACAGATCGCATCTCTGAATCCCCTCAATTTGGACTAGAAGATCTCTAATTTGTTTTATTTTGGTGTGCAGTCTTACTAATGCTAGACACATTGGACCTTTTTCTTGTCCACATGCGGGTGGGCAGCTGAAATCTGCTGACGTCCGCTGCCCACCCCTGCATCCGCGCCATGGGAACGCCCAGTACAGTGGCGGAAGTTTGTTCCAGTTGCCCGGAGGCAAGATATATATTGGTCCCCACACACACACACACAATCCTATATAACCTTATCTGTATTTCAGAACTCAGCCACAGAAGCAATATCGTTGGCTTTTAAATGACTAATTTAAACTTCCAGGGGGAGGAGAGGTGCCCACTTGGGAGCAGAAGCCTGGCGGCAGATGACTCCATTGCCTCCCAGAGTTCTGCCTCTGGCCCAGCATTTTCATTGGAACGCCCATGAAATGCTGGGCATTCCCATGGGTGCGACCCCCCACCCCTCGCCCCCCGCCCGCACTGCTAGGTGCGAATGTGATGGCGAACTAGGAGTTTGCCATGCCCGCTCACATCCAGCATCTGCAAATGCACATAAATTATCATGCGCAGACGCTCAACATCGCTCCCCTGCACCTATATGCAAGGAAATGTGTCAATTAGAATAACCCCTATTGTGTAAATACTTTGCCATATAAGTTGCATAGCTCTTGAATGAAATATCAGGATCATAACACATCATAACAATATCATAAAATATCATAAAAATGTGGTTCCTGCTCATTTTAACCAATTCCGGATCAGGTATGCCTTTTTTCAATAAAGTTTTTTTAAGTCTAAAATAAACTTCCTTGCTGGCACTGAGAATCCATGAAAAAAGTGCATCATGCACAAGAAATGCATTGGAGCTCAAAAGGTGAACTACCTGCAGTAGCGCACGCAGGGGGGTTTCTGAGTACCCAGAAACCCCACAGGAGTCTCAGGGACCTAGCCTGAAAGCTGAGGGTCCCCTCTTTCCATGGGTACAAGAATTTAAAAAATCGGCCCTTGGGAACCGGAGATATCCTTCAAAGCAGTGGTCCCAATCCAAGCCTGTTAATTGCTCTTCCCAGTCAGATATTTAAGGTTCTGTCTGACTTAGAGTTTTTCTGAGGGTATATTCCAAAAGCTGGGAATCTCCCCCTTTGATTGACACTAGAAGCTTGTCTCTACTCTTCCCAGAACCAGAGATATCAGCCTTTCAGCAGCTGGTTACTGCTCCAGCTCCACACACCTGGTATGTAGTTTTATATACTCATTGGCAGACTGCTCTGCCTCCTGAACTCTGACACCCCTAGTCCCCAGTACCATTTGGTAGGTGGGATTCTCTAGTTTTTAATTCCATTACAATAGAAATCTATTTCTGGGAACTGGAGATATCTGCAGTCAAGCAAGCTGTCCTCCCACCAGAAAATTATGAATAATAAGCCCACTCCACTATACACCCCTCCTCTGTGTATTAAACATCCTCTACCACCCTAGAAGTTATGTATCAGGGCCCCTTCATTCAGCCCAATGCCCCCTTCTCCCACCCTATATCCCACCATCTGTGCAGTAAAGGGGTAATTAATGGAAATGACTGATCCAGGCCCTACATGCTGAGCGGTTGATATAATACCCCCTACCACCCGCGGGTCATCAAAGCTTCTGCTCATAGCACACCCCACCCCTACTGCTGGAGGATCGGTAGGGTCCCCAATACATTGCTATGCCCAGGGGTCTACGCTGCTGTTGACGCCCCCTGTGTGTATATATGTGTATGTGTATATATATATATGTGTGTGTGTGTATATATATATATATATATAATCCAGTTACAGGGGTTGGCACGCTCCTTTAGCTCATCCAGTGCCTGGGGTGTCCATCCAATGGCTTGAAAAGCCAAACATAAACAGCGGGTATATATGAGAATGCACTCACCAGGACTTCTTTAGATTATGCTTAAAAGAGTTTAATTTCTCACATGGGTTACAGCGACAGTTGTCAGGTCATGTGTCGACATTTCGACCGCGCTCCGGTGGCCTTCCTCAAGACACCACCGGGATTGCTTGCTGGTGGCGATATTGGTGGAGTCTTGAGGAAGGCCGCCGGAGCGCGGTCTAAACATTTTCCACTTGCACCTTGACAAAGGGGTGATTAAGACCCCAAAACGTTGGTCCTTTCTTTTGCCACAATACACTTTTGAAAAATCCCATTTCAGTGCCGCCTCTTCCATTCCTCTACCTACCTGTCCTGGAAGGCACCGGGGTATTCGGACCCAGCTGCGGTAGTGCCAGGCCTTCTCCATTATCTATATATATATATATATATATATATATATTATTATTATTATTATTATTATTTATATACATTTGGTCTATCTTTAATACTTTTACTAACCCGGCATATACTGGGTCACCTAAGTGTCCATTTCCATGCTTTGCTCCGCCCCTCTGGAAACCCCCTTCTGAAAATCCTGCGTTTGCCCCTGACCTGTCTGCAAAAAACCCTCCTTGCATTAGACCCAGCACCTTCCATCACCCAAATCTGCAACAGATGCCCCCCCCCCACTGGACGCAGCAAGCAAAGAAACGACCGCTGCGGACATTTTAAAAACCTTACATTAAACTCACTAGTGCTCTTATCTCTGCATTATTTCAGTGTGGAACCTCCTAAGGCCCATGGATTGTAAATCAAACCCCCGGATTCTTCAGATTCCTGTATGCTGCTCAACTCAGTTGGCCCTGCCAGTGGATTCATTTAGATGCTCTAACATTAAAGCCAAAATATAACATCACTCTATTTTCTCTATACCTATATCAGCAAAAGTGGGATGAGTCACTATTAGCTGACCCTGTATATGTATTAAGAATTCATACCTCCCAACTTTTCATTTGAAGAAATAGGGACGCTCGCGCGAAAAGGGGGCGTAAAGGGGGCGTGGCGTATGCAAATGAGGGCGCGGCTTATGCTAATTAGCCGCGACCTCATTTTCATACGAGAATAGACGCTGTGCGCATGCGCACAGCGTCTATTCTACTACATTGGGGGGTCTCCCAACTGCCACCCCCCGCAGCGGGACAATGCCTGCCGCGGGTGGGACGTCGGGACAGGACCCGAAAATCGGGACTGTCCCGACGGAATCGTGACAGTTGGGAGGTATGAGAATTTAAATTGAAAATTTAACAGTAAGCTACATTTATAGCTGCTATCCATTCGGTATTACTGTCAGAGATTGTATTGGGATAGAATATGCACATTTCAGTTCTCAACAAATCACTTTTTTTTATTTTTTACCTTTTTCCCACAGTTTATGCCATATTTCACTGGCTTTTTTAAAAAAAAAAAAAAAAAAATGTAATCATATTATTAAAGATGTTGTATTATTTCTAGATGATTCCATTTGGATCTCATAAGCAATATTTCAATAAGTTAATTCCAGTGATTGCCCTTATTAGGAATACTTTTTCTTTGTCTGTTTTATCCTGCCAGTGGATCAATAAGAAGCTTCTGCCCAATATATGGTTGCTAATGTTATATAGATATATATTGCAACAAGCATTTAAGTGTATATATGCCCATATATGGACATACCCTTTGGGAGGACCAAGACACGTCCAATCACCTGTGCACCAACAATCTCATTGAAACTAATTGGCAAAAGTACATATGACGTCCATTATTGTTGACTAACAACACCTTCATATTTCTTTCCTACAGGCTAATGACATCACAACGTCAATACATCATAATTCCTTCAAGACTCTGACCAAGCCTCCATCACACATCTGCCTTGCCAGACATGATAAATGCAAGTGAATATATACCCTACCCCTCGTACACTGTAAAGAACTGCAAGTGCCTTATATGAAAGCTTAGCTTGCCATGCATGATGGTCTAGTTATTGCTTTCAATCCTGAATGAACCAGCCGGGGCAAATAATTCGCAGTATCCGTCCCAAGAAATCTAACACTGTGTTCAGAGGCACTAGTTTGACCTATTTTAATGCTTGTAATAAAGAAAAAAAAGATCTATTTTTTTGAAAATTTAAGCAGCATGTTTGGAGATCTTTAGTTTTTTTTTTATTGTTAAACAAAAACTGTATTTTAAGATATAGAGATTGTGTCCATACTATTTTTTTGTTCTCATGAGCTGTAAATATTTAATACACTAGGTCAGCTTTTCCAGTATTATCAAGTCTTACGCCAAGTGAAATCTAGAGGGATCTGTTAATAAGGAGAACAATGTCTACTACTTTAATATAAAAATATAAGAACCAGTTTATTTAATGTAGAGAAGATTCTTTGTAAAGGGAATCTATTGTATGTTCATTCATATTGTATTATAGTACTATAGTGTGCAGTGCAGTTAAACAGTTTTCTATTTCTAGCACCTGTTGCCTGGTGCTGAAGCCTGAATTTTAGTTCCATACAGAAAGTGATGCTTCCTTACCGATTATGAAGAGATAATCCATGCAAGCACACCCAGAGCTGTATCTGTATCCAATTCATAGTGCATTTCAGACAAGTTGGCCATTTTCTAATTTGGAGACATAGGGCCAGATGTATCAAGCTTCAAAAAGTGGAGAGTGACAAACAGCAGCCAATCAGCTCCTACCTGCCGTTTTTCAAACCCAGCCTGTAAAATGGCAGGCAGGAGCTGATTGGCTGGCTGATTATCACTCTCCATTTTATTACTTTGTAAAGCTTGATCCATCTGACCCTTACTGTACATCCATAACTATTTTTACTTCAATATTTAAATATATATTTCATGGATGAAGGCATCACAGTTACACTATCTATAGAAATACAGATATCTGTATGATGGTCACAACATCGTTTAAATCTTTCAATACAAAAAAACCCATAGATGAAGTTTATAATCATAATATACATTAATTAGATGCTTCCAAATTACAATTAGCATACTTTTAATCTGGTGTTTCACTATTCTCATCAAAGAGTAAAGTGATATTCTGAACGTGAAAACTTTTTAACTGCACAATTCGGTTTCCAGCAGATGGCTTTACTGTATAATGTTTAACCATGTTTCAGATATAAGGGAAAATTAATGATACATTGTATCTTTAGGAGTACAGGTAATGTAAATTTGGTGTATGGTCATGGGGCTTAGGTGTCAAAACACCCCAATGACACCTTACAGAACTTTTTATTTTTTATTTTTCAGTTAAATAATTAGCCATGGCTAGCGGCATGTCTTACACATTGCAGTTCCAACAATTGATGATAAAAGCCCTCTTTGCTCACCTTTGACCTATGATGTTGTCCAATTCTTCTATTACATGTGTTGTGTTCTCACAGTATGTAATGTGCTTTTTACTATTACTAGTCATATACTGAACTAAAGTACACTACTACCATCTATAAAGAGCAACTCTAAAAGTGCTAATATACTAGTCCGATTTGGGCCAATTTCACCCAATCCTGATGGATCGGGCTGAGAATTTGGTTCAAATTGCATGTGTTTGACGCCCCCCTCGGGTCTGATGCGCGGTCCTGTGCGCATCAGACCTGAGTCAGAGGTCGGACCAGCTGGCTGTCGCATACATCGCATGTGAAATTACAGCATCCAATGTAACGGTTGTGATCCTGCTGCCTGGGAAGGTCCCGGGCGGCTCAGCGGGGGTCGGATGGCCATACACTTCTGTGATACATCGCAGTAGTGTATGGGCACCTTAAGACAGCTAACATTGTTTTCCATTAAATTGCGAAATGTTGGTGTTCAGAAACCAAGCCCCTCTGCTGCAAATGGGCACAAGAGTGTTCTTCTATAAGTATTGACTAAAGCTGGGTACATAACAGGCAACAGTGCGACCCAGTGATGTGTCAATGCACATATTATAGAGTAGCCACACGCCCTTAGATAAATTCACCTTGATATTGGATCTTGCTCAAATGATAACACAGCATCTGAGCTTGCCGTTTTTGCAGTTCATAAATGACCTGTAGTAAAAAAAACTGTTGTTTCTATTGTTTTAACCCCTGATTTTCCAGCTGTCATTGTGCTACATTTATTCTGTGCCAGCCAGTGAATGTGAACTTTGGTTGCATTTTCTAAAAAAAAAAAAAAAAAAGGTTCTTATAATAATCATTACTAACTTAATATAAAACAGAACTGTCACTCTGAAATAACTGAAGGGTCATTAAAATATAAATAAAAAATAGATTTTGCAGCATTAAAAAACAGTCCTTTTGTTGGGGCACAATTTTAGTATATAATATTGTCCTTTACATAAAGTCTCAAAGTGTCTCTCTTTATCTGTTCTTTAAATATTTATTATTTTTTAAATAGCCCTATTATATAAAGCAATTAGTAATTTAGGCTTATCTAAAACAGGATCCGTTATAAGGCAAGAACATAAGCTCTGTATTGTTCAGTCTGCATTTGAATTGAAAATAATGAATAGGTCAGATACAAGTCCAAAGAATTCAATAGTACACTCCTCTGACTGGGACCACAGCAATGACATGCTGTCCTTATTAGCAGCAAACACAATTCAGTACAGTTATGTAGTAAAGTAAAAATGACTGAGCTCTGTATAAATATGTAATATAAATATACATAGACACAAGGCCTGTAGAAGTAAATACTTGAGTAGTCCAGAGTTCTCAGTTAAGTAGATTAATACTGTACATTCAGATGAAGAACCACATGTGTAGGCCTATAAAATGTAACTTGGAGGCCAGTCAATGTCTTGGTCCTGCATTGTTTCTCAGGACTCCATAGTGTACAAATAAAAAGTACTAAAAAACTCAGCATGACATCATGAACGCATCAGTTAGGTAAGAACTTGACAAACCACAGCTCTCCTGATCACAGTGTCACAGATGAGGTCTCCCAAATTGAATCAAGTTTACAATCGCTAAAACAGTTCAAAGTTCACAAATGGTGATAATAAATGTCTAGTCCTCAACCACCTCCGCAGTTGTTGCTTGATTCGTTCTCTGATTACTAGTTGGTAAAGGTCATGACCACAATAAATAGGTGTAATATACCATACCTCTGGCATTTGCTCATGTAAACAGCCTACTGATGAGTCTGAGATCCCCAATTTATCTATCATGCAGTTTGGGCTCAGAAGATGAAGCACCCAATAGCCTGATGTTACCAAGTTTAGCGCACTTAAAAATGTATTGTCCTCCAGACTCATTGGTTATTTGCAGGCAATGTAGCCTTCTAATCTGGATTAGCACAAACACTATGGCCATTGTATGCATCCCAGATACCTATATTACCACAGCGATCATTCGTTTTGTGGGCCCTTATATGACAAAGTTGAGTTCTCATTGGATAAAAATGATATTATGGTATTGGGGTACAATGTGTTTGGATTAAAAATTGGGCAGATTGAGTTCTTACATCACATAATATATTTATGATGTCATACTGATTCACTTGGGGACACATTTTATTGGGTTACAGTTTTAGGTATTTTAAAAAGCACAGACAACAGGAATATTAGTATTATATCTTATAGGAAAGAAAGAGATATTTTATTGTTGAGCTTGTCATTAAGCTGGTCAAAACATTTTCAGGAACTAATCTTTAATACCTGTCCCTGGAAAGTATGAACGGTTGTCTACTATGACATACTGTATGATAGGAAAAGAATCACTATTAAAGGGAACACATTGCTTAAATAAATACAATATTGATGGTCTTTAATGCATATTGTTATGGAACCAGATGATATAGGAATAAGAAAAGGAGACGTTTCAGCACAAAAGTCTTGATTTCACTAAGATTGTTTATATTGAAAGATAAATATACTGTATCTTCATCTGTTCTCTGTTACCCTACAGCTGGTTTTCATTTATGTCATTCACTAACATATTGTACCCCCAACAATGATAAACTGTTTTTTTTTGTTGATGCAATATTTTCATATATTCATATAATCCCCACGATGTCGGCACTCGGTATTCATATACATATATATATTTGCATATATTTATATATATATATATATATATATATATATATATACAACAATGAGGCCGGCACTCAGGTCTGAAGGTGGATGCCAGTAGCTTGCTCCGGTGCCCTCTTTCAAAAGGGGTGTCCTTGAGTAGTATAAAGCAACAAATAAGTGGCACTCAGAGGCTTGTTCAAAAGGTGAAATACCTGTGCATTACCTGAACTGACGACGGGGCCTCCGTGCTCCGAAACGTTTTCCCTGCACTAGGAATAAATATTCCTGTTATTTCACCTTTTGAACAAGCCTCCGAGTGCCACTTATTTGTTGCTTTTTATATATATATATATATATATATATATATATATATATATATATATATATATATATATATATATATATATATATATATATATATATAGGGATTACTTTCCTTGCTGTTGAGTTGCAACATTACAGAACAGATATAATTGGTTTGGTTAGCTGCCTTTCCTGAAACCAGCTGGTCACTTTCAATTTATAATAGCTGAAGAATAAAAAAAAATTCTCTCAGGGATTACTTTTTCTATATGTGGTGGAGTATAGATTGTTTGTTAAAAAAATAATACCATAATTATGGGTACAAATATTGTACCCACTGTGTGTTGCTTACCCTTAAGGCCTCCATACACTAATCTGAGGTATCACAAGAAGCCTTGCATGCGTTACCTTAGCAACTGCCTGCCGGGGAGCCAAAGTGGAGCAACATCTTTTGCAGTCCTTTAGTATACGATGTATCATGTGCGATCCCCAGCAAGTGCTGCCAGATATGACAAATTTTATTGCAGAAATTGCTGTCTCCGGATACGATGATGAGCATGGGATTGCACACTGGATTGGAATTGGAGGTTAGGCACATATGATTTTGGCACTTTTCACCCGATTTCACATCACGATCCATCAAAATGGAGTGAAAAGAGCCCATATCGTATAAGTGTATGGCCAGCTTTAGGAGTAGATTTACATTGCAGGTATGGGGCAGGACTAGCCCACATGGGCACAGGGTAGAGAATTCTCGGTGGGCCACACTGCCTGAGGGGTTGTTCCTCTAGTGTCAGGTTCCAGACAGTGCTCTCACATTATACTGTACATTGTTACTAGGTGGGTCAGAAACATGGGGCTAAATGTAATAGCCTCCAAGTTCCCAAGGTGCAGAACATTTGGTTTGAGTCTGATGGTTTTGTTTAAAGCAGCAATCATACACAAGGGAACACAAACCTGGCTATTTAGCTCCTGGTCTTTAATGGCTGTCCAAACCTCTATGCCAGCTGGTCTCACCCCATAGTAATTGGCCACACCCCTTAAGCATGCCGTTGTATTCCACTGGTGGATCCTTTATGCCCCTGCACCACATGTGTAGTTACGGGAGGCAAAAACAAGCAAGGTTTCCTTCCCATATAGCACACATTACATTAGCATGCAACCTTCCAGCTAACCCAATTGTCCCTATGATGAGCAAGTGACTATAATGCAGCCCATACACGCTGCTTTGTGGGCGTGCTTTCCGTGCTGTACTAGCACAGATCACATTGCATTGTATTGCATGTGCATCCGTTGTGCATGCAATGCGATGCAATGTGATGAAACCTAAGTACAAAAAGTATGTGCAAGCACATACTTTTTGTACTTAGGTTTCATCACATTGCATCACATTGCATGCACAACGGATGCACATGCAATGCAATGCAATGTGATCCGTGCTAGTACAGCACGCCCACAAAGCAGCGTGTATGGGCTGCTTAAAAATAAAACTCCATCTGTATTTTTACAGTTCTGTAATAGATTTTAAATTTTCCAAACAAATGTTTAGATTTCTATTTATTTAAACAATATTTATTAACACACCACTATGTTAGAACTGATTTGTAAAATGTTTTGTCATATTAGTTTCCTTTGACAAATGTGAATTTTTGAATTGTGCTATCATTTATATAAGTACATGAAGTATCTCCCACCAAAATTGGGATACAATGTTGTAAATTGAAAATGTGGGTGCAGTAACAGGCAGGAATATGTGAACATTTTAAAACCTATTCAAGTCAATGTACTGATACTAACATTAAACATGGTCATTGTCACAATTCAAACTTTAAGTTTTGTATGATTTTGGTTTAAACAATATACTGTATAATAATTTGTGAAATTGTGCCACGATTTTCACAACTTGGAGTTTAGTATTCCTACGTCATTGTCTGGCATGAGGAAATACAGATCTTGTATGCTGCTTGGGTACCTGCGATTAAACATGTTACAATGTGCCAAACAGAGTTCAAACAACCACTTATGTAGTTCAAAGATTATTGTATTGATTCAAATATCAGAATATTAACACATAAATGATATACTAATATTCCATTCCAGTACGTAAAGCATTATATTCCAAGAGTCTGCAATTGATATTTATTAACCAGTGAATTCTACAAATGTTACAATAAATCATTTACAATAGTAGTTTAAAATACTAGTTGTTTTCTTGCTATAACATAATACATAATAGTTGAGCTTCAAGTTTCTTAATACTGATAAAGTTGTAATATTACTGCAGTTTTATTACTGATATTGCTTTGTTTTATAGTTTGTTTACTCAGTTTGTGGTGTTTATGAAGCTGATATTTGTGTGCGTGTTTCAGAATAACCTAAAAAGTTGGGCAGTGGCTGATCCTGTAAACATGGAGAGACCAAACTGTAAAATGTCATACAGTATATATATATATATATATATATATATATATATATATATATATATATAATTTTTGCAATAGATGTTATTTGGTATATGGTGCGTATATGGTTAGGCATAAGCCAGCACAGGTTCATATGGACATAGTCCATCTTTTTTTAAGCTACTATATATTCTGAGATGAAAAATATGTGTGACAAATATTACCTTACGATAATAAATGATATGTCCCAAACATGTCTTTCAGAGTTCCTTGTCAGCGGCTTGTTCCAGGTATTACTGTGTGAGTGTGGCGGTCATGTGGGATACTGGTAGCACTCGGAGGTTTTTTTTTTCATTTCCAAGGCAAAACCATGCCTTGTAAATGATTGCCCCTTTAAAAAAAATAACCTCCAAGTTCATCCCGTATCCCACAGGACCACTGGACTCCACTGCAATACATCCGGCCCAAGTTTCAAAGGTGCACCCATTCATGTAACCTTAGTGGAGCCATGCAAATGAAAGAAATAAGTTTCCTATGCAGTCATATGGAGGCTGGCTATGAACGTTACCTTATTATTTCATATTGTGGCACAGTACATTCCTGAGGCTCCATTTTGGTTTTACAGCCTAGTGTTGTACAAACAATCTAAAATCTTGTGCTCAGTGAATCATAAGAAACACTTACATAATATAGCACAGCTTGCACAACAGCAGAGACAACTGTGTCCTTTGTGAGTAGTTTATTTTAGTAAGAATTATCTATTACATTACATAAAGATGGAATTCTGCTGCAAGATTGTATTTCTTGTTTTGTGTTAAGTGTGTGTATGCCGACATAGAAATGGTATATGAGAGCTTTAGAATTGTTTAAAGGTACTTTTCTGCTGTCATTTTTTAAAATAAAAAATATCAATAAATAATAATTGTATGGCGTGTTTGTGTTTTATTTATTATGTTTTGATGGAAGTTTATAATATTGAATTCAAGGTTTTGTGGTAAATTTTAGTTTGATAGTAACACCGTAGAAGGGAAATAATTTGTGTCCTATCCTTATTTAGGGCATTTCAACTGCAGCCTGTTTTGGGGAAAAAACACATAGGCTCTAGTATAAGCACCAAGATAAGCCCCAGGATCCATGTGTTTTCGCAATTGGGATCATGAAACCAGGTCTTTTACTGGATATTTTGTTTCGCCCGCCTCTGGGCAGGTTAAAAAAAAAAACCTTCTAGTGTCGGCTTTTGGGGATAATTGGATAACTTCCGAGGGATCAATTAGGCACTTAAAATTACTATGGCTATAATACTTCCTGCTTTGCCTCATTAATGAGCAGGGACGGATTGAGGAATAAAAGTGGCCTTGGAAAATTTCTGGAAGTGACCTCATGTGGGTGGTATCAAATCAGTAAATGGGCGGAGCCAGTTTAACAATAGGCGGATCCACATCCAGCAGCGCTGGGACTTATATTTACTGCAGAGTATGGGGAGAAGGAGGTGGGGCAGCAGTCAGCAGTGGCGAGAGAGGAGGACAGGGGGCGGGGGGAATGCAAGGCTGCATCCAGCAGCAGGGCAAAGTGTGGCATTGCCACCACTGATACATGGCCTGGCAGGAGCAGATGACCAGAACAAAATGACAGGGGACACCATAACAGGGAAGGGGTTATTTGCGCATGTTCCCAAAACATTTGGCATTGCCTCAACACAAGAGCATGGGCTCAAAGGGAATTAGGAGGAGAGGCAGTGGGTAACAGTTAACAGGTGATAGAGAGAGGCAAAGGGAAAGGCAGAGTTACAGGAGAGAGGAAAATGGGGAGATAGTGCCTCAGGGGAGAGGTAGATGGTGATGCCGTGGGTGATGGGGAGATATAGAGATACAAATGTGGCTACAGGAAGAGACAGAGGGAGCTAGGAGCTAGGGAAGATTTACAGAGGGGTGGGAGCGAGTGAGAGGTATGGGAGAGGGGACAGTAAGAGGGTAGAGGAGTGAGTCTGTGAGGCACAGAGAGTGAGGGGAGAGTGAGATAGAAGGAAGAGAGGGGGTAAGTGGAAGAGAGAAGGGAGAGATGGGAAGAGCAATAGGCAGGGAGAGAGGGGACGGGGAGAGTGTGAGTGAGAGACAAAGAGAGGGGTGAGAGACAGAAGTAGGAGGGAGAGTTAGAGAGGGAAGACTAAGGGGGGTATTCAATGTCAGGGTTACGGCTGTCCCATTCTCGCTTTGCTCGACGTGAGCTCGGAGGTCGGGATTCAATGTCCCGGCCGCCGAGCGGCGAGAAGGGGTCGTGGCCGCGAGTTGAGGATGGAAATAGACGAGCTCCAGCAGGGAGCTCGCCTATTTCCGGCTTTTCTCAGCAGAACGAGCCCGACAGCTTGTAATGTTGGGCTCGTTCTGCAGAGAACCCTTGTTCAATGCTGTCGGGGAAGACAGCATTGAATAGGGCCCCGCAGCCATCTCCCCCATCGGGAGATGGCTGCGGGAGGTCGACCGACATTGAATACCCCCCTAAGAGAGAATGTAGAGAGCAAGAGGGGGTGCATGAGAGGGGAGAGTGAGAGGGGGTAAGAGGTGTCAAGAGAAAGAGAAGGGGTGGGTGAGAGAAGGAAAGAGAGAGGGGTTGGGTGAGGGGAAAGTGAATGATGGGGGATAATAGGGGGAGGGGAGAGTGAGAGATGGGAGAGAGAGGAGGGGATATTGAGAAAGGGAAGCGTTTGTGAGAGGGGGTGCATGAGAGAGAGGGGGAGAGAGAGGTTGGGTGAGAGGGCAAAGTGAGGGATGGGGAATAATAGGGGGAGGGGAGAGTGAGAGATGGGAGAGAGATAGGAGAGTGAGAAAGATAAGAGAGGGAGAGTGTGAGAGGGGAGAGGAGGGTGAGAGTGAGTGACAAGGATAAAGAGTGGGTGAGAAACAGAAAGAGGAGAGAATGAGAGGGAATGGAGAGAGAGTGTGATACAGAGGATAGGTGGAATGAGGATAGCGGGTGAGAGGAGGCGGGGCCACATCTAGCAGTGGGGCTGCACTGTGCGCACTGTGTTGCTGCTGCTGAATGAAACACGAGGAGAGGATAGTCGGGGAATGACTGGGGAAGACTCACGGAGTCACTGACTGTATTATTTACTGCAATTTGGCCTCACTGTGGTCGGCCTCCCGGGGAATATAATGGCCAAACCGCCCCTGAAAGCAGGAAGAAAGACCAATGCGAGATCCCCATTGCAGCCCAGAGCCAACAACTGAGACAGCGCTGTCCCTGCTGTTGTGATAGGGCTTTGTCAGCCGGAGATGCTGACCGATACATACATTCGACCTGCTATCATTTAAATTGTAGCACCGATATGTCCTTTACCGCACGCTGGCTCCTTCATACATGGGTGAGAAGCGGTACCACTGCACATAATGTGCGCTGATACCCCTTCTCCCCCATAACGACTGTTCATACATCTGCCCCAATATTTGAACATTCACATCAGTCCCTGCCCCAGTGGAGCTTACAATCTATATTCCCTACCACGTGTACATGCACATTCATTCATTCTAGGGTAAATTTTTTGTGGGAACAAAATAATCTACCAGTATATTTTTAGATTGTGAGAGGAAACCCGTACCCGAAGGAAAGCCACGCAAGCACAATATACAAACTCCGTACAATTAGGGCCATGGTGGGAATTGAACCCATGACCTCAGTGCCGTACTGCCCCAAGATTAGCTTAGATTAATCTTAATAAAGGTTTACGCAATAGGCTTAGTGTATATATAAACGCAAAAAATACAAGATTCATTTGACACGGCGCTAAGAAATGGTTAATTCAATAACGAGCTGCTAGTTATTTCCTAGGAGACCATCAACCTACCAAATTTGCTGAACGTGAATACAAAAAAGGGGTTAGGAAAACACCAGCGCTGAAAATGAACTTGCTTCAATATAGCAGTCCCTGAATGAATGATGGTGAACAGGATTCCCTTAATCTTCAACCATGCACATATGTGGATGAATATCAAAAACCAATGGGGAAAGTCGGGGTCCTCGTCGCCGTGTATTGGCAGACACTTACTTTAAAATTCTGCCTCACATACACGTAGCATTTTCTTTATCTTTAAAGCTGCTGATATCATACAGGCTTGCACTCAACACAGTGGTATAACACTAAAACCCCTTTCACACCGCAGCACTTAAACGGTATATTACCGTTTAAGTGCCGATTTTTTGACACTGGCAGACCCGTTTTTGGAAACTTTCCAAATACAGGGTCAAAGCCAGTGCAGCCTTCAGCCCTCCCCTCCGTGCAGCTCCCCCCCCCTTGCGCGTGTCGACCGAGAGCGTGTCGACGGCCCCCCGCGCATGTCGACGCCCCCCGCGCGTGTCGACCCCCCCCATCCCCCGTGTCGACTTACCCCGTGCCGGTACCTCCGTTGTGGATCCCGGCACTGCAGCTCAGTATGCTCGGAAAGCACTTATGAAAAAAGTGTCTTCCAGAAAATGGCTGCCCCATAGGAAACCCAGTTTAAAAAAACTGTCTTTCGTATGGGGGCAGCCATTTTCTGAAAGACACTTTTTTCATAAGTGCTTTCCGAGCATACTGAGCTGCAGTGCCGGGAACCACAACGGAGATACCGGCACGGGGTAAGTCGACACGGGGGGCGCCGACACGCGCGCGGGGGGGCGTCGACACGCGCGGGGGGCGTCGACACGTGCGGGGGGGCTAAAGTGCTGTGAATACTTAATGAGCGCTCATTAAGTATTCACTGTGCTGAATTTAGGACCCAGCTCATTGGCTGGGTCCTAAATACCGTTTCAGAACCGATTTTGAGCCTAAAATACCGGTTCTGAAACGGGTAGGACCCTGCATTTTAACCGGTTAGAAAAAACGTTTTTTTCTAACCGGTTAATTGGTCCTGCACCTTTCAGACCGCACACATTACCGTTTTAAAACGGTAAAAAAACGGCAATATACCGTTTTTAAAGTGCGGTCTGAAAGGGGCATTACTCTAGGATTCTGCCTTGTGTTCACGGAGCAGGTTCTTTTAAATCACGCTCCCACTCTTCAAAGGTTAAAACATTCAATATGCAGACGATAAAACATGCAATATTTCACAAATGTACAGAAGCTCGGACAGATGGGGCTGAGACGCGATGGGGTGTAGATGAGCCGGTAGCAGATGCTGCAAACACAAAACACTCCTCGCTCTCTGGTGTAAACTCCCGTCCTCCTCACAAACGAACTGCCCAGGTGGATGGCAGGTACGGCATCAACACGTTTCGGAAGTAATTTTCCTTTATTAAGGTATGCCGTAGTCTCTCCCGGGCTCCATTTTAAAGCCAGTCTATTCGTCATGTGACTTTCATCTGCCAATGAGAGTACCTGTAGCCCGGCTTTTAATGCATAACATGTCTTTAGTATATATATATATATATAGTCTGCTATATAAATCCATATTTTGTGATATATTGTACTTAGGGTTTGATTTAAAGGTGCATGCAGTGCATTAATGTGCAACAGAATAGGCTGCGCTATATAAGAAATTGTAAATAAATATAATAAAATTATTGATACTGCTTAATTAGGCTAATGCTATGGAGGCATCTTGTTTAAATTGATGCTTCCTGACAAATTCTGTGATCCAGAGACGCAGCACCATATCACTTATGAGAATATCAGCTACCTGAGTAATCCTCATGTTCCTCAGAATGGCCATCTCACATCTGAAGCTGGGGCCAGTAAATCTGGGTTGCAAGACGCTGACACTAGTCTCAGCATTCCCAGAAAATGGGGGTGCCCTGCTTTCTGGCACCCGTACCTCCCTACTCTCTTACAATCAAAGCCTGTGTATTGGACCACAGCTTAGTGGGTACTGCATGTGACAACACATGTGTACAATCTTTTTTTTGTGTACAACTCTTAGGGCCAGAAGTATCAAGCTTCATGTGGAGATTGATAAACAACCAGCTCCTACCTTTCTCCATTGTATCACTTTTTGGAGCTTGAACACAATACATCTGGCCATTAATCAGGTTCTTAATTGTGCCTCAATATGCCCTTGGAGTTCCCTTTTCCTCCAACTCCATAGACATTTTGTTTTAGATTTAGATCTTCTTAAAACACCAACTAAAAAATTGTTACTGTTACAGACACAATGAACATTATTGTTTTATCGCACTAAGGGATATATTTATCATAAAACCATAATTTTCAGTAGTTTTGCTGCAGGATTTTAAGCAATTTGTTATAAAGGCAATACATTCAGCAGTTCTCAAAGTCTTCCATTGTCAGCGGCTTGCCCCTGAGATTTTAATTGTCAACAAATGCAAAACATTTATCCTGAATGGAGGTATTTTTAAAAATCTAAAATTAAAGGAAATATTCTCCTTATGGTCCTCAGTCTTCCTGCATTTACATCTGTTTGAGGACAAAAAATGGGTTACTCTGTTTGTGTCATCCAACAGATTCAATTGCAGGAAGTCTGAGGACCATGAAAAAAATATTCCTGGCGACCCACACATCAAGCAATGACAATGTTTTTAGCGTTGGGCTTTTAACATGTAACCTAGAAGGCAATAACAACTAAATGGTGAAACGAGCAGTGTTTGACCTGCTCATTACCGTCACTCACACCTCTGATTTTTTTATACAAATGGATGTATATTTCATGAAGAACACAACAACAGTGGTGGATTCACAAAGGGCAATTAAGCAAAGTACCCACCACCCCAATTGGTGAAATCCTGCCACACATAGCACAGGGGTTCCCAATCTTTTTCTAATCATGGCACCCTAGAGTATCAGAATTTTTCCAGGGTACCCCTAGGCCCCCAAAAATATATATCAAATTAAGTAGATTGTGTTTATATGCGATTCTTAGGTTCAGTTATATGGTGAAGGGCAGGATTTGGTTGTGATTGTACACATTTTATGATTGGCAGCCACCAGCACTGGTTTTGTCCAGAAATAATTGATCATAAATCATTTGAATTGGTCCTGGAAGACCAACCCGAGGCACCCCTGCAAGTGTCCCGAGGCACCCCAGGGAGCCTAGGCGCACAGTTTGGGAACCACTGCTGTAACAGAACCAGAGAAATAGGCAGGGGATGCGGCTGGCTGCACTGATATATAAAGTGCATACAGTATGGTATATTTTTTCCATACCAAATTTTGTACACAAGATAGACACATAAAACACTGATCTGCTTTTAGCCATTTCTTCTGACTTTCTTATACAGTGTGATAGGTCCCCATGGTCTAATGTGCCCCCATGGTCTAATGTGCCCCCATGTAGTGTTATCTGCCCACTTTCCTCATATCTTCCCTTCTTTAGAATAATACCCCTTTTACACCGAGGCAAAGACCCAGGTCGGACCCAGGTCAGCGTTGTTGTAAAAGGGGCCAACCCAGGTCCAGTAACACTGGTCTCCTACCCAGGTCCTGACCAGGGTTGAACACTGGTTGGACCTGGGTCGTGGGCGGTGTAAATGGTCCCAAACCAGGTTGGGACATCCGGGTAGTGCTGAAAGGATATCAGCTTCTGCATTACATTTGTTTGAAAAAATGTCAGGAGCTAATATGTGGGTACTGTCACATTTTTATCTTTCTCCAAATTTTTATAGATATACCCCCTTGGAACTAGACAACACACTGCAAGCAGTATGACAGTGTCAATTAAATGGTAAAAGTAACATAGGGAGAATTTACTAAGATGGGAGTTCTACGTCACATGGGATGCTGCTATGGGTAACCAATCACCTACTGGGCCAGATGCACTAAGATAAACAGCCAGCCAATCAGCTCCTACCTGCCATGTCACAGACTGCATTTGAAAAAATATCAGGCAGGAGCTGATTGGCTGGTTGTTTATCACTCTCCATTTTATCACTTTTGAAGCTTAGTGCATCTGGCCCTATATCTATTATCTTCTAGAAGGTGCTAAATAAATAAGTAGATTCTGATTGGTTGCCCATAGCAACTTCCCATGTGAAACAGAACTCCCATCTTAGTAAATTTCCCCCATATTAGTTTAAAGTCTGTGCAATTATTTTATAGGCTTTACACGTTGCCTTTCATGGTTATGTAGTTAAATAAGAAAGTAAATGTACAGATAAATATTTTAGTTGTGTTCTCAGGCCCGCACATGGCCCTGTGACAAGCATATAAATATAAAGTCACAGACCCGTCCCTACATCACTACAAAGTGCGCACAACGTGAGGGTCATGTTACACCAACCATGTCAGCCACACATTCTGAAGAGTCAGCCTCGTACTGGGACTTCACATTTTCCCATGTAATGTCATGGCTTTTTCTTCCAAGTGTTTGTTTTATCCCCCTTATTCTGTGGTGTGTTAGTTATTTATCCCCAGCTGCTACAGAAAAACATCCCAAAATTACACATAGATCTAAGCAGACTTGCAGATGCAAATGGAAGCTAGTAGTAAGCTTGTGAGGGGGATCTACCATACATTGCCGGGTTCTAGAGCTGTATCAAACACTCACAAAACTTCTGGTCACAATTACTAGTATGGACTAAGCAAGGCAGCTGCATTTCAGGTCCTAGATCTGGTAGGACGATGGCTTGCAGTAGCAGAGACAGGCCTGTGTGATTGCAATAGAATATGAGGTATTACAACATACTGGAGCTATGTACAGTGCAGCGAAGTTTACTGCCAGTAATTAGTCACATACGCTCCCACTGCATCTGTACGTGCCTTTTTATCTATGTCATCATAAGGTTTACAAGCAACTGCACAGAATGGAATTCATGAACATTGAAGCAAAGCTGGAAATAATCAGATGCTGGTGAAATCTTTCCTACCTTAAGTGCATTGTTCACAATTATCCATCGCATTCAGTTCTTTGTAGTTGGTAATTCTCAAGTGACCAACATACAACAATCAATTTTTCCTTTAAATTCCAAATGTTTCTTCCACATTATCAAGGACTAATTCTGCTAATAAAAGTTGTTTGCAGCTTTGTACGTCCTACTGGCTCTTTCGTGTGTGTGTATAACATGTTCCACATTAGTCTGCACTCCATTCAGATCTTTAATGGCCGTTGTAAGCAAACAATGTTTTGCGGGGTCAATACAACTCGTCCTCAGAACATATACATACATATACGTTTTGCTTGCTTACTTTTTAGGATTTGAGTGCCGCATACTTTATCTGGAGGTGTTGTGTGCGTGTACACGCAGATATGCTACCGTCAACTCCAGTTTTCACACGGTTACCCCTTCAGAGCGATATCATTTAAAATATTGCTTAGTGTGTATGTATGTACAGCAACTGTCAGACAAGCAACCTGGCATCCATCCCTGGGGAGGACACTCCCCAGGGATGGATGCCAGGTTGCTTGTCTGACAGTTGCTGTTTATAAGCTGTATGGAATCCTGATGATGGTCTTTCACAAGACCGAAACGTCACGTCACGTCGATGGTACGTCAGCTTTTTTCATTGTGATGGAATAAAATACAAAAATTGCTTTTAAAATGGTGAGTGGCCTTTTCACTTCCGAAAATATATATATATATATATATATATATATATATATATATATATATATATATACATACATACAACACAAAAAACGGGCGCTTCATAGTGCAATTATCAAATGTAAAAAAGATATTTATTTTCTAAAAGGAATCCACCACAAAGGTCAGGGTGACGTACCACATGTGGCGGTATACAATCACGCAGAAGAAAAAGCATAAAATCGGATAAAATTGGTGCGCAGCACCAGGTTACCACTGCCGGAGCGGTCACTCTCGCCTGGGCTCCACAGTCTGAACGTCGCTAGGCCACGCCCCTACGCGTTTCGTCACGCTGGACTTCGTCAGAGCCCTCTGACTATTGTATACCGCCACATGTGGTACGTCACCCTGACCTTTGTGGTGGATTCCTTTTAGAAAATAAATATCTTTTTTACATTTGATAATTGCACTATGAAGCGCCCGTTTTTTGTGTTGTAGATTTGGTTACCTGTGGGATACAGGACACCCTTTGTGGGTTGAAGACGGAGCAGCCGGTTTTCCAAACGAACTGAGTGCATTCTATTGACTGGACAAATTTTGTTCAAACACTATCCGTTTCCCTCTGAAAAAGTGGAATTGACTGAGAGTGGAAATTTGTGGGATTAAGCTCTCCTAGTCCGAGACTTTATATTCATTTGACCTTTTGCGCACTGTTATTGTTGTTTATATATATATATATATATATATACACACACACACACACACACACACACACACACACATATACATACATACACACACAGTAGAACGCATATGCCACTTCCGCCGCCACCGGTGAACCACATGACGCACTTCTGGTCCGGCAGCGGCACTGATAGCAAAGTTTTTCCTAAGAGCTGTTGATCTTTGGAGCTTGTTGAATGATTACCTTGATATCTGGACCTATATATTACCTGTTTTCATCCCTAAGGTGAGGTTTAACATTTTGGTTTATGTGATTTAGTGGATAGGTGTGTGAACAGGAGGAGATGACATCTCTTCCTGTGACTAGGTACTTGAACTGACCCGGTGAGGCATTACAGTTGTATCCTGTTTGGAGGATGGATACCAGGTTGCCTGTTTGAAAGTGCTGCTCTAATTGCATGTATTCCTGATGACGATCTACATTGGATCGAAAAGTCACGTTACGTCGGATATGGCTTTCTACCTATAATAAATCGATGTTGATAAGACCCAAGGTCTTGAGTGCCCATTTCCTTCCATGAATATATATATATATATATATATATATATATATATATATATATATATATATATTTATTTATTTATTAGTACAGGGGTCCGGCACTCCCAATTCTGGTGGTTACCTCCGTCCGGTGCCCTCACAGTGGGGAAATATACAGGTAGAAGGTGCGGCACTCAGGCTCTTTGATGGCAATAATAAGAGTTCAGCACACAATGGCTGAAGAACACATTTCAGTTTTTATTTCAACTGTTTTCAAGTCATACAGATAACATAAAGTGACATACCTTTATAAAAAAAATCTCCTAAGTGCAATTGCTGGAAGTCGGACGGGAGACGCTTGCTGAGGGGCGTCATTAGCAGAGTCACCAAAGAATGATGTCGTCCGCTCTCCGTCCATACTCCTGTAACAGTGTTAACCCATCACCAAGGCAACAGCATGAAAACAAGTGGATTGTACACTAATGGCCGCGAAAAAGGCTACTGGGATGACAGAGAGAGGGTACAAATGCACTATGCGATCATTACATTACATTATAATATATAATAAGAGGTTGTTAGTATATCAATGGCCAGTGATATTGGCCTGCCCACCAATCGTCCAGGTCACCTCTTGTCGAGCAGGTCCCTAACACTATGGGGTCACCACCTGGGAT
Organism: Crinia signifera; assembly: GCF_055691185.1. Classification (NCBI taxonomy): domain Eukaryota; kingdom Metazoa; phylum Chordata; class Amphibia; order Anura; family Myobatrachidae; genus Crinia; species Crinia signifera. The sequence goes on from NC_139217.1 coordinate 173,768,172, forward strand.
GCAGGGACCCCGAAACATGATCCAGCTGAGGACCCCCCCAGGGGCATTATAAGTATGAAGGTCCCTACTATATGTTTGGAGGTAGAGAGTGTGTGAAAGAAAGAGTGCATACATAAATAATAGACAAACATGATATAAAAAGTGACTGTGTATTAAAGTTGCGATGCCCTGAGACAGTCCAGCCAGAGCAGCCCAAGGGCCTACGCCCAGATGGCAACCCCAAATTTTCTGACACTATATACAAATAAATAGGACTTACTTGGAATTATGGGATGAGAGCTCTGAGGTTTTAATAAATTATTGGGGCCCATTGGCTTAGTATAGACTGAGGTTTAGATTTGTCCATCCACAATGTCAATATTAATATCAAGAAAATGTACATGGCATTTGTTCAATTCAAAGGTGAATTTTATGGGGCTTTCTGAGAGATTATGTCTCTCAATCAGATCGATTACAGAGGAATCCTCTCCCTGCCAAATAAACAATAAATCGTCAATGTATCTTTTAAACAAAATAATATGCCCGCTAACAGTACTGGATGAAAGAAAAATTTTGAATTCTACAGAAAACATAAAATTATTGGCATAGGCTGGTGCTATAGAAGAACCTATAGCACAGCCACGTGTTTTATAAATCAAACTCTTTGTTGTAAATGAAAAAATTTAGAATAAATTCCAGATTTAGAATATTTAGAATAAATTCCAACAATAGTAAAATAAACACAATTGTCGCCTCGTCAAAATCACTTTTGCACCGCAAAAAAGGTGTTAACAGCTGCAATGCCCATAGAATGGAGGATTAAGTATATAAATTGACATCGATGGTTGCTAACCAACAATTATCGGGAATAAACTGTATGGTGTTAAGTTGTCGAAGGAGAGAGGTAGTATCCAACAAGAAAGTTTTTCTTTTTGGTTCAGGGATTGTAGAAGGGAGTCCAAATAAGAAGCAGCAGTTTGTAGCAAAGAATTGACAGCAGAAACGAATGGAGGCCCAGGTAGAGGATTCAGTCCTTTATGTATTTTGGGTAGTGTATATAAAGCCGGGGTGACTGGAAATTTAGGAAGGAGAATTTCTCCTATTTTATCACTAATTAAACCGGAATCAATTCCAATTTTGATAATGTCACAATTTCTGTTTACAACACTCAATGGATTACGTGGTAATTTCTTATACGTTGTATTATTGGATAACTGGCGCATGATTTCTGAGTGATAATCATTTAACTCTTCCTCCGCCCTTATCCGCAGGACGGATGATAAGATTATTATTTTTAGCCAATTGTTGAATTGCATGGCGCTCTTGCGGGGATAGATGCGGGTGTTGCTCATGAGAGATTTTAAATTCATTATTAACATCACTATCCACAATACGGGCGAAGGTTTTGATACTTGGACTGCGGTTCAAATAAAGAAGGAGGACAATATTTCTTTAAGGAGTCAGGAATAGAGGGTTTGAATAGGTTGCTTCTGTTGGTCACAATTGTAATAATATTCTTTCAATTTAAGTTTCCTTAATAACTCTCTCTCTCTTATATATTAATTAGTGTAGTTTCACGGCGCTGTGCTACTTCCGGGTTTTACGCTCGCCACAAACTATGTAAAATAAAGTAACTTAACTCCATGCCTACATGGATAGTTCATACCCCCACTATCCATGTTGGCATGGAGTTGATTTTAGATAGCGTGGCGAGCTGTGACGACCAAGATTGTAGGTAGGACCAGATAGGGACTGGGGCGGGGTGGAGAGTTTGTGAGCTAAAAACGGTCACAGCTCAAAATACAATTCAGAAGCCGTAATTTTTACAGGCTGTTAATTCGTGCTACCACAAAATATTTTCCCTACTTTTCACCTACTCAGGGGCTGAGATCTGAAAGCGGTGTTAGCTTCCACTGCATTCATTAAACTAAGTTTTCTAATCTAATGGCAAAAAGTCATGGCTGTGCATTTTTTTATCCTGTGGTAACATGCGTTAACAAAACCTGTGGATAATTGAATTGGTGGCCTCCGTGCAGCTTATTACAAAGGCATTGGTTATTTCTGGCAAGAGCAACCAAAACATATAAAACCTTTGCAACGACATAAAATATAGCTTTATGGAAGCTAGCGATTGCTGTACATATTTCCACCAACAAGAGAGACACATTTCTAGGATTTCTCGTCATGTGGGGGATAGCATGAGCAGATGTGAGCAATCTGACCAAGCAAGGTGATCCCAAGGGGAAAACATGGACTAATCGCTAATCCTAGGAATGTTCCAACGTAGGCCATGGGGTGTTACACTATAATGCATTACACACAGGTCATGTTACAGCTACACACAGCTCTATGCCATGACTCATGTCAAGTACTGTAAGCTCAGACAACCAGGTACAAAGTGATAACCCAAAAGGGGCTCATTACCAGATAATCACGCTGTAGAAGATTAAAACATTTCTTGAATGAAGCTCCTTTCAGCAACAGCTGTATTTTGCAAATACTTTCTATTTTTAAATTGTGCTTCTAATTAGGCAACATTATCTGTGGCAACATTACCCTGTACCTTATTTACATTTCTATGTTATGACTTCACCAACATAGAATATGTAGAACTACAATTTTCCCAATCATAGGACAGGGAGTGAGAGGATCACTGAGAGTTTAGAATGATATACAGTCATCTGCATATAATACGAGCCGGGTGAATACTAGAAAGACACCGGGGTGACTAATGACATCAGAGCGTGTACAGATTATCTATGGAATTCATTTAAGGACATACCTTATCCATCCCTGTGTGTCATCAAGCATAATTTATTTTTATTTATTAACAGCTTCTTTACAGGGTATAGTTGAATATTCACATCAGTCCCTGCCCCAGTGGAGCTTACAATCTATTTTCCCTACCACATGTACACGCGCACACAGACATTCTAGGGTTAATTTTTGTTGGAAGACAATTGACCTACCTGTATATTTTTGGGTTGTAGGAGGAAACCGGAGTACCCGGAGTAAACCCATGCAAACACGAGGAGAATATACAAACTCCGCACAGTTAGGGCCATGGTGGGTATTGAACACATGACCTCAGCGCTGTGAGACAGTAATGCTAACCATTACACCGTCCGTCATGCATAATAAATATTTCACATTTATGCATATGTTTGCAGCATTCTGGATTAGGGTTCCATGGTTGTTCTTACATCACTGGCGTGTGTGATGCTATTGAAGGGAAGCAAGAGGACCGATCAGAAGCCACAATTGGTTAAATGGCTCACTCATTAGTTCCCCTTTTAGGTGGCCCTTTCAAAGTGCAATCTTAACCTTTTGAGTGCCAAGTGAATTTGTAAAAAATTGGTGTGAAAATTGCCAAGCAAATATTGTTATTCATCATAATGACCTGTACTGTTTACCTTCTAAAAGGAAATATATATATATATTTTTTACAGAACATATTTTGTTTGAATTTATAACACAAATGTGGCCTTTTTAGAAGATATTTTGTATATGTCTCACAGAGATGTTGGCACTCAAATGGTTAAATATATCTCTCTCTATGGGCCTTATTTTGGTTCATTCTTTCTGACAAAATCCTTCTTAGATGGACAAAACCATGTGCACTGCAGGGGGGGCAGATGTAACATGTGCAGAGAGAATTAGATTTGGGTGAGTATTTTTGTTTCTGTGCAGGGAAAATACTGACTGCTTTATTTTTACACTGCAATATAGATCTCACTTTGAAGTAAAACCCCACCCAAATCTAATTCTCTCTGCACATGTTACATCTGCCCCACCTGCAGTGCACATGGTTTTGCCCATCTAAGAAGGATTTTGTCAGAAAGAATGAACCATGATAAGGCCCCATATCTCCATTCTGTAATACAGGCTAGGGGTTGTCAGCAGTTTTATTACATGTAGATGGAGGGGCAGTATAAAAATATTGTTTAGCTTTTCTAATTCATCCATCCACTTAATATTCTACATCCATGCATACACCAGCAATAGCCCCGATGTAAGATTTACAGTATGAGGTATTTCATTATGATCACGTAACTCTTGTTCATATATGCATAATACATATACATTCATAGAAAAACATAATCCCGACTCACCAGAACATTCCCGAAAAGAAATATTTATTTTATTAAAGAAAAAAAGGCAAATAGACATGGCAGTCTTGCATATAAAATATTGTTTTTGTCATTTAGAGGTTATCAAATTTTTCAAACAAGAGAAAATCAAAACTTTTCCCCAAAATGTACTGAACCGCTATTTACAGTAAAGACAAAACTGCTGAATTGCTGCCGTACCCTTGCGAGAACCAAGATCTACATGACAGCAGCGCATGTGATCACTTTTATCCATTTTCTGACACACAAGAACCAAATGATCATATTTCAGCCTTGTGATTGTAATTCATTGCTTTAATACTTCACCAGATCAAAAACAGGACTGAAACTTCCTGCGACACCTGGAAAAGTTAACACTTGACTGTATAAATGAACTGAAGAGTCTAAAATGATCAAGACACTCTTTAAGGCTCTGAGGCAATGAGAGTGAAGGAAAGCCTACTGCACAGTTCTTCTGTCAACATCCTCATTCCTGATGACTGCACCACTTCTATTGTTTGCCAGGAGTAACGTCTGTGTAATCTTTCAGTACACCCGCCAAGTGGTCATTGTGAGTCTTAAACCTCCGTTTCTTCTGTGATGTCGCCCTCTTCCTCTTCTGTATTGGAATCTAAATACACAGAAGTAAAGAGATTAGATTATGATTGGTGATAACATAGTGGCACAGTGGATAGAAGTGCTACTTCACAGCACTGGGGTCATAGGTGTGATTCTTAGCAGGGACTTATCTGTGTTGCATTTACATGAACGATGTGAGTGGCTAAAGCACTATGGGCATTATTCTAGTTCACTCTGACAATATCCTTCTTAGATGGACAAAACCATGTGTGCTGCAGAGGGGCAGATGTAAAATATGCAGAGATAATTAGATTTGGGTGAGATATTTTGATTCTGTGCAGGGTAAATACTGGCTGCTTTATTTTTACACTGCAATATAGATCTCACTTTGAAGTAAAACCCCACCCAAATCTAATTATATCTGCACAAGTAACATCTGCCCCACCTGCAGTGCACATGGTTTTGTCCATCTAAGAATGATTTTGTCAGAAAGAGTGAACCAAAATAACCCCCTATGTGCCTGATTCAGACTGCTCCCTAGGCTGGGTATATATTTGCTGCCTAGCAAGTAGGTTAATGCCCGACCCCCTGCCACTCAAATCACTGTGATGCAATAAAAAATACAGTATCTATCCTGTATCAATGCCTATTTCCCTATAGATCGTAAGCTTGCGAGCAGGGCCCTCCTACATTTTGACTGTCTGTAAATACCCTGTTTGTTGTATCACTGTCTCCTTTGTAAAGAGCAGCGGAATATGCTGTGCTATATAAGAAACTGTTAATAAATACATACATACACACACTGTGAGCGGATATGTACGATTACACATTAGTTAGCATGTGCATGCACAGAGGAAAAATCTATCCAAAGATTTTTCCTCTTTTCGCAGATAAAAGTCTGGACTCACATGCTGGCCGTTCTTCTGCAAATTGGTGGCTGGAGCTGACATCATGTGACATCATCTGCCTACCCCGAGCAATCTGCATACCATTTTGTGGGCACGCGCGTTAAACACTGGGTGGACCCAGCAACCGCCCCCTGTCTGTCACTCAATTTGTGAGCGCCAATGCGAGTGAAAACTCACCAAAGGTGTTCGCTCCGGGGGTTTGCGCATGCGCCCACCCCCACCGTTGGAGACGGGGTCAAATTTGGACCTGTATGAACAGATCTGTATCTGCACATATGTACCAAAATGTTAATAAAACACATTATTGGTTGAGCAGTGTGTAATTCAATTGTACAACCAGATTGCAGAACAACCAACTACAATTGAATGCCAGATGTGCTGTTGAAATGAGGGTAAGTGACCTGATTATGCAGTCACAGCAGTCACCTGGATATGAGATAACCGTGCAAAGACCATTTAGCTGCTGAGAGACAGGTTTAGGGTTATGGTAAAAAAGGGTCGACAGTGTCTAGGCCATTATCTACAATGTCGACATGGCAATGGTTGATGTTTACAATTTTTTTGGGTGTCAATTTGTAGATCTCATCATTTGGACTCAATCAGTCCATGTGGTTGGTAAAGTATAAAAAAGTGCAAAAAAGAAAAAATACCCCAAAATTTATGCTGATCTTTTTGACTTTTCGCCCCAGATACCAGCGACCCCTCAAAGCATTATTTGTAAGGGTGTGCTAGCTTCTCAATCCACAATTCTTGTATTTGGTGGGCATAAGATGTTTTTTATTACTTCTAGACAATAATCTTGTACATAGTAGTAATCATTGTGGTAATTATAAATCAAGTCGTTGTGAGGATTGTTTTGTTCCAGAGCGTAGCTGATCCACATTATAAGAGTATAATCACTTACTACCCAGATTTTACAATGTTCAAGACTCACCATTTTCTTTGGTCCGGATTCCTGCATGGAGGAAATGCCCTGTCTCTTTAGGTACTCCTCAATCTTCTCATCATCCATTGAGTCTACGGGGACACTCCTCCACAGCTTCTGAAACTCTGACAAATCATAAAAAAAACATTACATTATAACATTTACAGAGATCAATAAATTCTAGAATTAAGGAAAACCATAAACCTACAATATCTATGGTGGATGTACTGATGGGTGCCAGATGACACCCTGACAGTCGGGATTCTGCCGGTTAGTATACCGATATCAGAATCCCGACCAGTAAATGCCCAACAGTTGGTATCCCGACTTACAGGGGCTATTCTCCCTCAGAACCTGTGTCGAGCGCAGCAAACCACCGAGGATGCAGCGTAGCGAGCCCGCAAGGGGCTTCAATGTGCTCGCCCCCCTTGTCAGAGTACCGGCATTCGAGATTCCGACATCTGTATACTGAAGTTTGGAATCCTGACTGTCGGGACACTATACCACACCCGAACTGACAATGTAGAATGTGCAAAGTAATTCAAGTAAAATCGCTCAGAAAATGCATGTAAAATTGCAGTTTGTAGACCACACAGCTATCTAAATGCGCGGCCCCGTCGGTCTAAATCCGGTGACGATTAAACACCTGCACGTAGGTTATTAATTGTTTGGGGCCAGTGTTCTCAACCTCGTTCAGCATACAGCACTCTGCAGCGCTGTGTACTGAGAGAGACCAAGCATTCTGAGCTAAGTAGCTTTGCGCAGAACGCTCGTTGGACCATGTTTAGGGCCTACAAGTGTAGATTTCTGTACATCACCAGACTCAATATACATTAAAAAAAACAGCGAATTATAATCACCGATACTTCCATTTCTTCTTAGAGATCCCATGGCAGCCATACTTAGCTATATTTCCCCTTTCCTGCAGCTTAAAAAGGGTGATTTATTTTGAGAGGCTCCGCCCACCTTGGGTATATTAGAGTATATTAGAGTACTCCTCCCCTTCCATAGTGTCTTTTGAATGTTTCCTAATGATATATGTATACAGAAAAAAATCACCCTCAACATATGGGAGGGATCTCTTTTGTGGCTGCCAATGGATCTCTAAGAAGAAATGGAATTATCGTTGAGTATAATTCACGGTTTTCTTCTACAATTTCCATGGCAGCCATACTTAGGGACATACCAAAGCAAAAAGGGGAGGGAGACCATACCACATGCAATTATTTATTTTAGAGCACACTTTAAAACATTCTCCCCAAAGGAGGTAGCAACAATATCTAAGGCATAGTGCTTAGTAAATGTATGTACAGATGACCAAGTCGCCGCTTGGCAAATTTCAGCAATAGTTGCTTGAGCCTTCCTAGCCCAGGATGTCACTACTGCTCGTCGAGTGTGCTCTTATGATCTGCGGAACCGCTCTGTACTTGTTCATAAGCAAAGACGATGAGACTTCTAATCTACCTTGCCAATGTTTGTTCAGAAGAGACTGACCCCTTATTCACACCTTCCGGTATTATAAAAAAAAATGGTTCCCTTCAACTCGTTGAAGATAAAGGGAAATGGCTCTAAGTCTAGAGAATGCAACTCTTCTTCTTCAGGGTTACAAGGATTCTCATAAAACGCAGGTAAAATAATCTCTTGATGGAGATGAAATTTTGACACCACCTTAGGTAGAAAGTCAGGATGTGTTCTTAACACAACTTTATTAGGGAAGATATTCAGATAAGGTTCTTCCGCCCATAAGGCTTGGATTTCACTAATCCTCCTGGCTGAGGTTATAGCGACCAAGGAAAATACTTTCCATAATAGGAATTTTAAATCTGCGTGTGACAAAGGTTCAAACGGAGCCTGCATTCGAACTTTTAAAACAACATTTAGGTCCCAAGGAGCAACCATGGACTTCCTGGAAGGACGAATCTTCTTGATGGCCCTGCAAAATCTGATAATCAGCTCTTCTTTGGCCAATTTCTGTTCTAGCAAGACACTAAGGGCTGCTATCTGAAACTTTATTGTTGATACAGCAAGCCCCATCTGGAAACCTTCATATAGAATTTGCAGAACTTGCGTCGTAGGAGTTTCTGACATTATAGTGGAGACTCCCTTTGTTTTTGTAAAACTCTGTAATAGGCCAATGATGAAACTTTTTTCCTGGCTTGAAGAAGAATATCAGCGACTGGATCTGATACGGCACTCTGTTTTGAATACGGCCTTTCAACTTCCAGGCCCAGAGACAAAATATCTCTGGATTGGGATGACAAAGGTCCTTGGATCAAAAGATCTTGTCTTACAGGCAGAATCAGAGAGATTGAGCATCATAGGAAACCAAGGTCTTCTCTGCCAAAACGGGAGGATGGCTATAAAAGATACTCCATCTTCCTGTATTTTCTTTAATACTCCTTTGAAGCGGACGCATCTTCCATTGTGCCCATGGCACCACTCCTATTGCAGAAGCCATCATTCCTAAGAGTTGGAGCCCTTCTCCCAGTGTTATAAACGGTTTGTGAACTGTTTTTGAAAAAGTTGTCAGGGGACAACGAAACCCTTTAGGAGCACTCCTGCTGACTGAGTTTTTTGGAAACACCTGCACTTTACCCGTCTTGGACCAGCTTCCATACCAACTCCGCACCCCCAGACCATTGGCACATCTGGATATAATCAATTGGGAAAACCACCACCTGTATACTTCTGGGATCTCAACTAAAAGGAAAGCCATTCCCTAAAGTGGATGATAACACACAAGCTACCTCACCCAGCCAGGTTTATGAACACCCTCTAAATCCAGCATTCTTAACCTTGGACTACAACTTTATGGGGACTCTTTAAATCCATTTGGAAGCATTATAGGAACAAGTGGGACTGGTATAAGCATACCAATGCTGTACTGTTTATTTTCCCTAAACTCATATAATACATCAAAGCTATTAATGTTTTCTGTGATTTTATATTAATTGCATTGCCTAGGCACCAATTACATATACCATTTTAACATTACTCTTCGATTAATTCAACACATTTATTTTTATTATTGTGATACTCAATTGATCTAACCAATTATTCATTAATTGACCAATTTTATGCGCTCCACTTAGCTTCCCCTTTTTTTTTTCTTATCTTTATAAAATCGATAGCCTTATGAATATTTTTTTAACATGCTTTGTACCAACTATAAATTAAAAGAACGGGCTTCCTCTTTAAGGGCCTTATTCTGATCGGTGCGGCCGGATCCGAATATGCGGCCAGGACCGTGCGTGCGAAACCCCGCCTTCCATACGGATCGCCAACTCTGTCCGTACGCGGTAAGAAGCTGGCCGAACGGACCGCACGTGTATTTTTCATGGAATACGTCTCCTCCATCTCAGGGAACCTCCCCCATCATTCAATGGTCGCAGAGTGGTCCACCAGCTCCCGCAACCTCAGACCACACGGACATTTTTCCGTGCAAAAGCAGGGATCTGGGCGGGCAGCTGACATCCGGCGAGGTCATATGTCCGCCCCCTACACGTGCATCACGACTGCATTACCATACGTACGCCCAGCGTTTGCATGGGAACGCCCATGAAACGCGGGGCGTATGCATATGGTAATGAACCCAAATAGCCCTTCACGCCCCTCTCCACCCCCTGTTCGGAGTGTTCACATTTCATGCGGGATTTGGCCGTACGCCCCACTCGCACATGCGCAGAGACAAAACATTGGCGGCAAGAACGCACGCGGATATTACCGCACCAACCAGAATAAGGGCCTAATTTCTCCTGATTCCTCACTGGAAGAGATAGAGATATAGATATATAGATTATATATATATATATATATATATATATATTAGATAGATATCTCTCTTCTTGTAGGTCTTCAGATGACAATCTATTATCATACTCTAGGCTGGTCTGTGACCTAGACCTCTTGGAAGATTGAGAAAATTCTTCCTTTGTAACAAAGGATTTTTCATCCATTCCATCAGCTGTGATAAAACCTCTGGTTGCTCATTCTGACAAGGTCGTCTAATACAAACTTTCACAATGAGTGCCCTTGTGTGTAATTGTGGTACTTGTGAGTTATCCGGACGCCCGATTTCAAAATCGGGTCGGATCGGGCACATCGCATCGCATCGCATGCGACCATCGGATGCGATGCGATGACCCCGATGCGATGACCCGATTTTTCCATAGGAATCAATGTTAAAATGGACTGAGTCCATTTTAACATGGAATTCAATGGGAAAAAGGGGTCCTTTTCATACCCCTACTATCCAAGTGGGCATGGAGTTGGATATAAACCTGTGGCGAGCGTAGCGAGCCACCGAGCCCGAAGCGTGGCGAGCGTAGCGAGCCCCGCGAGGGGACACGGAATACCGTCCCCTCGCGGGGCTCGCTTCGCTCGCCACGCTTCGGGCTCGGTGGCTCGCTACGCTCGCCACAGGTTTATATCCAACTCCATGCCCACTTGGATAGTAGGGGTATGAAAAGGACCCCTTTTTCCATAGGAATCATTTTAACATTGATTCCTATGGAAAAATCGGGTCATCGCATCCGATGGTCGCATGCGATGCGATGCGATGCGATATCGCATCGCATCGTATCTGATTGTATGCCTTAACTTAAGGCATACAATCAAAAAATCGGGCGTCCAGATAACTCACAAGTACCGTAATTGTCAATACTTTATCACATGACACTCAGTTAAGAGTAATACGTTTCGGTACTTGTGTATTTGCAGGGCACCCAATTTACATACGTACAGCACCGTAGGAAAATCGCATCGATTTTCCTTAGTTCATTTTTAGTGCACCCCTGCCCGCATCGCATGGCATGCCATAGGCGGTGCGATGCGATTTTTCAATGTATAAGCACCCATGCGATAAGATGTGATGGTACTTCATTTTAAAAGCACCCATGCAATTTCATCGCGTGCTATTTTGCACACCCCCACTATCCACGTCAACCTGAAGCGTGGCGAGCCCCGCGGTTACGCGTCCTCCTGACCATTTCACACCACCACTATCCCCGTCGGCGTGGAGTTGATTTTATAAAGTGTGGCAAGCGCAGCGAGCCCCGCAGATTACTTAACATGTGTTCCATGTCCGCACGCCTCGCTGCGCTCGCCACACTTTATAGAATCAACTCCACGCCAACGTGGATAGTGGGGGTATGAAAAGGTCGGGAGGACGCGTAACCGCGTGCGCTCGCCACGCTTCGGGGGTGACGTGGATAGTGGGGGTGTGCTAAATCCCATTGCATCGCATAGACATGTACACTGGGGGTGTTGTGCTAAATCGCATTGCACGCAAAATCGCATGCGATTCTGTGTGCGATGCGATCCGCGGCCAGGGTGCAGTAAATAAATTAACTAGTGAGATCACATCACACGGCCCGAAATAGTGCCATGCGATGCAATTTCACTATGCAGAATAGCCCACTAAGCAGATAGCTTAGTGGGCGCCCTGCAAATACACAAGTACCTACATTTCTTCTTCGAAGCCTTTTTCTTGATTGGAGAAGCAGACACGTATATATATATATATATATATATATATATATATATATATATATATATATATATATATATATATATATATATATAATCACTGACTAAACTAAAAAAAAAATTTCTATAGAAGTCCAAAACAATAAAACACCCTGCCCTAACTTTAACTATTTAGGACACAGGAAAAAAAACACTATGGAAGGGGAGGAGTACTCTAATACACCCAAGGTGGGCGGAGACTCTCAAAAAAATCACCCTGTCTAAGCTGAAGGAAAGGGGAAATAGCCCTAAGTATGGCTGCCATGGGAATCATAGAATAAATTAAACAGGGTGCTAGTGGCAGCTCAGGTTGGAGATGCTGACAGCCCAGTGTAAGGCAGGTGAAGCAGATGGCACTGTGCTCTGGGTATTTATGAATTGTGAGCTGAGCGTGATGACAGTATATGTGTTATGTTGCACTCCAGGAATGAAGGGAGACTGAAAAGTGCCAGACGCGGCTTTGGCTTGGTATTCCTGGTATTCCAGGATTAGTTAAGGGAGGAGAGGAGTAACAAAACCATTATCTAAGTTATCAGTAAAACTTTTTCCCTGTGGCATGCCCCCGTGTATACAGCGATACAAATGCTGCATAAAAACTACCTCAGTTCCTGATTCTTTACAGCTTCCAGGAATGTTACTCTGGTATCTTCTACTGTGCTTAGGCCTAAGCAATACTTTAGTGCAATGACTACACATACTGTAAGTGCAAATACTACACAGTTATCGGTGACATGCTCTCCCAACACATTCCAGTCAGGAATTATAGCGTATACAGTATGTTCCACATTTATATCAAATGTTAAGTATTAATGAAAGGAAAGGAATTGAAAAAAGTATATTTTATTCATATTTCTGTAGCTTTTTTTTTATTCAATGATTTTTATTGCGTTTTGTACATAAGAAAAAAAACTTACAAGTTAAATGTACAAACATAAAGAAAAACAAAACAATGTTTTAACTATATAAAGCATTACACCAACTGTCATTGTATTTGCAAATAAAAATATTTTAACATCATATATGCAGGTGTTGGTCTCCTGAACCACGCTGAGCGCTCACTTCTTTCTGAAGCATAGTGAATGAAACCGTATGAAATTACATCTATTTGGAAAAAAATGTATTGGTCATAAGGGCATACTTATATCAATAAATATGGGCACAAGGAAAAAAGATTGTCTCATACCAAATAATCCCTGAAACCCTTCGAACGTTACATATAGTGCAGATGTCTAGGGGGGTGTGTAGTGATTCCAACTACATCATTTAAGAATTCCCAAAGGAGTGATAAAAGGGGGATTACAGTCATCAATGCCAAATTCTATAATATTTACCTTCTTCCCTACGTGATAAATATGTGATATTTTTTGTGTTTCTTCTCAGGCGGCCCTCCATATCAAGCCGTTTCCCCTTGACAGCCATTAATGTAGCATCCATTGTAGATACTATAACGTACAGAAGGGAGAGACGATCCTCTAATGTTAAAGCATGGGTCTCCACCTCCCTGACCCTTCGGAGATTGTGATGGATAATAGATAGATCAGACAGCACCTTCCCCATTTGGTCCGCAAGTCCAGCCTCGATCGTTAAGCACTTTTTGCAGCATATGATCAGGAGAGTCTTTATTAGGAGGGAAAACCGGGGAAGAGGGAGGCCGGGAGAGGGGTCCTGCTCAACAGGCACACTTTTAGCATTGGGCGTCCAAAAGAGTTTTTCCAAATCATGCAGCTGCCAAAGCGATAAGTGAAGATATATACAAGGGAACAGCAAGGGGAAAAGGAGAGAACACGGGGCCAACTTGTAGCAAGTGTAAATTGCAATATAGATAGAACAGGGTCGTCTGTATCTGTGATGAGGGAATGTATGCAGAGACTGTACAATCACAAAGTGCAGACCGCAACATCAGACGGCAGAGACAGGTTGAAAGGTAGTAGCATGTGCACAAGCGCAAGATATTCTTAGGAGGCACATTGGGCTCCAGCAGTGTCACCAGCTTGCAGGAAGCAAGTAAGTCTCCCCCCTCCTTAACAGCGGTTATTAGAGGCAGATTTGGCAGGACTACCCTACAGGGTATAATGTAGAAAGTGCCACAGGCAGCCCACAGTACCTGTTGAAGTGGCAGGTGACAGGTATCTCTCCGGCTCCTCAGGCAGAGGCAGCGTAGTATCAGCCAGAGAAGCAGTGCAGCAGAGCGTCAGGCACCCCTCACTTCAGGCATCAGCAGCTCAGGCTCCAGTGGCACACCCTGCAGGGAAGACCTCTGTGTGACGGCGGGATCCTGCTCGGCTCACGACGTTCGCAGCCGGATCTGGCAACCAGTAGTCGGGTCGTGTGCAGAGGCAGTTGCATAGGTGATGGCTGCGTCTCCTGCACCCCACCACCAATGGATAATGCCGGGAGCGCAACAGATGTTCCCGGCACTCAACATCGGCAGCACAGGCAGGTGCATACCCTCCAACATGACCCATCCCATTAGGTACAAAAAGCTCTGTTCCTGGACTTACCTGCCAGTGACAGATGTGAGCCTAAAGGAACAGTCCAATATTCAAAGAGGATGGGGGGGGGGGGGGGGGGGGGTGTCACATCAACTCTCAGTGATGTTTGGGATGGCAGCTGGTGTGGCTCCCCTTTTTGAATATTGGACTGTGCTGCAGGCTCACATCTGTAACTGCCACTGGCAGGGAAATCCAGGAACAGAGCATTTTGTACCTAATGGAATGGGTCATGTTGGAGGGTATGCAGGTGACGTGCAGGGGTGGCCACGTGTATGATGGCGGCATTTCCCGTAGCCCAAAGAGTCTCCAGTCCCCCGCAGATATCCACAAGGTAAGCAGAGCAGGGCACTCAGTGTGCAGCAGGAGGGTCCAGGGTCAATTAGCCACAAGTGTGGGGCATCCAAATGAACTTGGGCGGGTACTGGAGATGGAATCAGGATAGTGAGTGCAGAGAGCTCAGTGAGAAGGCAGCTACGCCATATCCTCCGTGGCCACGCCCCCATATTTCTGCAGCTTTAATAACATTACTATTTCATACACTTTAGAACACACCATTTAAAGGCAGATTTGTATTAAAATTAAAAATGGGCAACATTTTTTGGGGTGCGGATTCACTTTCAACATAAACAAATTTTAATGGATTTCGCCAAGTTGTTATAAGCAGAGATAACCTAATTAATACCACTTTCAGACCGCACTGTGAACACGGGTTATTGCCGTGTTCGCGGGGCTTAAACACGGGTGAAGGTGCGGTATGAAAGCTCCACACTCAGAAAACCCGTGTTGAGCAACACGGCTTTTCAACCCTGGTATTTACCAGGGTTGAACACGGCTCTAACACGTGTTTGCGTGCGGTCAGAAAGGCCCCGACACGTGTCATCCGACACTACTGTTTGTGAAATGCCGCTATTGGTGGATTCCTGTGAGGTCAGCAGTCTGACCCCGGAAACCAACAAGCAGCACGCTGGAGCT
This sequence comes from Crinia signifera, assembly GCF_055691185.1. Lineage (NCBI taxonomy): Eukaryota > Metazoa > Chordata > Amphibia > Anura > Myobatrachidae > Crinia > Crinia signifera. Next base: position 173,783,662 of record NC_139217.1, read on the forward strand.
GCGGACCACGGGACACAGGCAACATCCCAGCCTGCGCCCCACACTTCTTCAGCCTGCAATCCACACTTTTGGAAGCCTATAGCTCCACGCTGGTACAGCCTGCAATACACACTTGTCCAGTGTGTATTCCACACTTCTACAGCCTGCAATCTAGTGTGTATTCCACACAGCCTGCTTTACAGCAATATGTCCTCTCTCTGGACAGATGAGGAGGTGAGGGAATTGCTGAACATTAGGGGTGACGAGGAGATCCGCAGACAGATCACCGGAACCGTAAAGGACGCTGTGGTCTACAAAAATATTGCGATGGTATTGGCATCCCGTGGCTACAAAAGGACACAGCAACAGGTGGTCAATAAGCTCAAGGCGCTGCGGAAACAATTCATGAAGGTACACGACCACAACAGACACAAAAGTGGTGCGGCACGCCTAGATTGGAAACACTATGACCAGTGTGCAGGTGTTTTTGGATACACAGCATTAGCCACACCAGTCAGGCTGTCATCCAATTTATCTGCGACCATGACAACAGCAGCGTTGCAGACTCTTGTCCACCGTCGCCACTGTTAATAGTGTTCAGGTGTAGTGCGGTCGTCATCGAAGATGAAATAAATGCTCTACTCCTGCGCAAATAAAGGCGTCGCTCTTTGTTCATCTCTGCCAAGAACTGTGCACTTTTCCTCAGCATGAAATAAGTGTACAGCATGTTGCACAGTGTGACACTCTGCTGCATGCTAACACCTGAATCACACAGAATAAAAGCACAAACATCCATGAGGTCAGAGAAGTCTGCCATGCTGCTGCTGCAATGCTGTGAACAATCTCCGCCCCTCACTTTTATTTCCTTTGTGACATCATTATTGTGAGCCAGAAAAAAAGTCAATTTTTAATGACACACATAGGTTTTGCAGGCCGGACACGGGTTCAGTGTGTAAGCACCAATCCTAAAATAACCCGGGTTGAAGTGCAGTTTGAAAGGGGTGTTTTAAGAGTCTGACACGGCTCTTCACAAGGACAAACCTGTGTTCAAAATGCAGGGTTTGACACGGGTTTGCGGTCTGAAAGTAGTATTACCTACAAAAACAGCTCCCAATAATTTGTGGAAGCAATTATCCTTTCATTCTAAATAGACAATGATATGTTCCATTTCTGGGCTAGCCAAATGAGGCAAGGAGATTATAATGAGAGATTTGCTGCCATCCAGTGGGAAAAACAAACTATTACACTTCAACTTTAAAATGAAACTGCTACCTTGCTAGTGTATAGGCTAATACACATTGGGACCCAATTTATCTTTATATTTAACTGTTGCACAAATCCCGCATATATACTGTATCTTAAGATCAATTTAAGCACTTTAACACCAATTGTTGGGGTTCAAACAATATCACAACGGAACCCTTTTATGTGTACTTTAGATTAGTGGGAGTTTTTGTATTGGAGAGACATTTGTTACACGTCTCTTACCTTCATCTACAGTAAACTGGCAGCTTTTGTCATTGTAGAAGAGGATCTTCTTTTTGTCCGGTCTTGTCACAAAAACAATCTGGTCTCCCAATGCCTTATGGGGGAAAAAAAAGTAGACCATTTTACAGTATTCGAAAAACTACTGTACTCCGTTCATATACTTGCACTGTGTTAACCCTTGTGACACCATAACTAAAGGATACAAATAATAAATGAAAATCCTTTTAGACAGAATTCACGCAGACACACAAACCTTAAAGTGTGCACTTTTTCCCACCATTACCTCAGCGGTCTTCACTTGTCTGGAGACACACAAGCGTTCTCTGGAGTTTTCTAGCCAAGCTGACAGTCATTGGACATGGCTAAGATAAGCAGTGTGAGGGGCATGGGACATTAAACAGTCTCCTGGCAGAGTTCTGACACCCAGGAGATGTTTAGCATTCTCCAGAGACACAGGGCTGTGAAAACCGCACAGGAACAAGTACAAAGTCGCAGCTGCACTTTTTATACAGATTCAGACGCAGTCTTGTAAAGTGGTTTTGTCGCAACGCAGCTAAAGTTGTAAAGTCAAGCCAAAAAAAAGATGAAAAGAAACCCCCCAAAAAACGGTCCTGGTCGAGAAGGGCCATTTTGGCGCAACGATGGCAATAGCGTATGATGACATCTGTAACCAGAACTGTTTTTCTCTCTGCTTAAATGTAACCATGGCAGCAAACGAGATTTTCAATTAAAAATGCAATATTTATATTATTATATTTATTTATAAAGGCACCACAAGTGTTTCGCAGCGCCGTACAAAGGAACAGTACAGGGAGACAAAACTTACAGTAAATAAATAACAGAAATAGACTACAGGTAAAATGAATGCCACAGTTCAATACACATTAAGGCTTAAAAGTAGGTAAGTGAGGACTTGATACGTACTACTAGGGCAGTGATTTTCAACCTTTTTCAGGTCGCGGCACACCAGACAAGACTTCAAAATTGCCAAGGCACACCAACATTTTTTAATCAGATATTCCAGATATTTTGCATACCATAATGCCAGTTACATGTTATATCACACACATTAATGGCCATTACAAGTTATGCCACACATCGTGATGCCAATTACAAGCTATGCCATATACCGCAATGGCCATTACACATTATGCCTGGACTCAACAAATTTCTTGCAAACGAGGGATAAAATGGACAGTGCGCGCCGAAGGCGCGCGCCAAATTTTTAACATAATGCCAACACACCGCACACCCGTATACCACATGCCATAATGGCCATTACATGTTATGCCACACACCGTAATGCCCATTGCACATTTTAGTGAACTTTGTAATTCCGATTACACATAAGCCCACACATGATGCCCATGACATACTATGTAACACTCCGCAATGCCCATGACATACTATATAACACTCCGCAATGCCCATGACATACTATATAACACACCGCAATGCCCATGACATACTATATAACACACCATACACATTTGACACATAAGTGCCACTTACCTACATGCTCAATGCCAGGGGCTTCATGCTCGATGCCAAGGTGGACTGAATTTGCTCGTTGCCAAGGGGGACAGAACTGTGCAGTGGCCCACTCCTGGCTCCCGTCCGCTATTTGCGATTCAATGCACCGCCAGTAGTGTGCAGCCGGGAGGGAGGGAGGGAGCAGTAGGGTGAGAGGGTATCTGCAGTGGGGTGGGAGGGTGGCTGGGAGGGTATCTGCAGTGGGGTGGGAGGGTGGCTGGGAGGGTATCTGCAGTGGGGTGGGAGGGTGGCTGGGAGGGTATCTGCAGTGGGGTGGGAGGGTGGCTGGGAGGGTATCTGCAGTGGGGTGGAAGGGTGGCTGGGAGGGTATCTGCAGTGGGGTGGGAGGGTGGCTGGGAGGGTATCTGCAGTGGGGTGGAAGGGTGGCTGGGAGGGTATCTGCAGTGGGGTGGGAGGGTGGCTGGGAGGGTATCTGCAGTGGGGTGGGAGGGTGGCTGGGAGGGTATCTGCAGTGGGGTGGAAGGGTGGCTGGGAGGGTATCTGCAGTGGAGTGGGAGGGTGGCTGGGTGAGTGCAGGAGGGTGGGAGAGTGGGTGGGAGTACACCATACTAAGTTAGCCAGCCGATGGTTAGCCGGCCCGCTCACCTCACTCCCCCCCACCTCCTCCTCCCAGTGTGCGTCTGTGTGCAAACCCCCCTCCTGCCTGTGCTTACACGCCGACGACCCCTCCCTCCTGTCAGTGTGCGTCCAGTGTGCCGCTCACGGCTCCTCCGCTATGTACGGGAGAGAGACGTGCTGTGCTGATATGTAATATTCATATCTCCCGCTGCTGGACCACTAGCCAATGAGCGCTCGCGGTCCAGCAGCCACCAGTTGATTGGCTGCTGGACCGCAAGCGCCCATTGGCTAGTGGTCCAGCGGGATATATGATTATTGCATAGCAGCACAGCATGTCTCTCGAGTCTCGAGTCCCGGACAGTGCACAGCGGGGGAGCCGTAAGCGGGCGGGCAGTGCGCACATGGACGCACACTGACAGGGGGGGGCGGATGATGCCGAGCCGCCTGCCCGTCCCCCCTGTCAAAGTGAAACTCCGCTGGTGTGTCGCCGTGACCTGAGGCATGGCGGCACACCTGTCAGCTGGCCGCGGCACACTAGTGTGCCGCGGCACACCGGTTGAAAATCACTGTACTAGGGGCTGGTAGTCAAAGATGGACACTGATTGTTTGAGTATAGGAGAACTATGAGTGAAATGTGAAGATAAGAGGGCTTAGACGACAGGAGGGAAGAGGGCCCTGCTCTGAAGAGCTTATAAACTAGCCATGATATGCATTTACTACAACACGATACTAGATAGCTACTGCTTCACTAATTTACAAAGGGAAGAAAAAAACCCTATGGTAAGGAAACATTTCCTTTAAAAAATTTTTTTTACTCAAAATGGAAAAATAAAATATTTTGCATCCAATCTAAACTAATCTTCTCCTGTCGTTACACAGTAGTATACAGACCAGGACTAAAAAGAAATAAACAGATCTTCAAATCTCAAAGAATACAGCATTTCAGTGGGACCCGCTTGGCCAGAAGGAGGCGGTGTGGTGTTACACACAGCGGTCTAGCTGGATCTTCCGGAACCGACCACTGCCGACCGCATTGTGTGAACACATACATTATAATGTAGGTGTTCTTCCTGAAATCCAGTAGCTGCAGCCCCACTGCTTATGTGTGAGCTGCTGCATAGGAGCTTGCGCGCAGGCTCCATGCAGCCAAGCAGGTCCCACTGAACAGGACCCGTTTGGCCACTATGTGTGGCCTAAGCCATAGGGTATTAGGGTTAGAGATGATGATATTAGGGAAAGGGTATTAGGATTGTTTTAGTGGGTTGGGGTATCAGTTTGGATTGAGAGAAGTAGGGATTTGAGGTTATGTTATGGTCAGAAATTATGTAGTTTATTAGGGCAAGGGATAGGGTAAATATTTAGGGTAAGTAGGTTGCTAAATTTGTACACAATGTGTCAGTAAAGCTAGTATAGAGTAGACTGCTACAGTTACATACAATACCCAACGGGCGCCGGGATTGGCAAGTGGAGGGGAAGCGGATAACAAGGTCCTTACTCATCTGTACATGTATAGACGAGGGAGAAGATTGTTAACCTCACACAGGAGCGTGTAACGTTAACAATATGGCGCATACACACTACCCGATATAGTAAAAGATAATCGCTCAGAAGGACCATTCTGAGTGATATCTTTAACGATCTTATCTAGGGTGTACTTGCCTTTACATACAATATGGCAGTAAGCCAGTGCTATACAGCAATATATATATATATATATATATATATATATATATATATATATATATATATATATATATATATATATATATATATATATATATATATATATATATATATATATACATATACATACACACACACACACACACACCTACTAAAATGAAAAAATTAAGTAAAAATATTTATTCAAAAGTGGACCCGGCTGTCATTTTATATTAATAATGATATTATTCATATACACATAGATGTGTGCCTTCCTTGTTTTTTTTTTTTTTTACATAAAACCAGCTGGGATTGGTTAAAAGAACAGGGTCTGAATTACCCCCTGCTGTATTGTAAAATTAAGAAACCAAAAATATAAAAAAAAAAAAGACTGAGCTCAAAGGTGTGAATCCAGCGTAACAGGTTCTCAAACTCTGTCCAAAGAACTTCCCACAGTGCATTTTCCAGGTCTATATCTATCTAGATATAATAATTAGCTCCACCTGAGCATCTTTTAAAATGTGTCAGTGAGTGAGCTGGTGAATACACCTGTGTACCTAATGGGTGACCTGGCAAACGTGAACGGTGTTGGGTCCTGGGGAGGAGTTTGAAAACCCCTGCTGTAGATGTAGTTTATCTAGAATGTAGTAACACTGTCCCACATCAAAGACTGCTAAATAAACTAGAAAGCATGGGATTACATACTAAGATAGTTGAATGGAGAAGATCTTGGTTGCGGGATAGAAAACAGAAAGTTGTAGTAATCTGACACAAAGGTATGCAACAGGATTGGCACACCAGGAGGGGTCAAACAAATGGTTGATGACCATGCCAGACTAGAGAAATGGTCAATTACAGTTTAATGCCAAAAAATGTTAAAGAGGCCAGATATCCAAAAGAATAACACACTATAGACTGTACAAAAATGGGCAAGCAAAATGTTGTATGGCCTACATAACAAATCTTAACCAGAAAGACTAATAAAATCTCAATATGTATAGTTTGGAGCAGAGAAGAGAAAGGGGGACATGATAGAAACATTCAAATATGTCAAGGGGTTTAAAAAGGTCCAGGAAAGAAGCATTCTTTAATGAAGCGAAGCATTAGAACGCGAGGACATGCTCTGAAACTAGAGGGAAGTCCATGGGAAATCTGAGGGTGAAATTATTTGACAGAGGGTAGTGGACACATGGAATAGCCTCCCATCAGATGTGGTAGAGGCTAAGACAGTAGAACAATTAAAACATGCATGGGATAGACAATAAGGATCAAATGGGGGTTAAGGGTAACAATACGGTTAAAAAGGGTGCAGGCTAGATGAGCCGAATGGTTCTTATCATACATCAAATTTTAGCTTTCTGAGCGCATAATCTCAACTTGTAAAACATATTACATGGTATTTCTAGCACCATTACCTAAGGAATTAATTTGTCTTTTTTTAATTTATTTAAAAGGAGGAAATAAACAACTTCAATTTGCTTGTATTCTGTGACTACCAGAATAGCGGCAAACAATAATCTGCTCTCTGTCTGTCCTGCAGAGTAACCTCTCTGCAATTCAGAACTGGCTAGTAGCATTAAGCTAACCACCAAATCTGTCTGTTGTTACCCAGTTTGTTTTATCACCGTCTACTATTGTAAAGCGCAACGGAATCTGCTGCGCTATATAAGAAACTGTAAATAAATAAATAAATAAATAAATAAAGCTATATGGGTACTCCCAACTTAAAAAAAAAAAAAAAAAAGATGCCTATCAGAGTTGTAGGGGATCTGATGGCTCGCTCATGACAGGCATCTCCCACTACATGGTGTACTAAGGCTAGATGTAGGAGTACACATCTGTAAATGTCAAACTCATTAAGTGAAATCCATATAACAATTGAGGAAACAGATACCTTAATAGCTTTCTGTGCATTTGGAAGTCCTTCTTCTATGTCTTCCAGCAAAATGCCTCCTAGCCCTCTCTGATCATGCTTGTCCAGCAGCCTCAGAAGAGCCTTCTTGTCTTTTAAGTTATACTTAGGTTTGAAAGCATATCTGCCATCAATTATATCAATTTTAGGGTTGTTTACCAGAGCCTACAAGAGAACAGAAAACAAATTATAAAAAGCTAAATATGCTGACTGGTTGCACAGTAAATACACTTTGAAATGAAAACATACTTAAGACAAGGCGATAAACAAAATTATTCCTGTATTGTTTTTCTGAATCTAAAATTTAGATCAAAGTCAAAGGGGACACCCGTACCGGGCCCAGAGGGGCCAGCCGGATATGAGGGACACCTACAGGGAGTCTGGTGGATGCACCAACATTCCTACCCTCTCCCCTCACCTATTTGGTCTGGTACGGTCCATTATGTTCTGTTTCGGTCTAGTGCAGGCATGTCCAACCTGCGGCCCTCCAGATGTGCTAAAACTACACATCCCAGCATGCATTGCCAGCATTCTAGCATTCCCTAATAGCCAAATTGTGGCAAGGCATGCTCAGATGTGTAGTTTTAGCACATCTGGAGGGCCGCAGGTTGGACATGCCTGGTCTAGTGGCTTGTGCGCCATTGTGACAATGACGCTTTGACGGCCCTTAGGTTAATCTCGCCACCGAAGAGCTCCTGCCTGCACCTGGGACAAGTGTAAGACAGTGGCAGCAGCTGCCTCCAGCCCCACTGCTGAACTGCCCCCGTTAGAAGACATGACCTCGCCGATGTCGCTGCGCAGCTGTCCACCTGCCAGCCATTAGCACCGCTGCCCACCCAGCAATACCTGCAGCCCTTACGGGTCAGGATGTCATTCTATGCAGGCCACCTACTTTGGATACTCTGAACATATGGTGTCACACAATGATGAACCATCCTTTTGCCTGCTCAATAATATATACAAACTCTGCCTAATGAACCAAAGATAAAAAAAAATTGGATTCATAGGCCCATAAGACCTTCTTGAAGTCTTCAGTAGTCAACTCGTGGTGCTTCATGGCCCAGGCAAACTTTTTCATTGCTGCAGAACTGTAAGTTCTTAACCCATTACTTATACCCTTTGTATAAAGGACTTTGAACTGTACATTACTTAATTTCAGATAACCTAAACTTTTTTTAACCTCTATCAGCCTAACTCTATATCACATCCAATGGACTTTAAATACTAATATTTTAATAGAATTTTTATATTTTATATAACATTTATTTTATTGAAGCATCAGGTGCCAGGTTCACATACAAGTCATTTGTCAGTATTCAATGTTAATTATCGCTATGTGCAGCGAATCCTGTTTAGGATTCGCTGCACATTCGCAGGGTTCCAGAGGGCTGGAGCATTCGCTGTCAGCCCTACCTCTCACCTTATTCAATGCCTCAGGGGCTCGCTGCCCCTGACGGTGATTTTTAACCCCCGCGGCGAATGCCGCAGGGAGCCGGCGGAAGGCAGGGAGATGGAAGCCTCCCTGCGCCGCACACTGTGGGGAGAAGGAGGGCTCCCGAGGACACAGGCAGCAGAAGCCGCCGCCTGGGACAGCTGGCAGGGAATGTGGTGGAGGGAGCACTGGTCCCACTCCGTGCATATGTAATGAGCGGGACCAATGTGCAGTGAATATGTAATGAGCGGCTCCCCGCCCCCTGCTGACAGTGTGAAATATATATGGGTCTCCCTCATATAAACCTAGCCAGTCTGTCATGGCTGCTAACGGCAGTGGATGACAGACTGGTGCCTCTCACTTAACAGAAGGTATTTGATCTTTTTGCATTCTCTCCATGTTGTTTATGGCTTGTAAATAGGAAATGGTTGTTATATTGGTCTATAGCCCTGTAACTGAGGTTAAGATGCCCTAAATAATCAATAAAAATAGGTTCTGTCACTGGCAGTTATACTATGTCCTTACAGACCTTAAACATATCTGATTGTTACCACCTAGCAATGCATTTAATTGATGGTGTAATGTAAACCATTACATATGCACTAATGCTATCCTACCATCTAGCGATGCATTTTATTGATGTTATAATGCAAACCACTCTGTATGTACTAATGCTATCTGCTCAATGCTACAAAGTATTTAATGTATAATTATCTTTGATTGATAACTCCATGTCATGACACTGATACTCCCCTACACCCCTCATATTTGTAGGTGTTTGGGAGAATTCCGTTTCCCTTGTTCCTGCCGGATAATCAGATTTTTAGAATTTTTTTATCCAAGCCGGGTATGTGACACCTGTTAACAATATACCATTATCTGTATGTATTCTTGTCCTCAATCATCCCCCATGTAATGTTATACCCTCCTCCTGACATTGATGTATACTACTTTTTTAGATGCTGCCTATTGTGCACATCCCAATAGGATCCAAAGAAGATCCCCTTACTTATTGTTTTAATAGGACACTAATATACGCAATGTGCGCATCCAGTGTTTGATCTTCATATTGGTATGTACAATTAAAATCCTCTCCTCTCTCATTGACCCATTAGCGGCCTCAAATACAGTAGCTAATATGATCTCCTCCATTTTTCTGTTGTCACCACCTAGAATTGTTACCCCTGAGGAAGTCACTTGTTGACGAAACGCGTTGGGTGTTTTCTGTCTTTTTGGAATCAAACAAGATACTTCTGTCATATGAAATCGATGAAGTACAAGACAAAATCTTTTATCATTGTTTTTATGTGATTTTGTATTAAAATTACCAAACTGTAATATGACTCTGTAATTACTACAGCAATTGAGGTGGTGTGGATTCATATTAGTGGCGCACTCTCTCTCCGTTCTTTCCCTCACTAACAGAGGGGATAAATTGAGTTGCTGCCAAAACGTATCGATAATAGCGCACTGAAAGGGTATCCCATTTTTACCCAAATATATATATATATATATATCTCAATATCACATGAATGCAAATTGCATGCCCCTTCACCAAAAGAAAAAAAAAAAAACCTTTATTTTACAAGATCACATTCCAGGTCACCTTAAAAAGATGTCGAATGCAAAACGGTGAATCATGGCGAAAATCATGCTGAAAGCAGTTCTCCATCCTAGCATTGAATGCACTCGCGGTGAATCCCAGTGAAAACCCCATTGAAATACACCCAGTGAAAACCCCATTGAAATTTGGTATGAAAAGTAGCATACCTGTAATAATCACATTTTAAGAAGCACCAAAAGCACAAGATTACAGGAACTGAATGCCGGCCAGTACTCCGTTTCATGCAGAGAGCATGAAACGGAGAACTGGCCGGCATTCTGTTCCTGTAATCTTGTGCTTTTGGTGCTTCTTAAAATGTGATTATTACAGGTATGCTACTTTTCATACCAAATTTACCTATTATAACAGCACACCCATTGCACCTGGGATGTGGAGAATAGACCCAAAGATATTGACACTAGGACTGGGTATACATAAGGTCGCTTCCCCCCTCACATTTTCATGTGGGCCAGACCCCTTTAGGTAACCCACTTCTGGTGCCAAATTGCCCGGGGATGGTTATAATCATGATGGGTGGATGGCTAAACTGTGGCCATTTTTTGTAATCCTATTTTTTTTCACTACCAACCAGGGATTCAAGGGTTAGGGCTAAATATAGTTTGGTGGGTTTTTTTATTTAAAGAAAACGCCTATAGATCCTAGGGATTTGGGCAGCTCTTGCTTCAAATGCACCGGTTTAAGATTTATTTGTTCACTTAGTGAAACTGAGTTTTGTATTATTAATATCATCCTTTACTTATAGGAGCCACAAGGGGTCCGCAGCACAAAGTACATATACGGAAACCGTATGAACAAAACTATCACCCATAGGTAAGGTGCCGTTGCAGGCAGGGCAGAGAAGATGATGGCAGAAGTGAGGGAAGGAAACATAAAAGGGAAAGAGGGCCCTGCTCAGGAGAGCTTACAGTCTACACCAGGGATGGGGAACCTTTGGCCCTCCAGCTATTGTTGAACTAGATATCCCAGCATACCCTGCAACAGTTTTAGCATGGCCAAATATCAAAACTGTAGCAGGGCATCCTGGGATGCGTAGTTCAACAACAGCTGGAGGGTCAAAGGTTCCCAATCCCTGGTCTACACTAATAATGCACAAAGAATTATGTTACTTTGATAGTGAATTGTGTAACGGTGGGATGGAGGAAAACAATGGTAATTTAAAAGCTGGAAACTACCATTAATGTTCTTAGAAAACATAAATGGACTTGGTATATGTCACAAACCACTAAAGAGCAGTAGCAAATAAGAGAATAAGTAGTTTCCAACATGCGGCTCATGTGGAGATCTACAGATCAATACTGTGGTTTTCAAAGCAATGAACAAGAGATCAGAAGCCAAGGTTATTCCCGCACACATTGGGGAGAGTGGGCTCCGCCTACAGACCTCTCATTCACATGAAATACTTTCTCCACAAGGATCTGTTTCATTATTAAATAGAAGGAATAGAACTTATAGGGAATATTCAGTTTCAGTCACATACATACTGATTTGAATACCTTTATTGTTTCGAAACCCTGGTCTTTGAAGAAGTGCATAATTTATTTTAAATGATGAAATCCATAAAATCTGCATTTAATTATGCCTTTTTATAGTGTAATAGGGGGGGATGTGCTTTTTACAGAAAAGATGATTAGTCTGTGCAAAAACAATAAAGGATTGAGCAAGAGAGTTACTGAAATGAACAGTAATGTAATTAGGATTACGTTTGCTGACATTCGATCCATATTAAAATCACAAAAGCTGAATAGTGTCTAGCTCACGTTCTCATTTTGGGTGTCTATGTATACCTCCCATTGCAAGTTTTCCTGTACAATCTACATAGTCAACGCAAATGAAAATAGTAATAGGCTGGACCATTACCTCAGACATGAGCCATTGCTTCTGCTTCATCCCAATATCAAGGTGTTGTGTTTCATCCAGTATCTCCTCCAGTGACAGTGGATAGGTGTCCCCTCGCTGGTGCCGTGTCTGCGTAAAGGATCATCTTAACATTACAAAGTTCCAGCTCAAAACGTTTAGCCTTTCTCCACAATGAGCAGTTACATGTATTTGTCCATCAGACTAGCAACTTTTACTTTAAGACATTATATTGGCCCTTATTCTGATCGGTGCGGCCCGATCAGAATATGCGGCCGCAACCGTGCAGGCGAATCCCCGCCTTCCATACGGATCGCCACCTGCCGTCCGTATGCGGATATGTGGCGATCCGCATGAAATTGTACGGGGATACGCCTCCTCCATGGTGGGAGCAGCCCCTGCATTCGATGGTCGCCGAACATCGAATGCAGGGCCGCACGCTCCACCAGGTCCCGCAACACAAGACCACACGGACACTTGTCCGTGTGAAATCATGTATAGGGGCGGGCAGCTGACATCCGGCGATGTCAGATGCCCGCCCCGTACCCACGCGTCACGGCCTCATTACCATGCATACGCCCCGCGTTTGCATGGGAACGCCCATGAAACGGGGGGCGTATGCATAGGGTAATGAGGCTAAGTAGCCCCTCACGCCCCTCTACGCCCCCTGTGCGGCGTATAAAGAATCCGTGCGGCGAAATCGCCTGCACATGCGCAGAGTGACCTCTGCACATGCGCAGACGATCAACATCGGCGGTCCGTCCGCATGCGGGAATTTCCGCACCGATCAGAATAAGGGCCTATATTATTTTGCATTTATCTATTTAACTATACAGGGGTAAATTTACTAAATGGTAAATTACATCACAACTGTTGCAGGCACATGTAGAGGCCTTCTAATAATGGTGAATAAATTTACCAATCGTCAGATAGGTCGGTAGTTGGCATAGTGTGTACCCAGCATACATAATAGGGATTTCCCAGCTCCAGCAAACTGCACTAAACATACAAATGGTAAAGGTGTTCTACTATCATACATTTAATCTGGAAAAGGTAGTTTTTAAGGAAGATTGCATCCCTTGTAGTATGTGAGATGTAAGGAATTATACTTTATCCAAAGACTATTATAGGCTTATCCTTTATCCCTACCCCCACCTTGGTGGCTACTGCATATTTGGGCCAGATTCAGAGATGGTTGGAGTAGCTAATGCTGCTGCTTTCACCCAGTCTGTACAAAAAAACACACATTGGGGAGCTCAACATTGGTAGAGAATCACTGGTTCTCAACCATCAATGACAAAACTATTTAATGTTGGCATTAGACCATCAATGGTTAGTAACTATTGATAGTCAATAACTAATCCTAATTGTATTGTATTTAAAGGAAAAAAACGGAGAGGGATCATAGATTGTAAGCTCCACTGGGGTAGGGACTGATGTGAATGTTCAACTATACTCTGTAAAGCGCTGCGGAATATGTGTGCACTATATTAGACACTGTTAATAAATAAATAAATAAATAAATAATACACAGCCACATGGTGAGGAGCCGCTGCCAGGAATATGTGAGGTGACAGTACCACACCCAGGGAGGATGCTTGAGTACATAGAACCCCCACCCCCCTAAACAGAGGAAAGAGGATGGGCATGATATTACTATGCCTTGCCCCCTCCCGGAAAATTGGCATGATTCGTAGGTAACCGTGGAGTCGATGGAGCCAATATGATGCAATTCAATCAGGATTGTGTTATTTTGGCCCAGCCCGCTCCCGGTAAACCCACCAATTGCTGAATTTTGCTGCAAATGGTGGGGGGTTAGTGATATTTATATACAGAACCGCCCCCCCACCCCCCCTCCACTGGAATGCAACATACAGATATTCACAATGTTATATTCCCCCCCACACACACACACACAGCATTGCACAGACATCATCCCAAATATAGAATATTAAGCATTATGTAAATGTATGGATTTCATTGTGAATATTTACCAATACGTACATCCATCTGAAGAAAAATACATATTTTTACCTTCATGTAGTTGACAATTTTTGCAAGAACCCCAAACTTGTAGTTTGAGCTCCCAGAGAGGCTCTTGAGGTTAAATGTTCCATTGCTGCCATCTGCAAAAAAAGCATGACGTTTAGTCACCATAAACACTAATAGAGGTTTAGCGATGTTCTGCTTTTAACTTGTAAACATGTGGTTTATGCGTTTGAGGACTGAGCAAACTATACAGCACACAACACTGTTCTGGACTTGAGGGTAGACTCTGAAAGCGGGCTGTGAGGTGTGGAGAGGTGCATTATGCACTTTAAAGGTCATAACAATAGTCCAACCTCCTATCTATTTATCATCATCACCTTTCATTCAATGCGGTTCTGGCTGCGAGTTCGAGATTCAATCGTTCGACAGGCAAAAGATCAACATTGACAAATAGTAAACTCATGCAATACTCGACATGGTATTGGTCGACAATATTTTCATGATTCAGATCATTTGTCCATACGGTACGATCCAGGTGGACTACAATTAAGAATGGTAAAGTGGCGAGCGAAGCAGGCCATGTGAGCGTACGCAGTACACTTATTAGGAGTCAATGTTGACAAATACAAAAAAAAAAAAAAAGTGAAAAACTCATGTCGACCTTTCCCTGTGTCAACCATTTCCACATCGACCATTTCACTGTTGACCATTTATGGCCAACCTAGTAATCCACATCCCATTCATTGGACTGCCATAAGAGTGAGGGCACAGATAGGGCCAGATGTCTCAAGCTTCGAAAAGTTAAAAAGAGGAAAGTGATGAACAACCAGCTCCTACCTGCCATTTTTCAAACCAAGCCTGTAACATGACAGTTAGCAGCTGATTGGCTGGTTGTTTATCACTCTCCACTTTATCACTTTTTGAAGCTTGATACATCTGGCCTTTAGGCTCTTATAATATATATTATGTAATTATATGTACGTGACACTCACTGGTCGCAGTGTGCCCCAAAATGCACTTCCATCAATTCTCTCAGAGATTAGATTCCAACCTATACACCTGCATCATCAATGATTTTTATTAGAAAACTCATTTCATGGCAAAAAAGGGGAAGAAAAGGAGGGGGAAGGGTAACAAAGACGGAGGGGCAAGAGATGCAAGAACAATATTAATCCAAAAACATTCACAGTAAAAAAGGTGTACAAATACATATTCAAAAAGGTACATAACTAACCAAAAACTTTTAAGATGACCCAGTTTGCACAACTATCATACACGTGTCATAAATGCAGACAGTTGGGGAAAACTATGAAACATTCTCCGAAATTGCGGTTTTTAACCCCTTCCTGACACAGCCAGTTTTTGCCTTCCTGACAGAGCCCTTTTTTTCAAATCTGACATGTATCACTTAAGTGGGGATAACTTTTTTTTGCTTTTACTTATCCCAGTGATTTTGAGATTGTTTTCTCGTGACACATTGTACTTCAAATTAGTGGTAAATTTGGGTCGATACAGTCTGTGTTTTTTTGTGAAAAATACCAAAATGTCGTAAAAAAATGGAAAATTTAGCAATTTGCAAAATGTTAAATTTTCTGCTTGTGAGACAAATAATCATACCACTCAAAATAGTTAATAACTAACATAGACCATATGTCTACTTTATGTTTCCATCATTATTTCAACTTCCTTTTAATTTTTTTGGACACTAGGAGGCTTACAATATGAATAGCAAATTCTCAAATTTTCAAGAAAATTTCAAACACTGATTTTTTTAGGGACCAGTTCAGTTCTGATGTGACTTTGAGGGACTTGTATGTGAGACACCCCCATAAATGATGCCATTTCAAAAACTGCACCCCTCACAGTATTCAAAACAGCATTTTGGAAGTTTGTTAACCCTTTAGGTGTTTCACAGGAATTAAAACAAAGTGTAGGTGAAATTTCAAAATTTCATTTTTTTTGCAGATTTGCAATTTTAATACATTTTTCTAAGGAACACAGTAGATTTTACTAGAGAAATGTGACTAAAAATTGATTCCCCCAATTCTTTTGTTTTCATAAATATCCTATATGTGGCCCCAGTGTGCACGTTGACCAAACCACAGGCTTCATAATAGAAGGAGCACCTACTTGATTTTGGAGCCTCCTTTTTATGAGATTATTTTTTAGGCACCATGTAGGTTTCTAGGCACCATAAGATGATAAAATTTAGGAACCCCCCCACAAGTGACCCCATTTTGCAAACTACACCCCTCAGGGAATTCATCTAGGGGTATAGTGTACATTTCAAACCCCCAGGGGTTTCACCAATTGTGGTACAACTGGGCAGTGAAAATGAAAAATTAAATTTTTTACACAAAAATGCAGTTCTGGCTCAAAATTTTTCATTTTCACAAGGAATGAAGGAGACAAAGCACCCCAAAATCTGTGCCCCAATTTCTCCCGAGTACGGCAATGCCTCATATGTGACCAAAAAATACCATTTGGGTGCATGGCAGGACTCAGAAGGGAAGGAGTGATTTTTGGATTTTGCAGCTCAGATTCTGGTGGAATGTTGGTGGGTGCTATGTCGCATTAGCAAGACCCCCCAAGCACCAATACAGTGGAACCCCCCCACAAGTGACCCCATTTTGCAAACTACACCCCTCAGGGAATTCATCTAGGGGTATAGTGTACATTTCAAACCCCCAGGGGTTTCACCAATTTTGATACAACTGGGCAGTGAAAATGAAAAATGACATTTTTTTTACACAAAAATGCAGTTCTGGCTCAAAATTTTTCATTTTCAGAAGGTATGAAGGAGAAAAAGCACCCCAAAATCTGTGCCCCAATTTCTCCCGAGTATGGCAATGCATCATATGTGACCAAAAAATACCAGTTGGGTGCATGGCAGGACTCAGAAGGGAAGGAGTGATTTTTGGATTTTGCAGCTCAGATTCTGGTGGAATGAATGGTGGGTGCTATGTGGCATTAGCAAGACCCCCGAAGCACGGTGAAATGATGAACCTAATAATCCATAGATGTGTGGTATATTTTAAAACACTCCTTTATACATAGGCCGGGTTTGTCGGGGCAAGTTTCACAGTGGAAAATAGTTTCCTTTCTTATTCCCTTTTTTATAGCAAACTTTGCACCTTTTTTGTGTCCTGCCCTTTCTTGCAGTGGAGGGGATTTCGTTAGGAAAATGCTGCCCTGGTACAATACGGGGGCCAGTACTAGAAGTACTGGGGCCCTCTGCCTGCTGGTTCCCAAATATTAGGCCCTTTATGACTTCCTCTTGAAAGTGCATAAATGTCCCCCTCTGGCTGGTAGAACGGAATAGCACGTAAGCGTTATACAGTGCCATCTGGATGATATACACGGCCAGCTTCTTGTACCAGATTTTTGTTTTCCGCAGGGCACTGTACGGCTTCAGTACCTGATCTGAAAGATCCACTCCGCCCATGTACCTATTGTAATCTAGGATACAATTAGGTTTTGAGGTGTGGGTACTGGTACCTCGTACAGGGATGGAGGTGGTACTGTCTCCATGAATTGTTGTCAGTATAAGGACATCCCTCTTGTCCTTATATTTGACCAACAACATATTTTCGGTGCATATTCCCCTGCTTTCACCCCTTCTCATTACTTGGGCAATGTGCGTTTTTGGGAGGCCTCTTTGGTTCTTACGCACAGTACCGCAAGCTGCTGTACCTCTTGAACCAAGGGCCTTAAACAGGGGGATGCTAGTGTAAAAGTTATCCACATAGAGGTGATAACCTTTATCCAGGAAGGGGTGCACTAAATCCCAGACAATTTTTCCACTAACACCTACGAGGGAGGGGGGGCATTCTGGCGGTTCAATTCTTGAATCCTTCCCTTCATATACCCTAAACCTGTGGGTGTACCCTGAGGTGCTTTCACACAGCTTATACATTTTTATGCCATACCTTGCCCTCTTACTGGGAAGGTACTGGCGGAATTTAACCCTTCCTTTAAAATGTATAAGGGACTCGTCAATACAAATACATTTTTCAGGGATGTACATCTCTGCAAATTTGGCACTGAAATGATCAATGACCGGCCTGACTTTGAATAGCCGGTCAAAGGTGGGATCATCTCTGGGTGGGCACAGTGTATTATCGGTGTAATGTAAAAATGTAAGGATTATCTCAAAACGAGCCCGAGTCATGGCCATACGGTAAAATGGGGTGCTGTACAGAACATCTGTACTCCAATATTGCCTAATTTCTGGCTTTTTTACTATGCCCATATGTAACACCAGAATCATCTCTACTGCATCTACAGGGGTCCACCTAGCAAATGATGACGTGGGGTTTTGAGCAATAAACTGCTGGGCATATAAATTACTTTGGTCCACCATTAAATTTATAAAATCATCAGAGAAAAATAATTTAAAAAAGTCAATTTCTCTGAGACCTGCTGAATCAAATTGGATTCCTGGGATGGCCAAAAACTCAGGAACCTGGGGCTCAAAATTGTCTGGTGGTGGGGTCCATACGGGATCAATCATTTCGGGGGGGGGGGGGGTCTCAGCTGCTCTATGGGGGCGTCTTTGAGGGGTCCCTCATCACTAGAGGAGGAAGAGGAGCTTAAGGCGAATCCTTCAAATTCCCCGCTTGCATCACTGGCTGTGTCAGAGTCAGAGGCAAGCATGGCATATGCCTCCTCCGCTGAATACATTCTTCTGGATGACTGGGATGACATTTGGGATGCCATTTTTATTTTTGTGTTTCTGTAAGTGTAATGTTTCAACACGTGTATAGTGTAGGGGGGGTACAAACTTTATTTCAACACGGGGGTATGTAGTGTGTAGTGTGTACAGTATGTAGTGCAGAAAAAAAAAATACTTTATACAGGAATTTGATCCCAATAAAAAAAAAAAAAAAATTGAAGGGGTTAAAAAAAAAAAAAAAAAAAAAAAAAAAAAAAGTCCTGCGCCAAAAATTGAGCACAGATGTTGGTCAGTAACGTCCGTCACTGAACAGCGCTCAAAGGCAACAGGACACCCACAAAAACAACGTGGGTGTAAAAACAAAAAAAAAAACAATAAAAAAAAAACTGCAGAAAAAAAATGATATCAACCTGTGCCAAAAATGCTGTTCAGTGATTGTACGTCACTGATCAGCGGCCACAGGACACCCACAAAAGCAACGTGGGTGTAAAAACAATTTAAAAAAAATTTCCACAGCACTCTCCAAAAAAAAAAACAATTTAAAAAAACTGCAGAAAAAAAAATGATATCAACCCTGTGCCAAAAATGCTGTTCAGTGATTGTACGTCACTGATCAGCGCTCAGCGGCCACAGGACACCCACACAAGCAACGTGGGTGTAAAAAAAAAACCCACTGCACTCTCCAAAAAAAAAAAAAAACTGCAGATTAGTGATGCAGTGATGCAACACTGATTAGCAGTGAGGGGCAGCAGACACACAACCTGACAGGGTATATATATAAAAAAAAAACCCTGGACCCCCAAAAAGTTGCTGATTAATTAATTTAAACTGACCAGCACAAAAGGGGGGGCAGCCGGGGGGGCAGCAGTCAGTTGCACAGGCAGCACAACCTTTGCTGCAACTGACAGGTATATATATAAAAAAAAAACCTCTGCACCCCCAAAAAGTTGCTGATCACCTCAGATATAGTGATCAGCACAAAAGGGGGTGCAGCAGACACAAAATATAGCACTCTCTATCACTCTCTGTCACTCTCTGTCACTCTCTGTCACTATCTCTCACGATCTGTGACTCTATGACACTGCAGCAGCAGCACACACAGAAGTCACAAGATCCAGGAAGTATCCAGCTGCTGGCAGCACGCTACCAGCGGTGATCAGCGGTGATCAGGTAAGTTTCAGGCAAGGATCAGGTATGTATCACGACAGATTGGCACGGTGACCGCTCTGCACGCAATTCCAGACCGGAATGGCGTCTGCAGTGCAGTCACCATTAGTTTAAATCACGCGCCTTGGCTGTGATTGGTCCGTGGGTCCCACGGACCAATCACAGCCTTGGGGGCAGGTGGGGTGAGGTGTTGTCGTCACCGATGACCCCCTCATGCCCCCTGACGCCCGGCGGTGATTGACACCTGTGTTACCGAGCGTCTGATTCGCCGGTAACACAGGAAAACGCTGTGAATGGCTGTTCACACTGAACAGCCAATCACAGCGATCGCCGACGGGGGGGGGGGGGGCGGCATCGCAGCCCCCCCTGGGCATGCAGGGACATGTCTGCTGTCAGGGAC
The DNA here is from genome assembly GCF_055691185.1 of Crinia signifera. NCBI lineage: Eukaryota > Metazoa > Chordata > Amphibia > Anura > Myobatrachidae > Crinia > Crinia signifera. The sequence continues at coordinate 173,803,956 of NC_139217.1, forward strand.
AGCAGACATCGTCCCTCTGTCCCCACGTCTATAGACGCGGGGACAGTTTAAAGTCATGACGTATATATACGTCATGTGTCGGGAAGTACATCCCGGCCATGACGTATATATACACGTCAAATGTCGGGAAGGGGTTAAAGACTGGACTTTAATCTGCCGGTCCTGCTTTTGCAGAGTCTCTTGAGCTCTTTCCTGCTCCCCATAAATGTAGGTATACATCAGAACATACTCCTAGTTTCTCTCCTAGTTTCTATCCAAGTCTAAACGTACAGTAACTTGCAGATATCAGGCTGCAGCATGTACAGTCCTATTTGTTTTCTAAGCAAAAACAGTTGCCAGTTGCACAGGTATGGTATAGATAGTATATACGTGGTGAACCCCCTATTAGTTTCTAGGTTAATAATATAAACCCCGGTGATGGAGGTGTGCCATCATTGGACAAGAAATTTGCATAAGAGAAACGCAAGGAGGTTTGTCTCTACGTGATGTACCTAAAGAAATTAGTCTCATAAAATATAATTTTTTATTAAGTAGGTTTAAAAGACGGTGAAGTATAAAACCAAAGACGTGAGTAGAAAAAAAACCAGAGTGATAATAAAAAGGATATTAAATCCTCACAGAGTGGGGCCTCAGTGTTATCTTTCCCCTACAATTATTGAGGGCATGCGAAGCGTATGATAAGTCACGGTTTAACGTAAGCCATGGGTATTTAAAGATCAATGGTGCACTGTTTATTTATCAGGAGTATAATTCTTATTAGGCATCCATTCCTCTATGAATCAAGTGGTGCGTGGTTAGAAGGTTGCCACAGGCAGTCTAAAACAATATATGAATGGAATGGTAGTATTTCCTATGTATTCAAAATAAAGAATTTAGATACAATTAATAATAGACGTATCTGTGGAGCCTCAAGATCTATCTCAAATCATTTCATCAACATGGTAATTTTAACAAAGATTAATCTGACAACTGTCGGTTTTTCTGTATAAATATATGTTGAACGCTGAAAGATAAGTTTCTTTTATTAATGTTGTTTATTAGTGAGGGCTCAGGAAGGGGTGGTGGCTGTATCTTGGCCCCTTATATAGATACAATGTATGCTCACACAAAGATACTAATAACAGGCAGTGTCATACTTGTGTTAAATGCTCACACAATCGGAGGGGGAGGGAGGGGGTCGGGGGGAAAGGCATACACTATGTGTGTGATCGATGTGCGTCATCGCCCAAGCTTCGTCAGGACCAACCGGGTGACCTGCCAGAAGCTGTTTAAGTACCTATGCTCTTAATGAATATGTACGAGATAGAGGTGAGTGGGTGTAGTCTTGAGGGAATCCTCCCTTCTCATTTGTTGAGTCCGTGTCTGGGATGTTATTAGATAATGTTATGACATTTTAGTTGATTTTTGCTCCTTAATAGTATTGTACAAGATAAATATATATATATATATATATATATATATATATATATATATATATATATATATATATATAGAGAGAGAGAGAGAGAGAGAGAGAGAGAGAGAGAGAAATGTGTAGGGGAACCCTACAGGATATAAATGTCCTAGGAATAAAATGGAATATTGTCCTGAGTGCCATTTTAGGAGGGTTTGTTTTAGTATTTATTAATTTATTTATCATTCATTATAAAAACATATGTACAATATCAAAAAAATGAGTTTAGGATACTATTTGTTTTCTAGTAATTCATGACAAGTTAAAAATCTCTATTCACCCTATAGTCAATAAAAAAAAAAAAAACACACACATGCCATTATAATGCAAGAAGCACACATCACAGCTACCACACAAAACTGAACATATTTACAACTCTATATTTTAATAAAAATATAATGAAGACTCACAGAATACTTATTCCACTAAAAAATAACTGAAGTTCATGCATCTCCTCACACAAATTGCGTGATGGGTGTAATTCAACAGAAAGCATAGAAGGAGGAACCCACCACCAGAAAAGCAGCACAGACACAGCCAGAAGCCCTATGGAGATGCTTGGTCCTTTGGGTGGAGGGATGTGATGTTAATGAAGCAGAGTAAGTCTGCTCGCTGCATTCTGCACTGTCCAATGGCAGTCAAGCTCTGTCTCAGCCACACTGTGCTGAGCAATCCAGACACAGCAGCTCCACAGACCCTGGCAGCTTCGCATACAAGAAGGTAGGTTCAGAAAAAATACACATCTTTGCTATAGAGATTATCTGGGATAGTGGCAATGGTAGACATTTAGCCTCTTGCTTGGCTGCTGAGTGACAGTGCAGTGGGGAAGGGAAATGTTCAGCTTGTAGCTGGAATGTGGAGCCTTTATTTCCTAGCATGGCTCACGCCCCGTTCACTCAGGCATTCAAACATGTCAATATATGCAGGCTTCAGAGTTCACCGTAGATGCCATGGAGCTGTATAAAATAGATGGCTGAGATACATCCTCTAGCTCATATAGGATTTACAGCACTGCTGAGGTTTTACAGTTACACAGCATCGTGGTACAGCCTCTAAAGACATGTATATCATCTGTTTCAGCTGATGCATTGTTTGGATGCTGGGAGCTTCTGTTTAAGCCATTACACAAAGGTTGTTCTATTTCCCTCAGGCAGCATTTAAAAACGACAGGAACACAGCCAACCAAAAACATACATTTAGCAACAATAGCCAGTGAATAAAATCAATGGCAGATATTGATAGAAAGGGCTCCCTTGGCTGCCTACCACTCTATACACGCCCTCAGATCCTATTTGGCTAAAGCATGATAACAGATTATGGTGATGTGGTTAAATTGCAATTGTATCCCCACTCCCTAGTGAGCAGAATGATGGGGTCGTATCACAGGAAGTAGCAATCGTTCAGACCTTTCCTCTGTAATATCCGGTGTAGACCCGAGAGACAGCTTATACAGTGTACGGTGATAGGCAATGTACCATCAAAAAGTCACACTGTCATATACCATGGCTTTGCTGTGCCAGGGCCTTGGAGGTGCAACATTACAAGCATTGCTGTGCTCGGAGAAGTGAAAGCAGCACCTACAGTACCTTCATTAGAAAAGGGAAATATATGCATTATAGTTTTAAAGTTGCAGGGTTAAAAAAATATACAGAAGTCTTCGCCTAAGTCAGTGATGGCTAACCTGGACACTTCAGCTGTTGTGTAACTACACCTCCCAGCATGCCCTGCTACAGTTTTAGTATTGGGCCATGCTAAAACTGATGCAGGGCATGCTGGGATGTGTAGTTCAACAACAGCTGGAGTGTCAAGGTTAGCCATCACTGGCCTAAGGGCTGTATCTTTAAATATTTCTATAACGGAGTGATTTCAATTAAATTAAATTAAAATAAGTGTATAGTTCTCCACTTGGACCTCTCTATTAGATCATTACTTGTATTAACAAGTTTACTGTATAGGATGTGAACAGACTCTTAAATAACATATTACAGTCAATGAAGACACAAGTCACATAAACTGGAATAAACAATATGACACAGATTTTTTTTTTTTGCTCATTTACGTATTGTTTGGCGGTGCAAAACCCTTGTGGCGCCATATAAATACATTAAAATAACAACAACAACAACATTATTATGTAGGAATGCTCACAGCAAAAGTAGTACATTTTCCCTACACCTTCAAGGGATAGCATAAGGATATCTCACCTGGTATAAATGTGTGCACAGCTTTAGCCAAATCAATATAGTATGTAATTAAGCTTGCCATACACCTAAATATTTATTGTCCAATCTGGGTAATTGAAACTAAAATTTGGTAGCATATTGGAGCAAATGAAAATTGACCATTTTCTCAGAAATGCCAAAGACTGATTAAAACGGTAATTCGGACAAATAACTTAAATAAGGCATTTAACCGATTCGTTTGATTGATCATTTTTGTCTGCTTTTTAGTGCTTGGGAGCAATTATCACTTGTCATGAGCACTAATTACCAGATGTTGGTTCCAACCACAATAGGTCCCCTTACACTTGTGAGATTTTGTCAGATTTGACCTAATTCAGATGGATTGGGCCAATTTATCTGACAATATCGGATGTGCCTGATCCTGTAGGACCCGATGCACGTTCCTGTGCGCATTGGGTCTAACCAAGAGATTGATCCTCCTGCATATAGGATAAATCTCAAGTCAATCAGGTCCAACTTGTCCCTCAGACAAATTGGACAAGTGTAAGGGCCTTAAAGGCCCTTACACTTGTAAGATTTTTTCAGATTTGACCCAATTCAGGTGGATTCAATTGGAGTGGATTTATCTGACAAAATCGTATGTGCCTGATGTGTAGGACCCAATGCACAATCCTGTGCCATTGGGTCTAACCAAGAGATTGATCCTCCTAATTTATCTTTACATTTTCATTTAAAAAAGACCCCAAAACACTGATCTAGTTTTAATGAATCACTAGCTCCACTTGTAAAGAGTTATACTTGACAAAAATGTAACTTTCTTACCATGGAATGACCAAGCTGCGGCAGATACAGTTGGATCGGGCCGGAGCATGCATATTTGCAGCGATGCAATCAGGTCTCAATAACCCCCTTGGTCTGAGTAAATGCCCTCCTATCACAGCAATATGCATGGTAGTATAAGCAGATTTAAAAAAAAAAATGTACCTATAGTTTCTTTATTATTGTGCAAACACAATATTTAAGTTTAAAGATTGCACAAAGTAGGATACGCTTAATGTCCAGTAGGTACAAATAAACTTTAAACCCTGCATAAAAGTATTAGGCCCTAGGTGACTGCAGCCAGGCTAACTGCAAATGTAACTGCTATGCAAGACTGTGCACACATGATGGCCCTGTATAAATCAGGGATGTGGTTAGGTATAGCCAAAAGGTAAACAAGTTTTTCACTTTTTTGGGGTGTTATTGTCAACATCTGAACACACAGATCCCCAATTAGTGTACCGCTTCACTTGCCAAGTTTCGCCTAAGGTACCTGGCTCCACTTCCACTGTGCTCAGCACACTTTACTGTTCCCATTTGGAGTCCACGTGTATGAAAAAGTCCAAAATATAAAAAAATTGTGAAAAACTTTAACACAACATTTATCTTGTGCTAACCTTTTGACCATGTTAACCATATGTATTTCAACCTAGACGTTGTCTATTGTAAGTCTTGATATTTTGGATGTTTACCAGCAACACTCCTGTCATTACGAGATGGGAATGTTTTGAAATAGACTAATTGGTCATAATAACCCACCTAGTGTCTATATGAAGAGCCTGTCTTACAGTAACAAGACATTAAACAAATACATAAATATTGTGGGGAGTTTTTTGCCCCTCAATAAAATGGAGACTGATCCATTGATTGATGACCATTTGTTCACCAATGTTCAGTTTTAGAGTGCAGTGTATTACACATTTATACCAGAACCGACAAGAATCCGATATAACAGCTTTATCCTCGGGAGGCACAATTGTAATAACTGCATTATTGCTGTCTAATGGAGATACATAAAAACAAATCTGATACATTAAATGTTGCAAAGATTGAAAGAAAGCTAGAAAACAGTGCTGCCTACATCCGACAGGCCATCAGTAATCCGTCAACACAAGTAGAAGCATTCACTATGTTGTATATAAACACCAGTTTTCTGGGTGAATCAGCTCATTGCGAACACCACAGAGTTGTGCAGGAAAACTAGTCACGATGAACTCACTGTGGGATACGGTCACTAGGTCTACAAGCATTAGGCCCACACCACTAGGTCGGTCGACGTGGTGCTAGGTTGACACAAGCATTAGGTCGAAGAGGTATGGCGAGTGCAGCGAGCCATGTGAGGGGACGCGGTGCACTTTTTTAGTGTCCATGTTGACTGTTGACATTTCAGGTAAAAAAAAAGGCAAAAACCTCTGTCGAGTTGCTGTCTATCCAATGATCCATACCCCCTACTGAAAAAGGCAAATCTGTGCGCAGCCAAACTTCACGGTAAGTGTAGATAGTATAGGAGATCTCTAACTGCGTGTTCACACCAACTCAATGTTAATGGATTGTACAGCCGCTAAAGCTTGAAAACCACATTGTTAATAATAATAACAATAATGAGGATTCTAAAGTAGTATAAAGCAAGCTGCATATTTGGTAAAAAAAAAAAAAAAAAAAAAGAAGAATACAGGTTGAGTATCCCGTATCCAAAATGCTCGGGACCAGGAGAATTTTGGATAACGGATTATTCCGTATTTCGGAATATTTTAATAATTCAATTATGTATTTTGAAGTATCTTGCATGTATGCTGTATAAACACATAAAATACACACAAATATATTTTATTACCACATAAACTACACACAAATATATTTTATTTGTTAAAAAAACAAGGTTTCAAAACATGAAACAAAATTAGTGTACAGATATTGAATTTGAATGCCAAGCAATCATTGTCTTGCACATATATAGTGCCAGTTACATATCATGGTAACAGTAATGCTGTTACAAATGTCCCCAGTGAGTTTTTAGCAAAACAAATATTTTTTTTTCACTTTCTGGAATGTATGGTTTTCGGAATAATTCGGATAACGGATACTCGGATACGGGATACTCAACCTGTAGTTGAAACTAATTAAGGGTGGATTCACCAAGCGGAAAAATTTAAAGAAATAAAAAAAATTCATGACAAACAGCTTGGTAGAAAGAAAGACAAACAATCAAAGTTTGAAAAATATTGTGCATATGCTTTTTGTGTTTTTTCTTCTTTTTTTAATCTTTCAATTTAAATTTGCTCCATCACATAAGTTACGTAGACAAATTAAGGCACCACAGCCACCTGGCTCCAGGGATTTTACCCTGAATGGCAAATGTGACGCCAAAAAAATAATAGTTCTAGGACCTAGAGAACACGCAATAGGGAAAACAAAGGGTTACAGTAGTAGTGAAGGTACCATGGAATACAGTGCTGTTATCTGAGAAGATGGGCGTTACTAATTAATTATTTAGGTATTGCAGACATCTCAGAGAATAAATGTTCAATTCAAAAGAAGCTGCTTTTTAGCATTAAAATAATAACCTGCCACGGTACTCCTCAGAGATGACATGCAAATCCATAGCTTGCTGCAACAACCACAATTAATGAGAGCAAACTTCATTTTCCAGAAAGAGCTGAAAATTCAAAGCAGTTAAACAGCCTGGAGGCTCAGAAATATATGGCAATGTATAAATAATTAGACGCTCCATAGAAGAAAATATACTCAAGTAGGATAAAAAGGACAAAGCAATGTAGTAGTGCATCCAATTAAAAAGTCCCTGAGCAGACATAACTCCGTGAAGTGAGAGAGCAGTTATTAAGAAGAATATACACTTTTTTTTTTTTGAAAGGGAAAGGCTATGTCAGACGTAGCCTCAGAAGCCTTTTTATGCAATGGATGCTTCTAAGAAGTTGGACATAATTAGAGGTGCTGTGTGTCGCAGGCTTTCTAGCTCACTGCTGGTTTTATTTGCCGCTGGATCTCTTAGAATCAAGCTAAACCTAGATTAATATGATTAATGTTGATGGCTCAGTTCCACTGTAGCAAATAGGACTGAAAAGGAACGGACAGCCATCAAATTAAGGAGTCAATTTCATTTGTCACAGATGCCCCAGTTTTGTCCACTACGTGCCATGCAGTTGTGTAAAATGTTTTGGATATGCAGTACCATGTGCACCCCAAACCCTAAATATAGGCTACTATTTGGTTTAGGCTCACATGTAGAAGCCCAAATTGCTTGAACTCTTGGTTGTTTGGCTGAATGAATGTATGCTTCACACAGACTGGTCAATGATGTCAGAACATAAAGTCCTTCTAATCATCTAAAGGCAGTGGTGTAAAAAACTCATGGCCCTCCAGCTGTTGTGGAACTACATGTCCCAGCATGTCCTGTCACAGTTTTAGCAATCCATTAGATAAAATCTAAAACTGACAGTGCATGCTGGGGCATGTAGTTCCACAACAGCTGGAGGGCCAAGAGTTTGATACCATTGATTTGAGGTGTAGATTTATCAATGACTGGAGAAAGATAAAGTACTAACCAATCAGCTTCTAAATGCTATTTTAGAGGCCATGCTTGGAAAATGACATGAGCTGATGATGAGTCTGCCGTGCCCCCAATAGTGACTGATGGCCGCTCAGCTTCCCAAATAGTGACGCTGCACCATCTTTTCAATATTATGATACATTGATATATTATGTGCGCATACACACTGCTCTATAATGTGATAGAACATTTGAAGGTTAACGTAACCAAGCGGCAATGTACATTACATCATCCCATCTGACTAGCGGCACATTAAACGGGAGGATATTATCACAGGATGACTGTGCAGATACTGCCCACTTACTGACTAGACAAAGATATTGTGTCCAGCAATGGACACCGTACAAGTCTGTTCTCTCTACCGTTTCAGCAATGTTTCCACTGCCCAAACCATGTCCTGCCTCTTAAAGTCCGAAGAGGCATGTTACTGGTCAAGTCACAGTAAGATATGTGCAGTGCTGGTTTTGTAGGCCAGTGGTGGTTGGCATACAAAAAGTTGTTTGGTGCACTTATGAATATGATCCTGGGGAGAACACGACTACAGTCAACTGTAAACCCCTCCCCAGAGGAGTGTTAGCTCATACTTCCATAGTCCTGACTTTGTGATTTAAATAAATATTTGTATTCCGGTTTCTTACAGGTACTCTTTGGGGCCCTTAAATCAATATGTCATCTCTTGGTTCTTGGAAGAACGAAACAACCTTGATCCAGCAGCAGGTTGGTTTCCAAGTTCAGAAGATCTACCCCTTTCACGATGGTTGGAACACTGCCTGTTTTGTTATCCTGGTTTTGTTTATCCTGACTGTGCTGTCTCTGGTCCTGCTTGCTTTCCTCTATGAAATGCTGGACTGCTGCTGCTGTGCCAAGCACAAGACCGTAAAAGACCTCGAGAACGAACCAAACCCAGTCAGAGCTCTAATGAGCAGCATGAAGAAGCGGAAAACAGAGGTGGTGTAGCATCAGAACCCGCACAAGATGACCAGTGTATTATTTCAGAGGACAATCCGTGAGCATGGGGTCATTTTCCTTCTGCTTACTGTAGCACATTCTTCTCCTTGAGCCACCCATACTATACTCAATTCTTCCATGTGAACTCAATGATCATCCTCCCAAGTGGTCTTACCAATGACTATTCCTAGTTTTGTTTTAAATTAAATGATCATAGTGGAACATAATGCATCTCCTCTGCAATTATTAAAATCCTGTGTTGACAGGATATTTTATATGGTGTTAATTTTCTAAAGCTCTTAAAAAACCATGAAGGCTACTTAAGTCAAAGTACTAGGCCATAGTAACAATGCCATGACAAGAACAACAAATCTAATCTAGAGTCAGCAAATTACAGCTTAAATTCCGGTTTCTTAAAAACACACCTTAATGTTACTTAACATTTCAAAGTATTTTCTAGAATGCAGAGCACATTTCCATGCTAATTAAGGAACTGTAAAACATAAAAACGGTATATGTAAAACATGGCCACAGTAGTACTGGCAGAAAAAAAAAAAAAGTAAAAACATAAAAACTAAACAAAAACAGAATGGCCGAAATATTATAGGGTGTGAGGGAAAACTCTCCCAAAATCTCTCCATTTCTGATTCTCACCCTATTACATTTAGTCCAATGAAGGGTTTGTAGTGTCATTAGACAGAAAAGAAAAAGTCATGCCTAGCCCATATTATGATATAAACGTAGAATAAATTGTCTGCACAATTAGCAATGTAAGTAGGGATAGCAATTTCCCCACAATGAAGTCATATTGAGAACTTCAGGATGTGACTTGACTGTGGGCATATTTTGTACTGACTTTCAAACATTATTTTTTAGGAACCAGAATAAATATTGTAATGTAAAAGCATTTTGCCGACTAGATTACACCAACAAGCATCAATTTGGCTACAGAAATTGGGCCTGTTTCAGAGCCGATTGCTGTTGTGCAAATTCAAAATCCATTTATCTAATGACTGCGTATGCATCCCAATCATAGTGCGCGTGCGCAAGCCAAAAATAGTGACAGAAATCTCTAATCACAATCCCCTCACAATATGGCTAATCGGAAGTTGGCGTTTGAGGGCGAATTACCTGTCGTTTTTAGGGTGTGCCAGAAAAAAAAAAATACAGGCGTGCCCAGGAATTTTAAGGGTACGTTTGTGACATCTGTGCCGGCCTCGATCTGCCGGTTTCAGTTGCAGAGGTGTTGACGGGTCAGACTCACATTTGCACAGACTGAGAAAACCATTGGATAGTGAGTGATGGATGTGCGTCAGGATACCCGATTGCAATGTTTTAGCAATTCTCTCGCAGATTTCACACTGTCTGGGCGGTGGCTAATCACTCGCAGTAATCTGAAAAGTTGCAGCTCAGTAATCCGGTCTGAAATCAGGCCCTTTTTTATTTAATGGAGACCATTTTCCAAAATGTTCTCATTACAAGTTGTTTAACCCTAAAATTATTTGTATAACGAATCTGAAAACTTCAGGACAAAACAGCTTAATATTAAAATAACATGACAAAGATCGTACGTAAGTGTGCTACAATTGCTATATTATTTTGTACATTAAAAAATAACTTTTTTGTTGTGGTGTTTCGCAGACCTGTAATAATCCAATAAAATATGGCATTAATTCTACAGCCCGAACAAATATGTTGACATTGCCAGAATAAAGGATGATCGTGACACTGTATGTGAGTGCATACATTTTGTAGGATTCTACATATTACACTGCTGAAATCCATTTAGAAATAGAAAATATAAAAAGTCTGCAATACAATCTGGGGGCTGGTCAATGTATCTCAGTGGGACATGGCTGTGTGTATACCATACAGCAATGACAAACTATCTAACCAAAGTTTTCCAGTTATGCTTAACAATGTAGGGGTCAATTTACCAAGATGGGAGCTCTATTGTAGATGGGATGTTGCCCATAGCAACCAATCACCTTCTAGAAGATGTTAGCTAAATGGTTGCTATGGGCAACACCACATCTTTAATAGAACTCCCATCTTAATAAATTTACCCTGTAGTGTCTAAAACGCTCCAAAGAATATATTAAAGTGTGCTAAATCAATAAGCTTCTAATCTAAGAGACAGTGTGAACGTGCACAAAGGGGGGTATTCAATCTGTGCTGAGATTTCCCGACAGGGGAACCATCGGCACTATTCAATGCCATCGTCTATTCCAGGCATTCCCAACCACGGTCCTCAAGGCACACCAACAGTGCAGGTTTTGTAGATATCCAGGCTTGAGCACAGGTGACTTAATTAGTATCTGAGGGATTCTGACCATCTGTGCTGAAGCCTGGATAGCACTAGTAAAACCTGCACTGTTGGTGTGCCTTGAGGACCGTGGTTGGGAATGCCTGGTCTATTCAATGCTGTCGGTAATTTAAAAAAGTCGGATCTGTTTTGTCGGATACGGACATGCATTGTCAAATTCAGTCGTTTTCCAGATTTCAAGACTTCCAACGTTCGACCGTCGGTACTTTCAATACCAACGGTTAGATTACTGTCAGATGCCAGTGGAAACCAAATGTACGGACAGTCGGGATCCTGGCTTGAATCTCTACCCCCCACCCCCACCCCCCCCCCAAAAAAAAATGCGACTTACAGGTGTGCCTGCTTTGCAATAAGAAAAAAAAAAACATTTATTTGCAATGTATGTTTTGATGAAATTAAAAGCAATTGAAAAAAAAAATAATTGGTTCACAACTGTACAACATCTTAACCAGATAATTTTAATATGTTGGCTACCTCCCATACTATGGAAGTAATTTTTTCTGCAAATAATGATTTATTAATTCCAGTTATTCATTAACTAGCTCATCAATTCTTCTATGTATCCACCACCACTGGTTCTGAGAGCACTTTTTGGGCAGGGTTGTTTCTGCTGCTAAATCAGCAGTGAGAAATCCACTATAATCCAGGTAAACTTTATTTCTATGTTTGCATCATACAAGCTGAAGGCCTGAAAGCCTGTGAAAGGCCATTTGGTTTTGGTGCATTCAGACCCACAATGGTGGACACACTCTCCAATGATGCTGGAGTGTCAGCAGAGAAAAACTGCGGACCAAAATGTAATGAATACCAGTTTGTGTGAGAACTGAAGACCTGCTCAATACAAAAAGGTAAAGGTAACTAATAGCCGGATAAGGGGCAAAGGGAGTGGGAGTAAGGGGACTAATTACACATAGGTTTAAAGTTATCAGCCCTGGCGAGCACATACTTCACACTACGCAGTCTCACTGCATGAACACCATCTCAGTCCGGTACCCAATGTGACACCACCCATCATTACTGATTGCTATCCTACCGCTGCTTGCCAGAGCCAATGGAGAAGGTGCATGGGTGAGAGATGGAAGGTGGGTGCATGCTACAGGTGGTAGATAGAAAGTGGAAGTGAGGTGCAGCAGTGAGACATGGAAGGTGGAAGCGATTTAGAGTCTAAATACCACATTATAGCTTAGTGGCCTTCTTTGTTGAATTTTTTATGTGGCCCACATGGTCTTACAAGTTGAAGAGGGGTCTTTAACCTTTAAGACAGTTTGGGCCACATAAAAAATCTTTACCTCCTGGTGTAATGTTTGGCTCAGGTGTACAATCTATGTCTATACGCAGTCACCTTGGGCAAAAGCACTGCTCTGTAAACCATTTTGGTAAAGCCTGTTATCACACTACTGCAGAGACATTTATGCCACCTACCATGACTAGGTATCTTCATGTTTGCAGCTTCTCTAACCCCTTGCCTCGTGCCTTGACCATCTCTGCTTTTGCCTACATCCTGCCTTCAGGCCACCTCCCACTTGCTTTCATACATGGGGCGATGTGTGCTTAAGAGATCTAGTCGGATGCCAAAGAGGTGAATCGTATGCTTTTGCGATGTAAAGGCCACCTCAACAAGTAGCATAGCATTAACCACTAAGGTCACTCTGAATGTTGTAGAATCTGGTACATTTTCTTGCTAGACAGAGCTAGGAAGGTGAGGTTCAGGTACATGCAAGTATAACATACAGTGGTTGATATTGCTGGAAAAGTGGGTTGTGTTCCCTATAGAAGCCAACCATTCGCTTCTATTTTTTAAACTGTACTGCAAAACTGTCTGATTGGTTGTTATCTGCAAAATAGAAAAGCTAGGTTATCAATCTAATGGACCAATAAACAAGCACAACTCTACTAAGCCCTTCTTACGGAACAGGAAATAGAAATGTCTGCAATGCAATGAATGGATCAAAATGACAATCTCTCCTGCATGTGGCATATCCTCTTTTGTTAGGTACAGCCCTGGTCGATTAGAATGGTAATGATTCCAGTTAGCAGACCAGCAAACATGACAGTTGCAACCAATATCTCTTCCATGCTCACAGGCAGCCATCTGCACCAGTGTTCCCCAAATCTGATCATCACAGGTCATGTTTTCAGGATTTCTTTACTCATGCACAAGTGGCAGGTAAGTATTTTGCCTTTTTCCAGAGAGTGAAATCCTCAAAACATGAGCTTCTTGTGGTTGATATATGGGAAACACTGACCTACAGTATAACATTAAATATTATTATTAGAATTTAATTTATAAAAAGGCGCCACAAGTGGTACGCAGCACCGTACATATAGAACACATTAGAACAGTACAGGGTACACAGAACGTGTCATAACAGCAACAGAAGAACTAAAACAGTGCACAATTAACAATTAGCAGCACAATTCTTAGTACACAATACAGCTGAGATATAGGGAAGTGAGTGAGAAGAGATACGTGTATAGATTGTTGGCAAGTAAGAGTGCGGTGATTAAAATGCAAGAAGGGTGCTGTGAGAACAGGAGGGAAGAGGGCCCTGCTCTAAGGAGCTTACAGTCTAGAGGGAGGGGGAGACAGACAGGTGACATGAGGTGCAGGTAAGGAGACCTGAGGCAAGAAGTGAGCATGGCAGGGAGGGTCAGGACATGAGGCAGCAGGGAGAGAGAATGGACAAAGTCATCTTCCTCCTCCTATCCTCCTCTTTCCCCTCCACCTGCACCCTTGACCCCTAGCAGTCCTGCACTGTGGCCCATGCCAAAACACACCCTGCTAGGGGGCAGAAAGCATGCAGAGTGAATAGGTATAGCAAAGGATCGAGGAAACATGGCTCTGGTACAACAGTGTAGTTCAGAAAGATAGTGTAAAAATAGAGAAAATAAAAATACAGAGTTAGGGTAAGTAGTGTGAGAAGCCAGTACAGAGGGACATATACAATGCATAGAGAACTGTATAGAGTAGGGAAAACTGTCATAGAGTAGGGAGCTAGTGGGGGAAGGGCAGAGCTCTCCCCATTCCTGCACTACAAGCCTCTCTCACCAGACAAAGAAGTGTGTGTTGCGCAATTAACAGCTGCTGGCACAGGGTTTGTCAGAACCCGAAAGGTGAGATATGAAAATAGAAAGATGTGTGCCAGCGTTGGCTATTTCAATATTTACACGGTTCTCTAAAAATAAGAATTTATTTTAATATAATAAAACATATATAATTACATATAAATACAAATATTTGCAATTGCTAGTGAATCATTTTTGATGTGTGTCATAAAATGATGACTCTTATATGTATGTACCCTTCTCAGGGAATAGTTGAAAGCTGAAAGGTGTAATAGAAATTACCATCCAATTGTTCTGGTGTGTATACGTCCAGATCTTTGTGACTTTTGTAGTTCTGAGGAAGCCGGAGGTGAAGGTTCCGGGGAAACGCGTTGAGAACATCCAATTTGCTGACACCTTCCATTGAAAAGGTGACCAGTTCATATCCCTCTGACGTCCCTCCACAAAATCATCTGGATACAAAAGCCTGTGGGTTACCTGCATTAACCCCAATTCCGTTCCAGAAAAAGAGAAAGACTGTCGAATGGGAATCCTGAGTCTTTGAAAATATAAGACGTCCTAGAACTACAAAAGTCACAAAGATCTGGACAAATTGGATGGTAATTTCTATTACACCTGTCAGCTTTCAACTATTCCCTGAGAAGGGTACATACATATAAGAGTCATAATTTTTATGACACACCTCAAAAATGATTCACTAGCAATTGCAAATATTTGTATTTATATGTAATTATATATGTTTTTTATATTAAAATAAATTCTTATTTTCAGAGAACCGTGTAAGTATTGAGATAGCCAGTGCTGGCACACATCTTTCTATTTTCATCTCTCTCACCAGACACTGGGCCAGATGTACGAAGCCTTAAAAAGTGATAAAATGGAGAGAGTGTTAAACCACCAGCCAATCAGCTCCTACCTTTCATGTTACAGGCTGTGTTCGAAAAAGGACAGTTATGAGTCGATTGTTTGGTGGTTTTTCACTGTCCATTTTATCACTTAAGGCTTAGGACATCTCCCTCACTAAGAGAGTTTAAAGTGGTCAAAACCCAGTCTATTACAAACACTAACCTGAGCTCTGTTTGGAACTGGATGTCCCACCAATATCAACTTTCGCTTTTTTCTTCTTCGAAGACTCTGATGCAGTGGGGCGTTTCTCCACAGCAGGTGTATGCAGAGCTCGCTTCTTAAAGAGCTCCCGGTCTCTCAGGAGAGCGGGATCCATGGTGCTGTATACCAAGACAGTTTAAAGAAAACAATCATTGTTACAATATGGGTATATGGGCACTAAGAACATAAAACAATAACATTTATGCAATTTGGAACTACAAATGAGTTGATATAATTACACGGTAAAAAAACACGCCCTGTATTACTTTACTGCAATAGCTCCATACTGCGGCATCAATGGTCCACAGCACATGCCGGTAAAAGGGGTGCGTGTTATAGGGGGTGAGGGCCTTCTACATCCACCATTGTTAAATGATGTGTTACAAGCTTCACCCCAGTTGATTTAATGTCTAATTGGTTGCTAACAGCAACCCCTGCTTTTTCTTATTATACTAACTTCCATAAATGTTCCCTTAATTCTTTCAGCTTCATTTTGTAAGCAGAGTGGCCAGCTAAAGACAAAAATGGAAAAGTCTCAAATGCACTCCAAGTCCAACAATGAACAGAATTCCTCCGCGTTACTCAGAACTCCAAAACTTTCTCTCCCACGTTTGTATATATGGGGGGGAGAGGGGGAATAAAAAGAGCAATAAATCACTGTAGCTTTTATGTATTATAGCAGGGGTGGGGAACCTCAGGCCCTGGGGCCGTATGCGGCCCCCGTAGTGGTCTGAGTGGCCCTCCCACCAGGCGGCTTTGCCGGGAGTCAAGTACAGGGGAATTCTCACGAGAGGTCGGTAGTTCTCGCGAGATTCCTCTTAATCAGCAGCAGCCAGAGACCTTCAGTCCTATTCAGTGGCAGCCGCCGGAGCGTGGGACGGCTGCATCAGGACAATTTGTATAAGACATTTTTACATATGGCCCCCGAAGGATTTTTTTCCCCATACAAACGGCCCTTGGCACAAAAAAGGTTCCCCACCCCTGTATTATAGTCTCCCTTTTGAGTGAGAGGCAAAAAAAATTCCAAACGATCCAAGGTATTCTTATGGGGTCACCCCACTCGTGCACATAAGTCAAAAGGTGCTCACATGTATGACAAATACCAGACAGGTTTTTACCAATAGCATGTAGGGGTGGGGGGGGGATGAGGGGGTTGACCGGTGCACAGGTTAGGCTTATTTATTATAAGCTGTACAAGATTTGAAATAGGTTGATATATTGGTCCACCAATCTGTTCAATATGAGAAGGGATTCTCTTCTCCTGAAATTTTATTGTGGTGGAGGTGCACCCTTGAAAGTAATAGGGGTACTGCAAGCAAGAGAGGAAAGACTCTTTTTGTGGGGCACTCTTTATGGAGAGATTAATAAACATAATCTCTGTTTGTGAGAATCAATTATTATGCGAAAAGTAGGAAGGGAAAACGCCACACGAGTACCCTTGAGGCGCCCCTTGTGATGGCAATCAGCGCAAACTAGTATCACAAATAAGAAAATAGGAGTAATAGTGTAAAGTAAAGGATTTGAGTGTACTAAAAATTAACTTTTATTTTAAATAGCGGTTAAAATAGATACTAGACAAGCGTATACAATTTAACTATACAGACGAATACAATATTAAAACACACAAAGAACACAAAACATGAAAAGCACTTTCTATTGAACCACATTTAGTGATAATCACTATAAATATAGCTGTATGGCCTGTGCTGAGATTGTCACAAAGTACCCAGCTCATCTTTAAGGTTGCTGGGAAAAAGTGCTATTGTCCCGAACAAATTCCCTAGAGCAGCGGTTCCCAAACTGTGTGCCGTGGCTCCCTGGGGTGCCTCAGGACACATGATGGGGTGCCGCGGCTTGGTGGTGCAGGATCAACTCAAATTATTAATGGTTAATTATTTATGAGCAAAACCAGTGCTGGTGGCTGCCAATGATAGAATGTGTACAAACAGAAACAAATCCTGCCCTTTACCACATAACTGCCGCTAAGAATTGCATATAAACCCAATCGAAATATTTTTTTTTAGACCTAGGGGTGCCGTGAAAAAAATTCTGATTCTCTAGGGTGCCCTGAATCAAAAAAGATTGGGAACCCCTGCCCTAGAGGAAAAAACCTATGATATGCTTGAGTTGCTACGTGAGATAGAAAGAGTACAGAGTTTCAATACAGGATGTTACCCAAAGCAAAGAAAAGATACATTGTGTCCATTTCAATTTGTAGCATCTGTTGATCAGAAGTTTTATATCAGACAATCTCAGGGTTTGTATATTTTTTGCAATAAACACAGTCCATTGTATAATACCGTCGAACAATGGGTTTCTAGTAGATATAACAATATCACAAGGTAGTGGTTTCTAAGTTAATATAACAATACCAATGCTGATTGTACTTGAAGTGCTATGGGCTGGTTTAAAGAGTTCCAGCTACACGGAGGATAAGTATCCCTTGGTGAAAATATTTTTTAAGACAGTTTTTAGGTAGTCAGTACATATAATATGTAATATACCGATATATATCGTATTTTAACCTGCAGCAGCAAGTCCCAGAATGAGTGCGTAATAGAGTCTGAATCTGGGTGGGGGTAAGAGGAGGGGGAGGTTGGATAGTTTGAGTATTTAGTCTCTCTTTGATGCCCTGCTCAGAGATATTCAGAACACACTTTATATACCTATGGCAGAGGTGGGAAATTCCGTTTGTCTCAGGGGAGTCACCTCACCCTTTGTATATCAGAAAATGCCCCAAACCTCTGCTAGCTTCCACTGTGCAATGGTGGGCTTGTCAGGTATTGAGTGAAATCTCAATTCGCAGTGGGGTTTGAGGGATAGATAAAGAAAATCTCTTACTAGCCCTGTATTGGGTGTGCTGCACCCCAACTTTATATACCTATGGCACAGAGTGGGCAGATTTCCATTGAAGGTTAGGGAGGTCACCCTCACAGATTATCATGGGAAATGCCACAATTTGCCAGCTGCCATCAAAATTTCTGGTGATGGGCTTTACAGGTATTGTGGGTGAGCACTTTCAATTAGGGGTATGAGTAACTGCTTTCCACTGTAGTTCTGCAGACCCCCTGGATAGATCGTAATCCAGTGCAGGGAGGTTGCTGCAGGCTATGGTGGATGAGTGTGTTCAAAGAAATGGAGAAGAAAGATAGACCGTCACAGCTTTCAAAAAGAGCATTCAGGTGCGCTGCTGTCCTCCACTTGCAGACAGGCTGTAGTGGTGGAGGGTGAGCGGCACCTGTTTGGTGATCCAGCTGGTAGTTAGGGTGAAAATCAGTGGAGCAGTGCAAAGAGAAATAGTTATACCCAGAATTAGCAGAAAGTCAGACAGGTAATCGGCGGTAAATAGACGCCGGTCAAACTTTAGTGAAAGATTGTTTGAGTTACCATACTTTCAAATGTATCGTCAGCTGCCGTTGCCCGTGGTGCTGGGAGCGGGACACAGGCGCTAAGTCCTTGTCAGCTAGTCTCCGCTATGTGGCTGCTGACAACTGGTCTGGTTGCTGCAGGAGACGCCGGGGGAGCCGAGTCTAGGTTAGAACAATCACCAACGATCGTTTCACCGGAGGGCTTCGTCAGGTTTTTACCAATATTAGATATGACCCGGGTATATATATGGTACTCAATACTGTAGACAAATTCTCCACACTCCACTGGGTAATAATGATTTGACACTGTATTCAATTCTACGTGTTTCGGCACGCTGCGGTGCCTTTTTCAAGAAATGAGTCTCATATGTCAGGGTGTAAACAGTGTGAGGTTCTGTTCAACAGAATCCTTCTCCCGTGTCTCCAGACTGCCTTTGACAAAAAAGCCGGCGTCTCTATACTGGATATAAAAAGCCAGCTATATTGCCAGTTCACAACATTATGTCAACCACTGCTTTGTGAAATACTAAGTCAATATGTATGCCTATCAATATGCATGCTTCTATGTAAAAAGCCTGATATTCATTTGTTTCTTATATAGTGCAGCACATTCTGTTGCGCTTTACAATTGGAACAGTAACAGAACAAAACTGGGTAATAAGAGACAGGCTGAGGTAGGAAGGCCCTGCTCACAATCTATAGGGAAATAGGCAATGATACACAAGGATAGATGCTAATTATTGCTTAACGATCCTGCTAAATTGCAAAGGTTCTTAATGGGCTGTATGACCTGGTCACCAAGCAATGTGGGCTAAGGGTCAGAAAGAGAACATATGTTAAAGTATGTGTGGACTGTATAGAGGGGATGGCATTAGACAGGGAGAATTGAATGTTATGTGGGTGATTCTGGAATCTGATAAGCTTTCCTGAAGAGGTAGCTTTAGACCCACGCTGAAACTGGATCGACATTGTTACATAGTCATGGGCCTGTGGTGTAACTCATAAGTATTTGAACTTCAAGGTCCATTTTAAGGGGCATAGGGCTTGCTGCTCGTCTGGTAGAAGGCCTGAGATTAGGAATATATATTGGACTTATCCCAATGTAGATGCTGTCCTGAAATGGTATCAAATTTATTCACAATGTTCAGCATAGACTCCAAAGATAGACTCCTGGTAATGCAATTAGTGCGTCTTCCGGTTATGAGTGATTTAAACCCCTCCAGGAGGCTTTAACCACAACTTGAAAAAGACATCCCATCGAGGTCGAACATGTTGGAGGAGTTGCTATAGGGATACCAGGGAGAAGGAAAGACTCGGTCTAGGTGATAACCAGATGCTATTTCCAATTGGCCATTTTGAGTAAGCTAGAGTGTGAGCATCATCTTACTAATGTATGAAGTTCTTTGCATGTGGTGAAGGGTAAAAAGTTATTTTCAGAAACCTTTATGAGCCTGTATATAACACGTAAGCACTATTGTCTTCACACTCTATAGCTCCGTACACATGGAGCAATATGATGGCTGAGCAATATATTGCTCAGTGTCGCATTTTCATCAGGGACCATGGATGGTTGCTGATAAAAAAGGAGACTCTCTGCCAGAGGAAGCCACTGGTCGCAGGGGGCATGATCACGGGAGCGCACGGGAGCGCACTCCTGCTCAGCAACCATATGCCTGGCGATTTTAGAGTTTTTGCAGTGTATTGTGCAAGATATGGCTGTATTTTTTCAATGTATGCAACATGATTTTGAAACACATGAAATATGGGGAACAAAGGACAGTTCAGAGTCCAGAATGAAACCTAGGCCACAAGCTTGCGCATTGTGGCTGATTGTTGATCAGTGGAAATATAATAAATTCTGTTTTGGAAATGTTAAGTTTGAGCTGGCAAGATGACAACCAAAAAATAATAGAAATATATTTAGTGTTTATTTGCATTAGCTATCTGGATTCTGGAGGTTCGGGGTAGTAAAGTTGGTCGTCAAGGATGTAATCCCCATGTATGCAGACGATATGCTGCGGTTCCTAGAAGATGCAGGAAACTCTTTGGAGTCTATGCTGAACATAGTGAATAGATTTGGCACCTTTTCGGGACAGCATATAAATTGGGATAAATCCAATATATTTCTGAGCTCAGGCCTTATACCAGACAAGCAGCAAACACTATGCCCCTTAAAATGGACCTTGAAGTTCAGATTTTCCTTTTTAATGGAGCCCAAGTGGTGCCGCAACGTGCAGTGACCTAAATCGTGCATAGGGGGCGTACGTACGTACGTATGGAACCTCTCCATAAGGAGAAAGGCCCTGTTACTCCCTTGACCCCTCTCAGCTGTACTTGGGCGTATAGGACAATGAATGTAGATCCAGTTACAGCAGGGTTTAAAGCAAGAGTACATGTTTGGAAAATAAACTACCAATAACTGTCATGGGGTGCATCAAAATGATATTGCAGCCTAAATAGCTATACATTTGCCCCACCACTGTTTTCCAAATACAGCAGGACATTTGTCCCCACCTCCAGTGGCCGTGGACTTCATTCCACCAGTCCAGACCACATTCTAGAGAGGACTCCAATCCCCTGTGAATCGGGATTCAACCCACTGGGCTCCATACAACCACCCAATCAATTGGGCAGACCATTGATCCAACTTGGTCCAGCACAAGTGGAGAATACTCCTTGAAATACCTCCAGTGGCCACGGAACTCAAATCCATCCCCCTCCAGGCCACCCACTAGTGAGGATCCACCGTACACCCGCAGGGTGCTCCACTTGTTTCTTTCCAGCCCACTGGGGCTCAACACCATCACCCCAAATCCTGGGAGAAACATCCTGACCCATTGCATATTGCCCAACCACTTGCCATCAGTGGGACGACCTAGTGCAATATTGCCCATTGAGTGGTAACTATACCGATCACCCAATTGTGCAATTTTATTGCTATAGTGCAAAAACTTAAAAAACTAGTCCAGCAAGCAGAGAGTGTTTTTATTATTATTTTATAATATTCAAGGTTTATTGTTTATATGTACATGTTGTATTCTATCTTTTTAAGCCTATACTGTATATACAGGTCATTTATTTATATTAAAATTTGTAAAGATCATCTAATCGGTCAATCCATTTAACAATTATTAACTTCAGCGCTGCTACAGAACCTCGTTCTGAACCCTTTTTTCTTTTCTAGCTATACATATGGCAGCATTCCCAGTCTATATTTCCAAACTCGTGTTTACAGCCATTGAGAGTATTATATCGATTAGCTGGGCCTTCCCAATCTCAGGAATTACTATATAACCTCCCAACTGGTGCATCTACATAGTTGAGTCTCATACTACTGACTTGACACTAAAGTTTTTTTTTTCTCAAAGGAACAGGTGGGTCGCTATGACTTTCCAATGTTATTTCTCTTCTCTGGTAGGAGCACAATCAATACCTACCTCCTCTGCTTCGACAGGCATTACTAATCTGGAGATTAGCACATACCTTTTGCGATTGTTCGGGACTAGAAAGTGAAATCTAAATATATCCTCTAATAACATATGGTTCCAAAAAGGAATTAATCATTTAGGTCAATTGTATGGTAACAGATATTTTAAATCCTTTAGACAGCTGCAAATTGAATTTAATATCCCAAAAAATTTCTTTCAGATATTTGCAATTGCAACATGCCATCCAAAGTTTAATGGTCTTACTCTTGATATTTCTTGATCACCTATTAAGCTAAAGTTGAGGGCCCTGGGTAGTAAAAGGGCAGGTGTCCCGGGTTTAAAAACAAATCAATATCCTGATGTTCTGGACCCCCTTAAATTAAAATGGGAAACAAATTTAGGCCCACTTTCAATGGAACAGTGGAAATGCATTATGGGTTCTATTCAATTTGCAACATCGTATATTAGATGCCCGTAGGTACATTTTTAGATCTTGCACAGGGTGCACCGTACCCCAGTAATGCTCCATAGAGCAGGTCTGGGAGAGGACCCAAAATGCCCATGCTGTAAGGAAGAGGAGGATGAGTTCTAAACTGGACAGATCATACAATCAAGATGCCTTTATAGTGTACTCTGGATCCAATACTTCATGCTCAGTTCTCATATAGACGTGTAGGACTAGGTGTTGGGTAGACTAGAAAGGGGACTTGTAGATACAATCTGCAGAATTAGATTACAAGTATAAATAAAAAATAGTTACAGCTGGACAGTGTGTAAATAAATCTATATATTATTTTTATTTATGTGTGCCTGTAATTGATGACCTATGTTAAAATGTTTGAATTGTGAAGAAAACTTGCATAAAGATGACAAAGAAAAAAAATAGGAAAAACAAAAAAGGCATTTAGTTGCACGGACCAATATGATGGTGACAAATCTTGGAGAATATAGAGTTGAGAATCATCTGCATACAGAGGATACTGAAAATTGGAAAGAGCAGATTAGTTTGCCAAGAGGTGTGGAATAGATTGACAGAACCACAACTGAGGACTAGTCTTGTGGGACTGCCACCTGACAGAGGTAGTATAGAGGCACAGGATTCAGAGAAGTGAACACTGAAAGAATGATTAGATAGACACTGTAGAATGAGAACCAAGAAAAGGCCTAGGGATTGTAGTGTATATTTGAATAAAGAGTGGTCAACAGTGTCAAAAGCAGCAGAGAGATCTAGAAGAGTAAGAAGTGAGTACTGGCTTTTAGACAGATCATTCACTACCTTAGTCATTGCTGCCTCTGCAGAATGTTGGGAATGAAAGCCAGACTGAAGTGGGTCCAATAAGTTGTGTGAATTCCAAAAGTTTTTTTTTTTTTTTTCAAATCATTCTCCAGTAGAATCTATTCAAATTTGCGTGCGCTCAAACCACTTGGTGTAGCAGCTGGTCTAGTCCAAAAATGTATACCTGCTAATACTGTATGAAGGTTTTCACTGAAGCTTTCAGTGAGTCAAAATTAATCCCACGTATCTTGTGCTTTATTTGTGGGTAGGGTGCACAAATAAGTTGCAGGGGGTCAGCTCTGGAGTCTATGGCTGATGACCAAGCATCTAGATGCGTTCATTGTTCATAAGATCCACCACTTTCCTGGACTTGTGAGCAGGTGCATTGTAGTGATGAAGAAGTGAACCACAAGCAGAAGATCTTAGACGGCACCTGGAAATGGCTACCAATGTGGCTCAGTCATACTAAGCTAATGACAGAACTTTTGACGTGGCACACCTCCAACTGGGGTTTCACTTGGTCTTGGAGACAAAAATGTAGATCCAGGATGCATCACTATTGATGATCTCAAAGACAAAGTTTGAGTGACTGCCATCAAATCTGGACAGCATGCTGCGGCATCAAGTCACCCAAGCCTCTTTCTGATCTCAAGTCAGCTGATGGGGCACCTAGAAATAGAAACCTTGCTCAGGCCACGCTTTTGTGGAGTATATCGAGCGGGTGGATCATTATTAGATGCCTACATCCTTCTCTAACTGAGCCAAAGTTGCCCTGGGGTCCATCTCAACTATAGATTGCATGGCAGCAATGTTGTCCTCTGATGGCAGACACAGGTCTGCTGCAGTGCTCACCATCTTCCACTTCACGTGCTGAAATTATGCATTCCACTTAAACACAGTGGTTTTGGAGGGTGCTCTCCAAAAGAAGTTGCGGTCTGTCAAAATCCTCCTGCTGTCACAGACCACTACATATTACCCTTCTGTGGGGAGCTACAGGCATGGTGAGGAGTCAACCCTGAAACTCATATTGTATGACACTGACCACCCATGTGCTACAGACTTCCTCCTAAAAGGAGCTACAAGTATAGTGTGGGTGGAGTCATCCCTGACATGTATAGTGAATGACAGAATGTGGCACTAACTACCTGTACCCTAGAGAGTACAGTCCTAATAGGAGCTACAGGCATGGCCATGGTGCCCATAGTGTATGGCAATGACCACCTGTACCCCTCAGACTGCCCTCCTTTGCAGAACTACAAGAATGGTGCAAAGTCACACCCATAGTATGTGTGTGGCAGAACATGACACGGAGTGACCACATATACCCTACTGACTGACATGGTGCTGAGCTACACCTGACAACGTGGGGGGCGCATAGGCCCCTGACAGCCAAAGTGTATGATAGAATATGGAACTGACCACTAGAATTACCATACAGGATGCGCTCCTATGTTAAACTATAGGTACCCGGCAGCCGGGGTGTATGATACTACAGGACACTGATCTCCTGTACCTCACAGGCTGCCCTCATATGTGAGAAGGGGGGAGGCTGCAGGCTTATGGCTGACAGACCATGATTATTACACTTACAGTTCCAAGGCGAGCGGCGAAGAATTCTCTGCAACCGACCGTACTCGGCACGGCTGGCGGATTAGCGCACAACCTTTCTTTCTGCTCCGGTGACGTCAGTTCCCACGAACGCCGGTGTGCTTCTCGCAGCTTATGCTCTATACATTGTTATTGTTACTTTTGTTGTTTTTTCAATAAAGTTTGGCGGGATAGAGGCGAGGCCTAACCCTACCTCTATGTTGAGAGCTCTGCTTCGGATTGGTGCGTATGGCTTAGCAACCGTCGCAGCGTGATGACATTTGACGTGTATACGGCGCGCGTCAGTGACGTCCTAGGAGAACAGAACACTAGTTTTATACATTTATTTACTGTGCATAGTACGCCGGCGCCCTGCTATGTACTAATGTGTAAATGAAACTAGTGCGGAGTGATAAGTATTCGCGTGTTTACTTCATAACGTTGCCTAACAGCTGGAGCTGCAGCGCATCAACAGGTTACTTAAGGGCTCTGAATCCCCTGACTTTTTATAATAGGTTCATTATCTGTCCATTTCTACTCTAGGTAATTAAAGCTAACTCTGCGAGAAAAATGATTGCGTTTGGAAAGAAATTTTACTTCAGATAACCAAAAGTGGTGAGGTAATGTGTGGAAGTAACGGTTACTGTTTTCGTAGAACAGGGGTGGCCATACCTGCCCTCTAGATTTATTTATTTATTTTATTTATTAACAGTTTCTTATATAGCGCACACAGATTCCGCAGCGCTTTACAGAGCATAGTTATAATCAAAAACACATAACAAATTACAGTACAAGACAGTTTAGGACAAGTACATGGTTAATATGGATAGGTGCACCAGGGGACAGGACACTGAAGCAATTATCAGGGTGGCAAAGGTTTATATATTCTAAGAAAGGCACATAAGGAGAGAGGGCCCTGCTCGTGAGAGCTTACATTCTAAAGGGGAGGGTTAGACAGACTGGGGTGACACAGAAGGCGAAGAAGTGAGCTTAGACAGGTTAGGTTGAGAGATTGTCAGGTTTTATGCAGATCAAGGGTTCTCAAACTCGGTCCTCAGGACCCACACAGTTCACATTTTCCAGGTCACCTGGCAAGTGCACAGGTGCTCCCATTACTCACTGACACATTTTAAAACATCCACAGGGTGGAGCTAATTATTTCACTTGCGATTCTGTAAGGAGACCTGCAAAAGAGGGTATGGGTGAAATCCGGACCAGGACAAGACCGCCGGACCAGACACCAAAATCTTCAGTCCAGAGCTTGTAGCGTCCGGTCCGGGGGGTGTCCTGTCCGGGGATGTCCTGTGTGTGGGGGCTGCCTGTGACACCTGTGACCAGGGAGAGGAGGAGGGAGAGAATAAAGCCTCCCTGTATGGTCCGGTCATGTACCAAAAAACCGGACGGTCCGGACCACACGGGGAGGCTGTAATATCCTCTTCCCTGTGTACCTGGGATAGGGACCCCCCCGGACGGGACACCCCCCGGACCGGACACCACAAGCTCCGGACTGCATATTTTGATGTCCGGACCGGCCGTCCAGGGTTTAGTCCGGGTCCGGTTTTTACATAGTCCCTGCAAAACATGCACTGTGTGGGGTCCTGAGGACAGAGTTTGAGAACCTGTGCTCTAGATCGACCAACAGTTCATGTTTTTCAGGCAACCTTTGGATCTGTGGGGCAGACATATTAAGCCTTAACAAGAGATACATGCAAGGGAGATAGAGAGATAAATGTCCAGCCAATCACCTACTAACTGCCATGTTATAGGCTGTATTTGAAAAAAAGTCAGTAAGGAGCTGATTGGCTGGATGTTTATCTCTCCCTTGCATTTATATCATGTTAAGGCTTAATGCATCTGCCCCAATATCAGGTATGAATGCAGCATGTTTGAAAATGTGACAGTTATGACTACAGCTGTGCACCAACTAGGTGATTTGGAAAACATGGACCGTTGGCCAGCCCTGGTGTAGCAAAACAATTTGCGGTTTGGAGCTCCCTTCTGGAACTGATCAATAGACATATCATTTGCCCGCCCCCCACTAGTTGCCAAAGCTTCGCTGCAGCACCACGAATGAATGTTTTGCATAAACATCCATTCGCAGGCTTGCATAGGGACTTGAAATCATTTGATGGTCGCCAACCATTGAATGATTCCTATAACCCTCACTAATCTGTCATTCTATAGTGAGCCGGATTAGTGGTGCCCTGCTCCGAGAACAGGGCGGGCATCTGACATCCGAGGGACATCAACCGCCCACCCCCAGAAGGTAGGTGGCTGCCCCCGTTTGGCAGTGGAGGCCCAGCATTTTCCTGGGGGCACCCAACGTTTTACTGGGTATGCCCAGGAAACCCATGCGAACGCCCCCTGCGCACACCTCCCGCTGCGTGCGCCTCAGATACTATGCAAATGTCCAAGGCCGCCTGCAGTGAAGACCTGCACATGCGCATAAGCGATTATTCTCATGCGCAGTCCATAAACATTGTTTCCCGTTGCGAATTCGCAACGCGGCAAATGAACCAGAATCACCCCATTTATTAATGGTTCCACTGGAGATTATATGATTTCTTCATATACGTTAATACAAAGGAAATGGGTTTCCTTTCTGTATATATTATACCTGATGCTTGGTACACTGGAACAATTCCCGTGGCTGCAGGAGAATGATATAGGGCATACTCAGTGGTCAGTGATGTCACCTGCCCCCTGCTCCATACATGCATTTGTTCTGCATGTACAGATGACATGGGGGTCATTAATGACCTGTGGCCACGTGCATCATTAATTATATTGACCGTACACACTGGACGATATGCACGTGATATCATTAATGATATCGTCCATATTGTTAAGTACATATCACTCAGTGTGTACCCAATTTAAGCCTCAAACCACTAATTATTATGATTTACTTGTATATTCATGCAGTCATCATTCAGAATGCATCCTCAGATGGCGGCAGACACTATATATTTACTGGAGAGGAATACTGCAATCTCTACACCACCTAATGCCGTGTACACACTGTGCAATATGATTGCTAGCGATATATTGCTAGCAATATATTGCCAGCAATCATATTGCTCAGTGTCTCCTTTTCATCAGTGATGAAAAGGAGACACTGCTACTGTCACGGGGCGGGGGGAGCAGCAGTGTCTGGTTGCTGCTATCAAGCGGCGAGGGGGGGGGGCGGAGACCCGAACGGAGGAGGGAGCAGCAGCAGAAGGGAATCTTTCTGCCGCTGAACTCCACTGACCTCCTGCTCAGCGCTGGGGGAAGTCACTGGTCGCAGGAGCATGCTCCTGCGACCATTAGGGATTGCACACGGGAGCGCGCAGCTGGCGATTTATCGCCAGCAGCACTCCAAATCACTGGCAATATGGTCGCTCAGCGATTTCAGCCAATATCGCCCCCGTGTGTACACACCTTAAGTGTTTGTTTTGAAACTAACACTGCATATGAGTAGATTCCAGAACTGAGGATGAGTCTCTTGAAAATACAAATAAAAGCAATAATCATATTAAAATGATTACTCCTGTGATAATGAGGATTGTTATTATTAACAGCAGTGAATATCCCTGAATAATAGAGGTTGTCACCCATATCTGAAATGATTGGCACCAGAAATATTTAGGCTTTGTCAATATTTTGGAATGTTTTTATATCCTAACAAGATAATGGGGATAGGACACAAGTCTAAACTTGAATGCATTTGTTTTATGCATAAGAATTGATAATCAAGCGCTTGTAAGTGTAGTTAACTGATGATTTTTCGAATTCACACAATTGGTAGAAGTCTCCAAATCCCTTCTTATGGACTTGACACTTGGAGTATGTTTTGTAAATGTGCCTGTTATTAACAGCAGTGACAAACCACCAAACCTGCTATCCTCATCCACCTTAAGCTTGATATAAAACAAAAAATTGCTTTATACAGTGTCATTCGTCTTTTATTGACAGGTAACATCAAAGATATCAAAATCTTAAAACAGCTAATATCCACCAAGTACAATATGTCAACATACTGGAATTAAGGGGACTTGGGAGTCCATCATAGATGTTGTAACAGGACCCCTTTGAGGTATTTGAGGAGTCCTATTAGTGACAGCAGATCTGCTCCAAAATGGTCAGGTTTTCGATACTAGTAGTTAAGCAACACATTTACACGTCTTTTCCTTATACCCTTTTGAATAACTTAAAGAGAATTAGTGACAGCACGTCAGTCAGACAGTACAAACTCTGGAAGTGTTGTAGGGCGTACACAGTTCCATTTTGTATATTTTTCTATTACATTTTTCGGTACTCTTTACCTAGAACGGCGCCCACGATTGAAATCGCGGGCATCGCGGGTAAAATCGCGGTAATCGCGGGCATCGCGGGTAAATCGCGGGTACATCAAAATCGGGTACCCGCGATTACCGCGATTTTCCCATAGAGAACAATGTTAAAAAGCCTGATTGACCGCGATTTTAGCGTTAAATGCCTCAATGCCCGCGATTTTCCCATAGGAATCAATGTTAAATGGGCTACAGAGCCCAAATAGCCCCAATTAACCCTTAAATGTCCCCCCAATTTTTGTAGGCCACCCCACGATCAACGCCAACCCGAAGCGTGGCGAGCGCAACGAGCCCGCGAGGGGCGGCGGTACGCGTCCTCCGACCTTTTCATGCCCTACTATCCACGTCGGCGTGGTGTGAGAATAGAATAGTGTGGCGAGCGCAGCGAGCCACCGAGCCCGAAGCGTGGCGAGCGCAGCGAGCCCCGCGAGGGGACGCGGATACCTTCACAGTTATACGCGTCCCCTCGCGGGCTTCACAGGTGTCCGCGTGGCCACGGACACCTGTGAAGCCCGCGAGGGGACGCGCTTACCTGTGAAGGTATCCGCGTCCCCTCGCGGGGCTCGCTGCGCTCGCCACGCTTCGGGCTCGGTGGCTCGCTGCGCTCGCCACACTATTCTATTCTCACACCACGCCGACGTGGATAGTAGGGCATGAAAAGGTCGGAGGACGCGTACCGCCGCCCCTCGCGGGCTCGCTGCGCTCGCCACGCTTCGGGTTGGCGTTGATCGTGGGGTGGCGTTAAAAATTTGGGGGGACATTTAAGGGTTAATGGGCTCTGTAGCCCATTTAACATTGATTCCTATGGCCAAATCGGGTGGATTGAGGCATTTAACACTAAAATCGGGTCCATCGCGGCTTTTAACATTGCTTCCTATGGGAAATCGGGAGCATCGCGTCGCGGGCATCGCGGGTACGTTTATGGCCGGCCGCGACGCGACCGACGCGATTTTTCAGGTTTAACATGGTTTTCAATGGGAAAATCGCGGGCATCGCGTCGGTCGCGTCGCGGGCAGGCATAAATGTACCCGCGATGCCCGCGACGGGCGCCGTTCTAGGTAAAGAGTACCCATTTTTCATATATAAGCCGAATCGAAGTCGAACACATTCAATTTTGATTCTAACCCGATGCATCAAAATCGAATAGAACATATGGATTATGGTCCGTGAAAGAGTTAAGGCTACCCATAAAGTTAATGGAACTGAGAGCAGAATATATATATATATATATACACAAACATTAAAGAAGGCAATAAGAATTCAATCAGACAATGCTACCACAGTGGCAAATGTAAATCATCATGGTGGAAAAGAAAGTTCTCTAGCAATGCGGGTGTTATGTTTGCTGTCAGGAGTCTGAAAGTTTGAGTCCCGGCTGTTAGGCAACAGTTAAGGTGCGTACACACGGGGAGATATATTGCTAGCGTGTCTCCTTTTCATCAGCAACCAGAGATGGTCGCTGATGAAAAGGAACCTCGGCTGGGGGAGCCGCAGAGGTAATTAGCTGGTCGCAGGAGCAAGCTCCTGCGACCAGAGATTACAATGGGGCAGAAAACGGGAGCGCGCACCCAGTGATTTATCGCCGGGGTACACTTCCATCACGGCAATATGGTCGCCTGCAACCATATTCCCAGCGATTATAGCCCCTATCGCCCCCGTGTGTACACAGCATTATAGCTGCTGTAATCAGCCTCTGTGTGCTGAAGCCCCGTACACACGGGGGAGATATATTGCTGAGCAATATATTGCTCAGTTTCTCCTCAATATATTGCCGGCGGTGACGCAGAGGGCAGAGGCGGGCTGTGCAGGGTGCTACATGCCCCCCGGGCCGGTATGTCATTCATTGTCCCGGGCCTTGCTGTGTGTACTTGGCGGCCGGGAGACAAAGCATACTAATTATTCTTTTGCTGCTGTAGCGGAAGGGGAGGAAGTGATCCCCGCACAAAGCTGCTGCTGCTCCTGGGTAGAGACTTCAGGACTGGAGACTGACGATGCCAGCCTCCAGAAGCAGCAGCAGCTAGTCTGGGGGTGCAGATTACCAATTTTTATTTGTTTCTTTTTAAATGCAGCCTCTATCGGGCTGCGTGTGCGTGGCTCCCGGCAGCTGTCTGCTGAGGGAGACAGGCTGCCTGCTGCTGCTGTGCAGGCTGACAGCAAGGGGAGCTAGCTACAGAGGCAGCGTACAGCTAGCTCCTCCCATGCTGTGTGCTCCATGTGCCCGGTGATGCAGGCAGGGATGTTCAGAAGCCGAGGAGGTAAATGTTATATGCCTCAGGCTTTAGTTATTATTTGGCAGGGTGAGGCACTTGTTCAGTAGAGTGATGTTTGATATACTGTAGAAGGGAAGGTATGTTTATTATGCTATATGTGTCAGTGTGTAAATGATGTGTGTATGTCTGAATACATGCTAAATGCTACAGTATGTGTGTATGCTATTTGTGTGTTAGTGTGTATGTTGTGTCAGTCTATGAATGCCATGTGTGTACAGTATATGCTGTGTGTTTATATGCTAGGTGTGTGTTTATGTACTGTATGCTATGTGTGTGTGAGTTGGATGTACAATATATGCTGCTTTCTGTTTTGTATGCTAGTGTGTGTGTGCAGTATGTATGCTCTGTGTATATGTGTTTGTGTCTGCAGTGTGTATGTATATGTTTTTGCATGCATATACAATATGTATGGACCTACGTTTATGGTGTCATATAATTAAATAGGGCATTCACCTAGGTGCCCTTGCCAAGTTGATGCAGCATATGGGTTTCTTGATGCCCCATTGGGATTTAGTAATAGCAAATCTTTTTTAAGCACGCCTCACCTTCAGGAAAAGTAGGGATAAACATGGTAGGATTTTCTACATCATTGGTTTGTCACTACATTTTCTGAAGACAGAACATGCTGAGTCCCAAAACATCCATAAAGATTTGCTGTTACTAAATCCTGGAATGCTGTGCCGTATCCTCTAGTCCCCATAGGGCAACAAGAGGCCCATTTGCTAAATATATATACTTGCTATAGGGATCAGTATCCTACAATATATAGCATATTGGGGGCGGGGGGGGTGTTAGAATGGTGGTGGTGGGCCGTTTGCTTGTGTTGCCCCCCGGGCTTGAAGTTGCCAGCCAGCCCCTTCGCAGAGGTAATCAGCGATTAGAATGGGGGCTGAAAACAGGAGCGCGCACACTCCCATCACTGGCAATATGGTCGCCAGCGACCATATTTCCAGCGATTTCAGCCCCTATTGCCCCCGTGTGTACACAGCTTTATTCTGCTCAGCTTGATTAATCAAGTCTGTGTGTGCTCTAGCTGTAATCTGCCTCTGTGTGCTTATTCTGCTCAGCTTGATTAATCAAGTCTGTGTGTTCTTAAAGTTGGGATGTCTAGCTCTGTGCCTCAGCTGTGATGGATTAGCTTGTTACCTGAGCTCAGGCTGCTACTTTGTGATTGGCCTTGTCTGTATCTCTTGCCCTTTATCTTGGAGTCAGCCCAGCCATGACCTGTGATCATAGCCTCTAAAGGACCCCATACATTAGTCCGACTTGTCCTAGGGACAAGTCGGACTTGATTTCCTCTGCAGCTCCCTGGGAGGGGGACACACGATTAGGCACTTGATGTGCCAAATTTTGCATATGATAAATCTCATGGATTTATCATATGCTGTCCCCGGGGAGCTGCAGGGGGAGAGCCGGGTGGGGGACGCTGGGGAGCAGCAGGGAACAGCTGGGCAGGGTGAGCTGACAAATAGTGAGCTGGCCGGGGACACTGTTGATCCGGGCATGGAGAGAGGCTGGCAGGGGCAGTGTACACATAGGCAGCGGGCGGGGGGACGCCGGTGAACCGGCAAGAGGAACAGCTCACGTGCTGGGCATGACCAGGCAGACGCAGCTTCAAGGAAGAAAAAAAAAATACAAAGAATGGGGAGCCAGTGATTGGCTGAGAGCTCTCTTAGCCAGATGCTGATTGGCTGAGAGAGCTCTCAGCCAATCACTGCCTCCCCATTCGTTTGTATTGAAGCTGCGTCTGCCTGGTCCTCCTGCCCAGCAGTGAGCTGTTCCCCTCGCCGGTTCACCGGCGTCCCCCCACCCGCTGTCTATAGTGTCAGCTGCCCCTGCCAGCCTCTCCCCATGCCCGGCGTCCCCCGCCTGCTAACTATTTGTCAGCTCACCTTCCCCGGCGTCCCCCGCCCACTGACCCTGCCTGGAGACTGCACATAAGATTTGGAAATCTTATGTGCAGCCGTTGCGACCGCCCGACTCCGATCCGATGCACACGGGACCGCGCATCGGGTCGGATAGGGTGTCAAAACATGCGATTTGGGTGAAATCGGGCCCAAATCGCATAATGTATGGGGGCCTTAAGTCAGGCATGTCCAAACTACAAGTCCCATAATGCCTTCCACAATTTTGCTATTAGGGAATGCTAAAACTATGGCAATGCATGCTGGGATGTGTAGTTTCACAACAGCTGGAGGGCCACCATTTGGACATGCCTGCTCTAAGTGTTCCTAGTCATTGTTCCTGATGCCTTGCCTATGCCCTTAATTCTTGCCCTGCTGTGTCTTCATTCCTGAATCCTGCCTCAGTGTGTTGGCCTGCCGGTCCTGCACCTTTGCCCTGTTAAAGCGTATATTGTGTCTTCATTCCTGCATTTTGCCTCAGTGTGTTGTGCTGCACCTGTGCTCTTTCGGATCCTACCTTCTACATGTTATCCTTTGTCCAGTCTCCAGCCAAGTCACTGTGCAATCATATCCTACCAGTTGCATTTCTTCAGAAAAATTATTAATGGCCAGTACAGATACCAGGTGACCCACACAGAGGGCCGCGATCCTTCCGGCGTGTTAGACTCCGTGCCTCTCTTCTGCATCATGCCAACCACCTGGTATCTGCCAGTCGGTACATGAGTACCATAACAGCAGGAAACTTTTTTGATCATGTCCTGGGAAAAGTCCAGAGTGCCAGCAATATTTATTCAGTGGACAGAAAATTGGGAGGCAGAAAATGTGTCATTGTTAGATGTGGTGAAGGTGTTAAGATTATAGTTAGATAGGATTTCATGTGTCAGAAAGATAGTGTGTTCATTCTTTATGTAGCCAAAAAGAGGTTGGTATGCATCTAAGCAAATGATAGATGTATCAAGGTCACAATAAAGCAGGTTTCTATTGGGACTAATAGGCCTATTACGTTTAATATTTCAGCTCATTCGATTCCACACAGAGCAGCTGAGTAAAGCAGCCACATGGTCCAAATTTTAAAAATATATGTTCCCAGAGACCTGCATATGTGCAGTAGAGTCTGGTACACACTTGCCTACCTGACCCTCTCCATGCAGGAGAAAATGCTCTGTTTCTGGACTTCCCTGGTAATGTATGATTGCCAGCACCTGTGGTGAAACACCTTTACCTAGCTCCCCACTGGGAGCTGGCAATCATACATTACCAGGGAAGTCCAGAAACAGAGCATTCAAAATACTGCATCTCCAAAGAGGAGAGGTCCCCCGAGCCTGCACATGAGCTCCCTCGTCTCTTAAAGTGACTTGTTCTGGTGCCTTCATACCTGTCTAACCCTATGTGTAAGGATGTGTCCCCCAGGTGAGGTAGAGAAAAGGCAGGTGCTTCAAAATAAGAGGAGCACAGAGGTGCACTAGTGAACACATTTTCCCTCGTGTATAACTTTCTCATATCTAATAGCTGTTGCTTATTAACACTTACACCTTAGCATTTCACTGATGTGCTGCAATGGAATGGCTGCCTGGATTTTGTGAGGTGCTGCATCCTGAACTTAAGCTTAGGGACCCTCTAGTATTGAAGTTGGCATGGAGGCTTACCATATTTTTGAAAAGTGTGGGATGCTGTCTGAACTCAGAAGTTTTTTGAAGGGGCAATCGCTTAAAAGGCAAAACCATTCCATCCTGCCAATGGAGTCAGATATAGTAATTTAACAAGTAAACACCATAAATCTTGTTTCTTTCTAGGGATGGCCTTAGGAGGCTTAGCCATTGACGGTACTGATCTTAACATTGATGAAATCCTCAATGGTACACCATCAATGGTTTTACCAATTGATGGACATCTCTGTTGGCATGCTGGGCAGCAGACAAAACAGAGGAGAGGCATCACAGGTTGTGATGCACTGGACAGCAGGCAAATCAGGGAAGTGGGTGGGGCTTTGTGGTCATGGGGGGCAGATCTAGGCTTTCTCACTACATCTAGAAGAAAATAAACCCAATATTTGGTCATCTTGGATTGCCATTCCACCATTGGGGCCTTAAATATAGCTTATCTAGACTTTAGTAAGGCTTTTGGCACTGTCCCACATCACAGAATGCTAACAAACTTGAAAGCATGGGATTGGATACTAAGATGGTTGAATGTAAAAGAATGAGAAACAGAGAGTTGTAGAGTGCATTCACAGGAGGGTAATGTTATGAGTGGCGTACCCCAGGCATCTGTACTTGGACCACTGCTGTTTAATATCTTACATTGACATTGCAACTGGCATTGAAGGGTAGGTATGCCTTTTTGCAGATGACACAATGGTATGCAATAGGGTAGACACACCAGTAGGGTTAAAACAAATGGTTTATGATCTAGGTAGACTAGACGAATGGTAAAACACGGCTATTACAGTTAAATGCCCCCCCCCCCCCCAAAAAAAAATGCAAAATCATGCTCTTGGGTCTCAAAAATCCAAAGGCTAAATATAGTATTCATGGCACTATAATGAAAACTACTAAGAAGGAGAGGGATCTAGGTTTCACTATTTCAGGTGACTTAAAGGCAGGTAGGCAATGTAACAAAGCAATGAAGAAGGCAAGTCAGATGCTTAGTTGCATAGGGAGAGGAATCAGCAGCAGAAAGAAGTACTGTAATAATGCAACTGTGTAGGACATTGGTAAGACCTCATCAAGAGTACTGTGT
This sequence comes from Crinia signifera, assembly GCF_055691185.1. Classification (NCBI taxonomy): domain Eukaryota; kingdom Metazoa; phylum Chordata; class Amphibia; order Anura; family Myobatrachidae; genus Crinia; species Crinia signifera. The sequence continues at coordinate 173,840,332 of NC_139217.1, forward strand.
CCAATTCTGGAGGTCATATCTACAGAAGGATATAAATACATTAGAGACAATACAATAAGGGCAACTACAATGGTACCAGGGCTGGATTAACAATGGGCCTGATGGAGCTACAGCACATTGTGTAGATGAGGACTGGGGCTTTCCAACGAGCCCAGCCCTGCATTGCTAGCCCCCGGGAACCGGAGATACCTCCAGGCAAAGCTGGAACATTTTCCCGATAGGATAACATGGGACCCGCTAATTCCGCCACCCCCACCCAGTTCCGACGGCTGCCAGTTCCCCCCCTGGCATCACAGAAGTTCGACTGGGCATTCAGTCTGATACCAGGCTGGTCCATATTGGTCAATCAGTTCCAGAGATACTGTGGAAAAAACGATTTTTTTTTTATTTCTGAAATGTAATTTCATGGCTGTTCATGTTCTTTGAGGGCAGATTTCTCTGGAACCAAACGGCCCAGTTTCAAAAGTTAAAAGTTCTTCAATATACTTGTAAATAGGTCTGTTGGTTCCGAAGATGTAGCTGGTTAAGCGATATAGCTGGTTAAAGGGGAAGGGGGGGGGGGGGGGTTCAATACTTCACACCAGAAAATGCAGGGACTAGGCTGGTGTAAAAGGGGCCAGCCCGGGATTGTCCCTGCATGATCCTAAGACCATATTCCCGGGTAAGTCCCTGCATTTTCTGATGTGAAAGGGGTATTATTTCAAATAGCCGGGACCTGCAGTGCTACGAAAACAGCCAGTCAGCACCCCCTGCTCTCTGCCCGACTGTCAACGGCTGTAACTTCTGCCTAGTGGCTGCAGTCTCTCAGTTACCACGAGCATGTATTCCCCCTTGGCAATGAGCATGTAATCCCATATGGCAATGAACATGGAACCCCTGGCAATGAGCACGTAGGTAAGCAGCACTTATGTAGCATAATTTTTAATCGGCATTATGGTGTTTGGCATAATACATAATGGAAATTATGATGTGTGGCTTAACATGTAATGGGCATTATGGTGTAAATATTTAATAAGCGCCTTCGGCGCGCAATGTCCCTGTTTGCGAAGCATATTGTGAATTTTGGCTCAATCCATTTGGTATAGTGTGTAATTTGGCTCAATCCATGTGGCACAATTAAACATGGTTTCCTTAATCTGTGTGGCATAACATGAATTTTGACTCAATCAGTGTGAATTTTGTCTCATTCCATGTGGCATAGTGTGTAAGAGACAAGTACAGTATAAAGGGGTTACTAATATTGTGTTGCCTGATTTGTGTAAGGGGTATATGGTGTGGTAAACTTAGGTGACCACATAAAAGGTGCTGAAATGTTGTCTACCAAGTTTTGGCTTTTAGTATTTTTTTTGGTACTTGTGTAGTTTCACGGCGCCACCGCGCGCACAGTGAAACTTTGAAACTTGGCAGTCTGCCAGACTCTGTGTTTACTGTGCGCGTGCCGCTCTAGCTGTTCTCAGCGCAGCGCGTGGCTGCTTTCCTTATGTAAGTTACGTTATCAGCATAGCGCTGGGCAGCAACAGTGCACCCAGCACTGACAGGTCACTGTGGTACTTGTAGTTCCACAGTGAAATAGGCAGTACTGCGCACCGCTGACAACCCGGCAATTTAGACTCCTCCGGCAATTTAGAAGTCTAGATTTAGACGTCTAAATCCAGACTCCCTGCAAACCGCTAAAATGGGGGCATCTAAATTTAGACGGTAAAGCGTCTAAATTTAGTAGGGTCTAGGGGTACACTATTAAACCTGTTCACAATGACACTAGTCGACGTAACAGCTGTCGACCTTGTTAATTCCACTATCCACGCGAACCTTTGACATTTTCATACCCCCACTATCCACGTCGGCATGGAGTTGATTTTATAAAGTGTGGCGAGCCCGAAGCGTGGCGAGCCCGAAGCGTGGCGAGCCCGAAGCGTGGCGAGCGCTCGCGGATACCTGTGAAGCCCGCGAGGGGACGCGGATACCTGTGAAGCCCGCAAGGGGACGCGGATACCTGTGAAGCCCGCAAGGGGACGCGGATACCTGTGAAGGTATCCGCGTCCCCTCGCGGGGCTCGCTGCGCTTGCCACGCTTCAGGCTCGGTGGCTCGCTGCGCTCGCCACACTTTATAAAATCAACTCCGGTTTGCAGGGAGTCTGGATTTAGACGTCTAAATCTAGACTTCTAAATTGCCGGAGGAGTCTAAATTGCCGGGTTGTCAGCGTTGCGCAGGACTGCAGGGAGTCTGGATTTAGACGTCAAAATCTAGACTTCTAAATTGCCAGAGGAGTCTAAATTGCCGGGTTGTCAGCGGTGCGCAGGACTGCCTATTTGACTGTGGAACTACAAGTACCACAGTGACCTGTCAGCGCTGGGTGCACTGTTGCTGCCCAGCGCTATGCTGATAACGTTGCTTACATAAGGAAAGCAGCCACGAGCTGCGCTGAAAACAGTTAGAGCGGCACCCGCACAGTAAACACAGAGTCTGGCAGACTGCCAAGTTTCAAAAGGGGGGGAGAGAAAAAGGGCTGTCTAGGGGAACGCACTGAAAATTGATTAAAACATAACTTTTATTGATTTTATTTTAATATTCCCTATATCAACAGTTAGGGGGGAATTGTGTAAACAGTAAATTCTTAAGGGGTTAAAATGACGTACAGTAAATACACAAATACATATAGTGTGAAAGATAGAAATAATGTGTTTTAAAATTAACACGAATGACTGCCCCTGAAAATGTCTGTTTGATAAGCCCTGAGATGAAAAAATAGGGTTGCTTAATTATAGTATCTCCACCAATGACTTTGTTGTGCAACCTAGTGTCACTGTATCACAGTTTTTATATATTGGTTAACTGTTTGCACATAGGGCACAATAGTCAGACTCTGAGCCGTAATTTGCACTAGAGTCAGGTTGTCTTAGCAGATTTAAGAGTATTTATAGGCGCCCTCCTGTGGTCATGTTAGGTAATACACCAATACACTTTACAAATCCTCTAGTGGTCTCTATAGTTTGACTCACTAGTGTATATTACACAAGGTGCTTCCTAAATCTGCTAGGGTGTAGTCTAATGCTACCCCTGTGGAGTTATTTATCACTGTTCTAGCAAGTCATTTTCATCTACATAACATATAGGCTATCAGACATATCCGGGGCAGACAAGGTGCCAACGCAGCGTTTCACTGTTTAACAGCTTTTTCAAGGCCAACCAGAAGGCCTTGCTCTGTCCCTACTTAACAGTATCCACCGGCCAATCAGAAAAAGGTATCAGGGTCACATGTTACTTTCCGCCTATCGCGGGTCTCATAGCCTTATTATGCTTCATAACTTTCTCCTGTGTGAGTGACGCGATCGCGTCACGTGACCGGCGTCCCGCGTCACGTGACCGGCGTCCCGCGTCACGTGACCGGCGTCCGCGTCATCGCGTTATCGCTTACTGCTGACGCTAGGCAGTAGCGCTTCCTGGTCTTGCGCCCATGTGACCTGATCCATTGGTCACATGGGTGATGACAATCAACACCATGTGATACAGTTACCCAATGGTCAGGCTTCGTTTCGTTTGTACCCGGAAGTAGCTGTGATATTACTATTATATTCATCACCCCGGAATCTGTATTGGATAATACTGAAGTAGTGTTTTTACATATTAGATTAAGTTTCAGGAATCCTCTGATGTTCTATAGTCCTGGCCAGTTTCTGTCACATAATGGTTTTTGATATTTGGTAGTTTCAAGCATAGAAATCATATATCTGGAATTCTCAATCGTTGATCGTATCTGTGGATATACATATTCATGTTCCCACCCCGGATTGCCTATACATTGTATATGTTTATTATCCCTTAATATTTTGATATTTTAATGGTATCTTAAATATTTACATCATAACATAATCCTTAGTTGTTAGAGAATATAAGGGTTTTTGTCTTCTGTTATATATAGAAATATTATAAACATATATCTGCCAGGGATGACAGGATGTACACATTGTCTTTTCCTGGTATTCTGTATGGGGGTAAGGTGTGTTGGAAATATACTGTGCTACAAGTGGCCATGAATTAATGCATGGATTTCAAGTGTGATCTCTACTGTGAGAAGTAATAAATAATAAATAATAAATAATAAATATTAATAAAGGATTTTATGGTGTTGTGTTTTATTTGTCATTATATAGTGATAAATTGATTAATTTAAAAAGTGACATAAATAAGTAAATAAATCGTGTCTAAACCTTGGGAGTGATGTGAAAGGAAAAAACCAAACATAGTGTGGGAAAATAAACAATAGTGCAGTGTGTACTTTTTATGTCATATATTATTTCTGTAAAGTAATATAAGAGGAACACAGAGGTATCCTTCAGATAATGAGTATTTTTTGGGGGAAAAAAAAAGAAGGGGGAAGGAGGGGGGGGGGGGGGGGAAGGGAAGGTGGGAAGAAAATTTGTAGAAGTCCTGGTGGTGTTACTTCAGGAGAGGTTATTTTGAATATGTATAAAGAGATTCTTGGTAGATCAAGCCTCGGACGACTCTATATGGTGTCCGCTGTCCAGGTAAGTAATGATTTCTAAACATATATAATGTTTTTAAATATATATAAAGAGGAATTCTTAATTGTTTGAGGCCTGAGACAAATCTATATCATGTCCGCTATTCAGGTAAGTTGGAGTGTGAGCATCTATGTTGTTATGTCTTAATGGATGGGACATAGTATATGTACCCAAACTGGAAATCAGCGCATCTTTGATTATAACACTCTATTTATCATTCAGGTAGGTAGCGTAGATTCCGTCGTATGTTGAGGTAGGTGACATTGGCCTCATTGTGAGCATACTTTGTCTGGTCATTTCTCTGATCTAACAGGTAAGTATTGATGAATATTGTGAATATAATTATACCAGGTAGGGTATTATTCCGAAAAGCTTATAAGGTTTTTCTTAGAAAGGGGGAAACTGTATTGGACCATACATGTCTTTCATGATTAATCTTCCTAATTAGATGACCTTTCATCCCTCTGTTGGTTTGGGGTCATAATTGGAGAATTTTATATCTCTTAATGTCCAATATATATCCCGCTTTTTCATATATCGTCCAATTGGTTACTATATAACCGTAAAGATTATTAGTGAAGACCAATGCGTCTTCTTATATGTTGTTATTGATACTTTTAATAGCCTGAGTATTGGCAGGGAGATAGATGTTGTTACAGATATTCTCTTATTCATGATGATTTTTATTCAAGTGATCTATCCTCAAGTGGGTGATTGGTAAAGGGGTTTTTAGCAGAAGAGTTTCTCAGTTATGTTTCATAAATATGATGCGTAGCTATTGGCTTCGTTTAATCCTTTTGGGAACATGCTGTCCATTAAAAAAAAATAATTTTTGTTTCGAACTGTAGGAGTGACTTGTCTAAGTCCCCTCCTCTTATCCCCAGTTGTATGTGCCGCATACCAAACACTTTTAGACCACTCGGATCTCCTTCGTGGTATCTCAAAAAGTGTTTGGCCACGGAAGTTAGGGTTTTGAATTTTTGGGAGTCTTTTAGGGCATTCCGAATCATTCCTGCATGTTCTAGAATGCGAACCTTTAAGGGTCTTGATGTTTTCCCTATGTATATTTTCCCACATGGGCATTCCATGTGGTAGACTGTGCCCACCGTTGTACAAGTGATTAGACTCTCAATTTTCCATGTCCTGTTGTGTTTATCGTGGAATTCTTGTTTGGGAATCATGTACCTGCACGCTTTACAGTGCCCACAGTTTTTAGAGCCTTTTCTATTGAACCTGGGTTCACAGATTTTGTGCAGGTGGCTTTGGACCAAATGGTCTTTTATATTTTTCGACCTTCTCCAGCTAGTTTGTACTCTTGATGGTAATAGCTTATTGAGGTCTTGATCGGTCCTAAGCACTTCCCAGTGTTTCTGGAGGATATTGTTGATATCCCTCCAATGTGTGTTAAATGTGCCTATAAAGCGTATGGGTTCCGCTTTATCAGTCCTGATTTTAGATTTCAGGAGATCATCTCTAGGAATGGTTTCCACTTGTTCCGCCGCGTGTCTTATCAGCCTGTTGCTGTATCCTCTTCGTCTGAAGCGCGACTGGAGCTCTTTTTCTCTCATTTGAAAAGTTTCGGGGTTAGAGACATTTCTTTTGGTTCTCATTAATTCCCCTTTGGGGATGGCTTTGATGGTAGATGGTAAATGAGAACTTCCCGAATGTAATATACTGTTTGTTGCAGTTTTCTTTCTAAAAATGTCTGTGGAGATTGTTCCCTCATCATCGATCATGATCTTAAGATCCAGGAAACTGATCTCCTTTTGGCTCATCTCCGATGTTAACCTGAGATTGAGCTCATTGCAGTTCAAGCGGGATATAAATTCCTTAAGCTCCACTTGACTGCCCTCCCATAGAAAGAGAACGTCGTCAATGTACCTAAAATACATTAAGATGTTTTGGGTATATTGGTCCATTGACTCGTGGAAAACCATTTCCTTCTCCCACCACCCCAGGTAGAGGTTAGCGTATGTGGGGGCACAAGCCGTCCCCATAGCTGTACCCCTAACCTGGAGGTAGTGGGATTCCTGGCACACGAAGAAGTTTTTCATAAGGATAAATTCCAGCAGGTTAATCAGAAATTCATTGAATTCTGAATGTACTCCCATATTTAGGAAGTACTGAGTCGCCTGTATACCTCTATCATGTCTGATGCTGGTATACAGGCTCTCGACGTCACATGACACCAGCCAGACCCCTGGATTGACAGAGACACCGTGCAGCTTGGTTAAAACATCAGTGGTATCTCTGACATAAGATGGCAGGGATATTACATGGCTTCTCAAGTGTTGGTCGACGTATATACTGGCCTTCTCCGTCAGGCTGCCCATACCCGATAGAATGGGTCTACCGGGTGGTCTTTTATCATTTTTATGCACCTTCGGGAGTAGATACAGGGTCGGGGTCTTAGGATTTGGGGTTAGGAGAAAATTGAGATCATTCTTGCTTATAATGTTATTATTATGAGCTGTTTGTATCATCCGGTTATACTGTACGGTCAGTTGCTGGCTTGGATTAAAAATAAGCTTTCTATAGCAATTGGCATCGTTCAGATGTTTGTTCAATTCCTCTAGGTACATTGTTCTGGGCCAAAGAACGATATTGCCGCCCTTATCCGACGGTTTAACAATTACGTCGTCCCATTTCGAAATTTGGGATAGGGCTTGTCTCTCTTGTCTGCTTATATTATCCTTTTGTTTAGTTTTACTTTTTAGGAGTTTATCAAGATCCTGCGACACTAAATCTTGGTATACCTGTGCCGCGGGACAGATGTGATTATCGGGAAAAAAAGTCGATTTCTTTTTGATTTTCCGGGGATCATATGCCATCAGTTTCGAGCTATCAGGTTCTGCTGGTTCGCTTTCTAGATCTAATAATGCTTGTAACCCTATTGCATCATTTTCATCGAGAGTTATATTTTCACTCCCAGTAGGTGTATCTTGAAGGGGTTTCTTAGAAAAGAACTTTTTTAATAAGATCTTTCTTATGAAAAGTTGCAGATCCTTCTCACACTCAAAACGGTCAAAGTCTGAAGAAGGAGAGAAAGACAGGCCTTTACTCAAGATATTTTCTTGATCTTTGGTAAGAATGCGTTCTGTCAGATTAATAATTCGCAGTGAGTCAGTTTCCTCTTTATCTTCTCCTATAAGGGTTGGGCCTACTCCCGATATCTCCTCCTTTCCCTCTGCTCCTCCTGCCAGTCTAGAGTGTCTCTTTTTCTCCTTCCTCCCCTTCCCCCTCCTGATCTTTCTCCAGGATCGGTTCTGGTGTCTTTCCTGCCCTGGCCTAAAAAAGCCTTCCTATATTGTCTGCGTGTGGATGATGTGTCTGAGTTGTTCCCGTCAGAAGATTCCATTTCTGATGTACTGGAATTGAGATTGTTGGGGTTCCTTTTGTACTGCTGTGGTTTAGTATTCCATCTGAATACCTTGTTCAGAGAGTAATCAGTTTTATCGCGTTGAAACTTCCTTCTCTTTCGCTCGATTACCTCTTTTTCAAAGTCCTCTATTTCTTTGTGGTATTTTTCATACCTCTTAAGGAACAATTCGTTGTTCTCAAATGCTTTTAATTTGTCTCCCAAAAGGTTTATCTCCCTTGTTAGCTCTGATAAGATAATTTCATCGTGTTTGATGAGAATCTTCATCAAATCACGTGAACAGTTTGATAATACTGTTTCCCATTCCTTTTTTAGGTCTCCATTCGCCAGCTCAAAGGCTGGGAATAGTTTGGGTCTAAGCCCTCTAGGTATGAGTTGATTTTTTAGATAGCTGTCGAATGTGCTCCTGTTCCAGCTCGTTTTGCTCTGTTTCATTAGTGCTGTTTTGAGAGCAAATAAGTCATCCGACCAGCTTCCTGTCAAGGTGTCAGGTTGGTCTTCCCCACAGGAAAATAAAGAATCAATATCATTTTTAAGTTTGTTTTTTCTATCTGCTAAATCCTTAGTCAGATTAAAACTAGACATGTTTAAATGGAGAGATTATCTCGAGCAAGGTACTGGTTGTCTTTTTTCTGAGAGATATCACAGTGGATATGTCTCTGATTTAATTGCCTTTAGGGCTAATTTAAGTATTTTTAATAGGTAAATACCTTTGAGACGGGTGGGTGCTGAGCATACAAGAGAACTGAGTTAAACAGACAATAGTTCACAGAAAAGGGGGTTTACTCCCAAGGGAGTTAGTGCATGCTCGCACACCTAATTAGTTTAATTTGTTCCCTGATTGGTACAGGGTAAATAGGCCCCAGAATGTTTTATCAGAAGCGGGGGTGCTGTTCCCTACAGCAATATAGTACACGTTTCAAAAGGGGGGGAGAGAAAAAGGGCTGTCTAGGGGAACGCACTGAAAATTGATTAAAACATAACTTTTATTGATTTTATTTTAATATTCCCTATATCAACAGTTAGGGGGGAATTGTGTAAACAGTAAATTCTTAAGGGGTTAAAATGACGTACAGTAAATACACAAATACATATAGTGTGAAAGATAGAAATAATGTGTTTTAAAATTAACACGAATGACTGCCCCTGAAAATGTCTGTTTGATAAGCCCTGAGATGAAAAAATAGGGTTGCTTAATTATAGTATCTCCACCAATGACTTTGTTGTGCAACCTAGTGTCGTTTTTATATATTGGTTAACTGTTTGCACATAGGGCACAATAGTCAGACTCTGAGCCGTAATTTGCACTAGAGTCAGGTTGTCTTAGCAGATTTAAGAGTATTTATAGGCGCCCTCCTGTGGTCATGTTAGGTAATACACCAATACACTTTACAAATCCTCTAGTGGTCTCTATAGTTTGACTCACTAGTGTATATTACACAAGGTGCTTCCTAAATCTGCTAGGGTGTAGTCTAATGCTACCCCTGTGGAGTTATTTATCACTGTTCTAGCAAGTCATTTTCATCTACATAACATATAGGCTATCAGACATATCAGGGGCAGACAAGGTGCCAACGCAGCGTTTCACTGTTTAACAGCTTTTTCAAGGCCAACCAGAAGGCCTTGCTCTGTCCCTACTTAACAGTATCCACCGGCCAATCAGAAAAAGGTATCAGGGTCACATGTTACTTTCCGCCTATCGCGGGTCTCATAGCCTTATTATGCTTCATAACTTTCTCCTGTGTGAGTGACGCGATCGCGTCACGTGACCGGCGTCCCGCGTCACGTGACCGGCGTCCCGCGTCACGTGACCGGCGTCCCGCGTCACGTGACCGGCGTCCGCGTCATCGCGTTATCGCTTACTGCTGACGCTAGGCAGTAGCGCTTCCTGGTCTTGCGCCCATGTGACCTGATCCATTGGTCACATGGGTGATGACAATCAACACCATGTGATACAGTTACCCAATGGTCAGGCTTCGTTTCGTTTGTACCCGGAAGTAGCTGTGATATTACTATTATATTCATCACCCCGGAATCTGTATTGGATAATACTGAAGTAGTGTTTTTACATATTAGATTAAGTTTCAGGAATCCTCTGATGTTCTATAGTCCTGGCCAGTTTCTGTCACATAATGGTTTTTGATATTTGGTAGTTTCAAGCATAGAAATCATATATCTGGAATTCTCAATCGTTGATCGTATCTGTGGATATACATATTCATGTTCCCACCCCGGATTGCCTATACATTGTATATGTTTATTATCCCTTAATATTTTGATATTTTAATGGTATCTTAAATATTTACATCATAACATAATCCTTAGTTGTTAGAGAATATAAGGGTTTTTGTCTTCTGTTATATATAGAAATATTATAAACATATATCTGCCAGGGATGACAGGATGTACACATTGTCTTTTCCTGGTATTCTGTATGGGGGTAAGGTGTGTTGGAAATATACTGTGCTACAAGTGGCCATGAATTAATGCATGGATTTCAAGTGTGATCTCTACTGTGAGAAGTAATAAATAATAAATAATAAATAATAAATATTAATAAAGGATTTTATGGTGTTGTGTTTTATTTGTCATTATATAGTGATAAATTGATTAATTTAAAAAGTGACATAAATAAGTAAATAAATCGTGTCTAAACCTTGGGAGTGATGTGAAAGGAAAAAACCAAACATAGTGTGGGAAAATAAACAATAGTGCAGTGTGTACTTTTTATGTCATATATTATTTCTGTAAAGTAATATAAGAGGAACACAGAGGTATCCTTCAGATAATGAGTATTTTTTGGGGGAAAAAAAAAGAAGGGGGAAGGAGGGGGGGGGGGGGGGGAAGGGAAGGTGGGAAGAAAATTTGTAGAAGTCCTGGTGGTGTTACTTCAGGAGAGGTTATTTTGAATATGTATAAAGAGATTCTTGGTAGATCAAGCCTCGGACGACTCTATATGGTGTCCGCTGTCCAGGTAAGTAATGATTTCTAAACATATATAATGTTTTTAAATATATATAAAGAGGAATTCTTAATTGTTTGAGGCCTGAGACAAATCTATATCATGTCCGCTATTCAGGTAAGTTGGAGTGTGAGCATCTATGTTGTTATGTCTTAATGGATGGGACATAGTATATGTACCCAAACTGGAAATCAGCGCATCTTTGATTATAACACTCTATTTATCATTCAGGTAGGTAGCGTAGATTCCGTCGTATGTTGAGGTAGGTGACATTGGCCTCATTGTGAGTATACTTTGTCTGGTCATTTCTCTGATCTAACAGGTAATGTTTAGAAATCATTACTTACCTGGACAGCGGACACCATATAGAGCCCCCCCCCCCCTCCTTCCCCCTTCTTTTTTTTCCCCCCAAAAATACTCATTATCTGAAGGATACCTCTGTGTTCCTCTTATATTACTTTACAGAAATAATATATGACATAAAAAGTACACACTGCACTATTGTTTATTTTCCCACACTATGTTTGGTTTTTTCCTTTCACATCACTCCCAAGGTTTAGACACGATTTATTTACTTATTTATGTCACTTTTTAAATTAATCAATTTATCACTATATAATGACAAATAAAACACAACACCATAAAATCCTTTATTAATATTTATTATTTATTATTTATTATTTATTACTTCTCACAGTAGAGATCACACTTGAAATCCATGCATTAATTCATGGCCACTTGTAGCACAGTATATTTCCAACACACCTTACCCCCATACAGAATACCAGGAAAAGACAATGTGTACATCCTGTCATCCCTGGCAGATATATGTTTATAATATTTCTATATATAACAGAAGACAAAAACCCTTATATTCTCTAACAACTAAGGATTATGTTATGATGTAAATATTTAAGATACCATTAAAATATCAAAATATTAAGGGATAATAAACATATACAATGTATAGGCAATCCGGGGTGGGAACATGAATATGTATATCCACAGATACGATCAACGATTGAGAATTCCAGATATATGATTTCTATGCTTGAAACTACCAAATATCAAAAACCATTATGTGACAGAAACTGGCCAGGACTATAGAACATCAGAGGATTCCTGAAACTTAATCTAATATGTAAAAACACTACTTCAGTATTATCCAATACAGATTCCGGGGTGATGAATATAATAGTAATATCACAGCTACTTCCGGGTACAAACGAAACGAAGCCTGACCATTGGGTAACTGTATCACATGGTGTTGATTGTCATCACCCATGTGACCAATGGATCAGGTCACATGGGCGCAAGACCAGGAAGCGCTACTGCCTAGCGTCAGCAGTAAGCGATAACGCGATGACGCGGACGCCGGTCACGTGACGCGGGACGCCGGTCACGTGACGCGGGACGCCGGTCACGTGACGCGATCGCGTCACTCACACAGGAGAAAGTTATGAAGCATAATAAGGCTATGAGACCCGCGATAGGCGGAAAGTAACATGTGACCCTGATACCTTTTTCTGATTGGCCGGTGGATACTGTTAAGTAGGGACAGAGCAAGGCCTTCTGGTTGGCCTTGAAAAAGCTGTTAAACAGTGAAACGCTGCGTTGGCACCTTGTCTGCCCCTGATATGTCTGATAGCCTATATGTTATGTAGATGAAAATGACTTGCTAGAACAGTGATAAATAACTCCACAGGGGTAGCATTAGACTACACCCTAGCAGATTTAGGAAGCACCTTGTGTAATATACACTAGTGAGTCAAACTATAGAGACCACTAGAGGATTTGTAAAGTGTATTGGTGTATTACCTAACATGACCACAGGAGGGCGCCTATAAATACTCTTAAATCTGCTAAGACAACCTGACTCTAGTGCAAATTACGGCTCAGAGTCTGACTATTGTGCCCTATGTGCAAACAGTTAACCAATATATAAAAACTGTGATACAGTGACACTAGGTTGCACAACAAAGTCATTGGTGGAGATACTATAATTAAGCAACCCTATTTTTTCATCTCAGGGCTTATCAAACAGACATTTTCAGGGGCAGTCATTCGTGTTAATTTTAAAACACATTATTTCTATCTTTCACACTATATGTATTTGTGTATTTACTGTACGTCATTTTAACCCCTTAAGAATTTACTGTTTACACAATTCCCCCCTAACTGTTGATATAGGGAATATTAAAATAAAATCAATAAAAGTTATGTTTTAATCAATTTTCAGTGCGTTCCCCTAGACAGCCCTTTTTCTCTCCCCCCCTTTTGAAACGTGTACTATATTGCTGTAGGGAACAGCACCCCCGCTTCTGATAAAACATTCTGGGGCCTATTTACCCTGTACCAATCAGGGAACAAATTAAACTAATTAGGTGTGCGAGCATGCACTAACTCCCTTGGGAGTAAACCCCCTAGACTGCCAAGTTTCAAAGTTTCACTGTGCGCGCGGTGGCGCCGTGAAACTACACAAGTACCTTTTTTTTTTATGACTGGATCTTTTGAGGGCACCCGGCAATATATCTCCCTGCATCCTGTGAGTGTCAGAATTTGTATATATATATATATATATATATATATATATATATATATATATATATATATATATACACAAACAAATTACCACTGCGCAAACACCTCCTGTCACAGAGGTAATTCCAAGTGTCCCCCGCTGTCTGCAGCTTTACTCCTGGACTCTACCACCGTCCAACCGAATGCAATATACAAAAGAAGGAGAAGCGCACCATCAGCCAAATAAAAGTACAATTCATGGTACTCTTTACCTAGCACGGCGCCCATCGCGGGCATCGCGGCCATCGCATGCACTAAAAAACGGGTGCGACGCGATGGCCGCGATGCCCGCGATTTCCCATAGGGAACAATGTTAAAAGTGTCAATGGAAGCGATTTTAGTGTTCAATGCCTCAATGCCCACGATTTTTCCATAGGAAACAATGTTAAATGGGCCACAGAGCCCAAATAGTCCACCTGAAGTCTGAAATGGCCCCCACAATTGTTAACGCCACCCCACGATCAACGTGAACCCAAAGCGTGGCGAGGGGCGGCGGTACGCGTCCTCCGACCTTTTCATACCCCCACTATCCACGACGGCGTGGAGTTAAGAATAGAATAGTGTGGCGAGCGCAGCGAGGCGAGCGCACGCGGATACCTGTGAAGCCCGCGAAGGGACGCGTTTACCTGTGAAGGTATCCGCGTCCCCTCGCGGGGCTCGCTGTGCTCGCCACGCTTCGGGCTCGGTGGCTCGCTGCGCTCGCCACACTATTCTATTCTCAACTCCACGCCGACGTGGATAGTGGGGATATGAAAAGGTCGGAGGAAGCGTACAGCCGCCCCTCGCGGGCTCACAGCGCTCGCCATGCTTCGGGTTCACGTTGATCGTGGGGTGGCGTTAACAATTGTGGGGGCCATTTCTGGCTTCAGGGGGACTATTAGGGCTCTATGGCCCATTTAACATTGTTTCCTATGGAAAAATCGCGGGCATTGAGGCATTGAACACAAAAATCGCGTCCATTGACACTTTTAACATTGATCCCTATGGGAAATCGCAGGCATCGCGTCGCACCCGTTTTTTTAGTGCATGCGATGGCCGCGATTTTTTACCCCCGATGACCGCGATGGACATCGTGGGCGCCGTTCTAGGTAAAGAGTACCCAATTCATTTACTGATGTTTATGCTCACATACATGGGGGTTAAAATTAAACAGCTTGCCAAGCACGGGTGGACACAGGAACACGTGGATACCGAGATGACTGAAATGGATTCTCCGTCACAAACAGCCTCTCACACTGCGCTTCAAACGGCACCAGTCTTCTCTCACCGACACTACACGGCTCACTCCACCAGTTCAACGTCACCACATCCACCGTATAGGCCACGCCCAACGCGTTTCGTACAAGGACTTCGTCGGTGAGAGAAGATAAATGATAATATATTCGGAATATGTTGCGCCACACTGCCACCTGGTGGCCGCTCAAAAGCAAGCCCAGGGAAAGTGCACTCGATTTGTACAAAAGATTTTTTATTAATTGTTGTTCTGTCATATTTTCACGTATATATCAGCACTGTATAACATTGCATATTGTTATTGACAAGCACAAAGCACTTTACCAGCTATTTCTAAAGTACTGGCAATATATCACTTTTCCCTAGTGTGACCTCCTCCGCTGCCAGGATGGACGGGTCACTTCCGGGAGATCCCGGAAGTCGTCATCAGGAGTCCCAGACGGAGGAGGACGCTACACGATGGGTCCCCTATATGTAAGTTCATTTTTTCATTGTACACTGTTGTTGCACTTTTGTCTTCTGGTCCTGACGAAGGGTTAATACCCGAAACGTCGTAGACCGTGTAGAAGCAAATAAAATTTACTTTTGTTTGACACACAAGCCCCGGAGAGACGCCTGTATTCTGGATGTTATATATATATATAATTAGTTGAAAGTATTTACACAAAAAGAGACACCCCCAACCCAACACTGGTCACGCCCCCCACATTATTAGATGCTGGCCACAATCCTTATTATTGCGCATATTAGGCCCTTGATAATTTTCCAGGCCCATTTAGAGCTTAATCTGGCACTGAATGGCACATGGCCAACATCACAAAAAATCTCAATATGTATAGTATGGGGCTGAGAAGGAAAAGGGGGACATAATAGAAACTTTCAAATATATAAAGGGGTTTAACAAGGTCCAGGAGGGAAATATTCTTCAAATGAGGGGAAGTATTAGAACACGAGGACATGCACTGAAGCTGGAGGGATGGAGGTTCAGGGGTGTAGAGGACAGCCACCCATCAGAGGTGGTAGAGGCTAAGGGCCCGATTCAGATCTGCCCGCTGAGCTGCAAATGCTTGGAGCCCACCAAGCAAGTAGCAGTCTCCCCCCCTCCTGCAAAATCCCGCCTTATGAGGGGATTTACAGGGCTGCAAACTTATGTGTATGTAACACAACAATTCACAAGCACCCACTCAGAGGAAAACTCATGTAATGTTTACTTACCAATGAATAATTTCTCCTCTTCTCCCCACCGCGTGTAGCTACTGTGTAGCCCAGGACTCAGGGAAACTGGGGCATCTGGGCAGGTGCCTACGTCACTAGGTGCCCCTAGCAGACATAAGCATGCCTGCATTTTGCTGGGCACTTCCAGCATTTCATTGGGCACACCCACAGTTTTTGTTGGCACGCCCATAAAAGGCCAGTTAACCACCCCAACATGCCTACCTCCTGTCACTCAGGCTTCATGTATATCATTACTCTCAGTGAAACCCAGTGCGGTGCTTCTCTGTCATCAAATTCTATGATGGCAAAACCATCAACCATCTTTGCTTAGATTTGTCTTCAAGTGGCTGAGTCTCTAGAACCTGTCATGTTATTGGAGGCCTTTGCCATTCTATATGTCCCATATGTAACCCTATTATTTCCCAGTAATGGTTTGTAATGTAAGCAGTGACTGCAATGTATTTTATATCCATTCCAAACCATGGGTTGCTTTTGCACTAACATATTCTTCCGTGCTTTATAATTGCGAATACAGACATTCCTCACTTAACGACCTACCTGTTTACCGACCACCCGGACTTACGACCTGGGCCTTCGTTTAGCGTCCGTGCTGTGACTCCTTAGACTTACGACCCCGTCTGCTCTGATTTATGACCTGCCTGCCTCCCCTCTCACAGTTACGACCTGCCCTGCCTGTTTAACGACCAGCGTCTCAGAAATCTTAAGGGGTTTTATATATGCTCGTTTAACAACCAATTCACTTAACGTCCGGGTCGTAGGAACGGAACCTGGTCGTTAAGTGAGGAATGTCTGTACACTAAACAACCCAGACTGGGTATTAAAACAAAGATCATCAGAAGGTAAGTTGGCCCTGCCCCCAAGCTTAAAATATATAGGGAAATGGGAATCAAATACAATAAGAATCTGATAAGGCTGTATGGTTATTTGCAATGTTTAGAGAGAGGGGTACATTTACTTAAGCTGCAAAAACTGAAAAGAAGTCATCCTAGAAAATGATAGAAAGGATCTGATTGGTTGCTTTGAGCAAAATCACCTGTTCATTTTTAGAAACTTTAGTCAATTTACACTAGAGATTACTTATACCCCTTTTACACCAAAACGCCGGGTCGCACCTGGCTTTTTTAGACCCAGGTTCAAGCCGGGTGCGACCCGGCGTTTAGTGCCAGCGCGATGTCATCTCCAAGCGCCAATCACCGCCGCGTGCAGCCGCCGGACCGGAACGCTGCTGGGGGCAGCCCAGCACTAAGGTAAGCTGCTAGGCTGCCCCCAGTCCCCGCGCACACTCCCCCCGCCGTCGCACAGGAGGTGAATGGATGCCGCACACAGGCATCCGTTCACCTCCCTCCCCCGCCGCCGCTGCTGCTGCTGCTGTCTGCAGGGTATAGCAGACAGCAGCGCCGGCTGTCAGTGACTGTCAGGCTGACAACCCATCCAACCTGCGGACGCTGTGGTCCGCAGGTTGGACGTTCCCCATTCATGTAAATGGGAGCCTGGTCATCCGACCCGGCGTTCCCATTTACACCGCCCTCTACCCAGGTCCTAGCCGTGTTCTACCCAGGTCAGGACCTGGGTAGAAGTCCCGTGTAAAGGGACACGGCGTTAGGGATTTACACCGCCGAAGACCCGGATTTTTCGGCGGTGTAAAAGGGGTATAATACTGGCCATACATAAAAAACTATTTTCCTCCAACCATACAACTGACCAACTTGTCTGACCAACTAAAACACCACCTAACCCAACTTTTTTAATCAAACCACCCAGATACCGCACACACACCTGCTGATACACAGACACTAATACTGACACACTGACCATGGCACACAGATGCTGACGCACTGACAGATAATGACACAGCCACTGGCAGACAGATTCTGAAACACAGACGCTGAAACACAGTTGGACGATGCTGACACACTAACATAATGTTGACACACTGACGATGCTGACACACTAACATAATGTTGACACACTGACAATGACACATGAGCAATGAAACAGATGCTGACACATACAGACACTGACGATGACATAGATTATGAAACACAAATCCTGACACACTGACAGATGGGCACTGACAGATGCTGACACACTTTGTCATTGATATACTGACAGAACGCTGATATAGTGATGAGATGCTGACATAGGGAGAATGACATTGCAGCCAGTGATGATGATGGGGGGCCCACAGCCAGAGATGATTACAGTGGGGGCATGTAGTCATCGATGATGACGGGGGGACCACTCCACCTAACCCCCCACCACCAGTTCCGATGCTTCCAGTGAGTGTGCAGGGTAGGGAATATGGTGATCATGGGTACCAGCATCATGAGTCACACATGGGGGTGGCGGGTTGGTTTGGAGGGTGCCTGGTAATTCTAGAACTTGTTCCAAATGTGTCAAAGGAGAATAGTGAGTACAGGACACCTTCCCTATATTGAAAATGGGGGCACACAGCACATCAAACACCTGCTGCTGCTGTTACAGCACATGCATTTTATCAGAAGTAGGCAGAAATTTCTGGCTAGTGCCTGACTAGTTATCGTTCATTTGGGGGGAATTTCCCCTACACCTGTACTATTAGCTGGGAAAAATAAAACAGTTGGAACAACCATTTTTAGCTATGTGGGAGCAAACGGCTTAACATCTTTGCTCCCACACACTGCTAGATTATCATTCCAACCAGCCAAATAGTTGGCTGTTTGGTACAATATCCTCCTAGTGTATGACCAGCAATAAGCCCCATACACACTAGCTGACGAACGGCACCGCGAATATAGTCAACTATATTGGTCAAACAAGATAGTGCATACACACTGAATGATATCTTCACTGGGCATGCAGTCGCTAACAATATGTCAGAATGTGCTAAATGCACAGATGGTGGATTATTGGTGATATTAAATGTACACACTACAAGTCTTTATGATAGGGCCCTTCTGAGAGATAGCTTTAAAAAAAATTGTGTAGTGTGTATGAGGCTTTAATTCCTGTTCATATTACTGTACCTCTTTCTCATCAGTTTTCCTTGATCTGATCTGGAGTTAAGTGTAAATCTTTTCTAGCCGATTTCCCAGTGTTGTGGATTAAAATTATTCTTTAAAAAGCTTTAATCTGCTTTCTCTGGAATCAGCAGATTTCTGATCAGACTGAAGCTCCTACATTGCTAAGTAGATTTCCCTCTTGGTCATCTGTAAACTCAGTTGTTGTGAAAAGATTCACCCAGAATATCACAGCACCCCTTCTCCGGTCTGATGCGGAGGTAAAAACAAGGACATAGTTCCAACAATAGCACAAATGGCATGACAGAAATGTAATAAAAAAAATTTTTTAATCCTGAACTGTGCATTGTTTGTGTGGGATGCGGTCATTTGGTCTACAGCATGATGGTCAACAGTCATTAGGTCGACATGGGTCTACGCCGACATGGTTCTAGGGCGAAAGGTCATTAGTTCGACAGTCAAAAGGTCGACATGGGGTTTTTCACTGTTTTTTGAGCCGACAGGCGGTATTTCATGCCCTACCATCCACTGGGGCGAGGTGGGAAAATAAAATACTGTGCTGAGCGTAGCGAGGCACCGTGCCTGAAGCATTGCAAGCACAGAGAGCGAGGGGATGCGGTGCACTATAAACTGTGTCCATATCGACTGTGTTGACATTCGGGTAAAAACCAGTGAAAAAACCCATGTCGACCTTTTGACTGTCGACCTAGACATTGTCGAACTAATGACCTGTCGAACTAGTGATCTGTCGAACTAATGACCTTTCGACCTAGAACCATGTCGACCTAGAACCATGTCATCCTAGACCCATGTTGTCCTTTTCCCATGTCGACCTAATGGTGTCGACCATCATGCTGTAGACCAAATGATCCCAACCCGTTTGTGTTACGCAAAAAAAATCTGCACTCGCAGGGGAAAACAATAGTTTATAAACAGTGTAGGCATGAAATGCTTATATTTGAGGTACTGTAACATATTGAATTCTTGTTTAATTCAACCTAAAACACTCCTTTTTTTTTTTAAACATTTACCTTTTAAACTACAAATCTGTTTACCTTTCTAAATTTTTGTAGTACAATGTAACTATTCTCGTACTAGTAATACAGCATTTAATGTACAAATCCTGGTGTCAGTAATTATCAATAACACTTGTTTCACAACAATTATACTTAAAATGTACAATGGAAAAAAATGCATCCCTACATTTTACCACTGAAAATCTGGTAGCGTAATTTTGTTTATTATTTTACCTAGGGCAGTTTAGTTTTTTTTGCATGCTAACCAGCTTGTAGCAAAAGAAAAGGAAATGGATTAGATTTAATGTTTCCCATTCACGGAGCGATGTGCTCCATACTTTTTGTACTAGATCGCATCGCATCGCATGTAGTGCAAAAAGCATGTGACGTGCTACATCAGGCATGCTTTTTGTACTGGATGCTATGCGATCTAGTACAAAAAGTACAGGCTGCACATACTTTTCGTGCTGTGCGATGTAATGTGTGCCGGAGCCCGCATTGTGTCTCATGGGGAAATGCTCCGTGTATGGGCACCTTAAGGATAATAAACTGGAGCTTTAATGTGGATGGCTGAAGGACTGACAGGGTTAAATGAGAAAACTGTTAGGAGGCGGAGCTAAGTGAGGGGAAATGAGATGAGAGGAAGTGAAACATTTCACTGTTCCTGGATCTGAGCAGGTGGTAACAAAACACTCGTATGCACATTTGCATTAGCTTATGTAGAGAGTGCGTTCCTCGTGTAGGGTAACATGTAGGCAGGGACGGGCAGCCAGCATGCATGGGCTAGCTGCGCAATTCACCTTTTGTCCTCCAGCAGCATGTACAAGGCCAGGACAAAATAACTTGATGTAGGCTTTGTTACTGCTTTGTTCACTTCTTGTTAGATAAGATGTAGAAATGATGAGATTGAAGCTTGATTGGTGAGAGCAGTAGATGCATTGTGTGTGCTGTAATGTCAGCAAACACCAGGCTGATTACATAGCATGCTGAAACTGCATCTGAGGGGGAGGAGAGGAGAGGAGACAGCAAATGGCTTGTTCTATCACTTTTATCACTGTAAATGAATTGCTATTGCATTGGTCACAAACAGATATTTTATCTTTTTATTAGTATGTTATTGTTATGTTGTTACTGGTTGTATGCATGCTGGTAGACATGGTCTATTAATACAAGCAATTCTAGTGTAATTTAGCAAATTAAATATCAAGTGTGTATTTATATATAATGTGTATGTATGTGTGTGTAAATAAAAAAAAAAAAAAAATATATATATATATATATATATATATATATGTATATATATATATGTATATATGTATATATATATATATGTATATGTCTGCGGCCCGGCACTCATCTGTCTGGTCAGGTGCCCTTCCACAGGGGGATGGGTACAATAGGAATGAAGGATGGCACTCAGGAGACTTTAAAATACGTGCTGTATTTGTTTGCACCTCAAATACAGCACATATTTTAAAGTCTCCTGAGTGCCATCCTTCATTCCTAATATAAATATATATATATATATATATATATATATATATATAGCACAAGATCGGCACTCCCTAGGACGTATTAACTGCGGCTGGTGCCCACACAGGGAATTGGTACAAGGGCGCAGTGGTGTGGCACTCGTAGCCAATGGTCAAGAAACCGAGAAGGACGCCAGTTGATAACAACGTTTCAATTTATGTAAATTTTCATCAGGTTATAAAGTAAAACAGTGTAAACCAGTACCTTTATAGGGGGAACCACCGGGAAGAGTGAAGCTGAGACTCTCGTGCAAAGCAGGGGGACCGCCCATCTGACGCAGATCAACTGCGTTCTCCCCCCCTTGCCGTCCACCAGTATGACGCAGTTGATCTGCGTCAGATGGGCGGTCCCCCTGCTTTGCACGAGAGTCTCAGCTTCACTAGAGAGAACACTGCCTATGACTAGATATTTCAAGCATGCTTGAAATATCTAGCTCGGTGATCGCAACGTGCGGGGCCACGCATTGCTATCTCTATGGGGCATACACACACAGCAATTAGTACTTCATTTTTAAGCGATCTATTCAGATCGCTTAGAAATGGGGCTTAAATTGCCCTATGTATAGGCTCCATTAGCTGCTACAGTTGATCAGTATCAATATTGTTACATGAATGAATGCCCCAGGGTTTTTTTCTGTCTGTGTTTTTTTTTTTTTTACAGACAATAGGAGGTAAATTTACTAAAGTGTTTTTTTTTTTTTTTTTATGTCTATCATTTTCTAATATGCAGTAGACAAATAATAGCCAAAATCAGATTGGTTTATATCACCACTTTTTTAGAAGCTATTGTCCGGAAAAAAAAGAAAAACAGGAAAAACATCTTGTGGCATTCATTCATGTAACAATATTGTCAAGGATTTTTTTTTTTAAAGTGGTCCTACAGTATATTTTGACATCTGTCAAAATCGGATCCGATACGATTTCCCGGCGGTCGGAATCCCGACACTGGAATCCCGACCGCCGAAATCCCGACAAGGGGGGGACATGGATCACCCCCCTTGCGGGCTCGCCACGCAGCGGGCCCGGTGCCTCGCTACGCTCGGCACGCTATTTTATTCTCCCTCTATGGGTGTCGTGGACACCCACGGAGGGTGAAAGTTTCGGGATTTCGGCGGTCGGGATTCCAGTGTCGGGATTCCGACCGCCGGCAAATTAACCGCATCCCGTCAAAATCAGGCATTGTTATATTTGACCTTTTTGGGCACAAATTAAATGTTTACAACTATGTCCACGTACTTGCCTGTTGTCATATGTTTAAAAATATAAAAAAAGGACTGTGATGATTTTCAGTGAAGCCATTAGTTTATTTGCATTATTGATTATGCAGTAAACAATGAGTCTAAATGCATTTTCTAATGCATAATCCGGGATGCTAGGCAGTGTCAGGCAGGCATGATGGAAGGGGAAACGGTCATCTGTCAGACCACACTTAGGTCGACCCCGGAAGGTCGACAGGGTTCAAGGTCGACATGGGTTTAGGTCGACAATCATTAGGCAGGCGGTATTTCATGCCATAGTGTGCCAAGCGTAGCGAGGCACCGTACCCGAAGCATAGCAAGCAAAAGATGCGAGGGGCTGCGGTTCAACTCCAACTGTGTCCATGTCGACATTTGGGTCAAAAAACAGTGAAAAACTCATGTCGACCTAAACCCATGTCGACCTAAACCCATGTCGACCTTTATCCCTGTCGACCTTGGGGCCAGTCGACCTTCCGGGGTCAACCTAATGACTGTCGACCTAAGTGTGGTCTGACAGATGTACCGATTCCGATGGAAGATGGGGTCATGTGAAGGGTGATCCCTGTTTGGTCAGAAGCACCTGGCAGCTGCCAAGCCTGTTGGCTGATAATTCACTTTGCTCAGGTATCCATCTCATTTACCGAAAAAGTTTTTTTCATACGTTTATTTTGTTAAATAAAAGTAATTCTGGAAACTTTGACGGTTAATAATGCTGCTTACTCCTGTTAATTATTAGCGAATGTGTTTTATGTTTTATTTTTTCCTTATGTTTTTGTTTTTTTTCTCAGCCCAGTTATGGAGCTCCGTGCCATGTTCCATATTCATGAAAAAGAGGAAGAACAAGATCTATTGCAGCAAGATTCAAATCCAAACCAAAAACATAGAGAACGCATCTTTAGACCAAGAATATCTCTTTTTGGATTAAACGAGGAAGAAGTTAGATCTAGGTATCGCTTTAGCACTGAAGTTATACTGGAGTTATATGAACAGATACAGCAAGATATAGAGCCAAATTGTGAACGAAATCATGCTGTTCCAGGAATGGTAAAGTTACTAAGTGCTCTCCATTACTTTTCCTCTGCATCTTTTCAGGGTACAGTGTCCGCTCTGTCTGGCATATCCCAGCCCAGTTTCAGCAGGCACCTGACACAGGTTCTAAAGGCCATAAATAAATTAACTCCACAGTATATTGTTTTCCCATCAGATAAAGCCGCAATACAAACAATAAAAGATGGCTTTTATAAAATGTCATCTTTTCCTAATATAATGGGGATAATTGACTGTACTCATGTTGCTCTATCACCCCCGACAGAAGATATTTACAGAAACAGTAAGAATTTCCATTCATTAAATGTCCAAATGGTATGTGGCCCCGATATGAGGATTCTCAACTTGGTTGCTGGCTATCCTGGCTCCACTCATGACTCCTATATCCTAAGACACTCAAGTCTACATACAATTCTGACTTCTGGAAATATTCCAAAGGGTTGGATATTGGGTAAGTAGAACTGATTTTTAAAATGTACAGTTTTCCCTTTTTTTAATCAATACTGTTGGCTCTTTTGAAATTTCCATTGGATGTTAATGATGCCCATATTCTTAGAGATTTTCCTTTATCACCAAACCGTTCGTAGTCCCTCTTCCTTGACAATAACGGCACTGCGACTGGGGTTACTGTGCTCAGCAGGATTTTGGAACTTGCATAAAGCCAGGACTTCTGGCAAACAAATTCTGCACTGGGAGGGTTGGGAATTAGAGATTCCTTTGGGAAATGTGATGAACTATCCAGTTCCTTCACCACTTGTTCACATACCTAGGAGAATGTTTTATCCTCTCTGCCATTAAGTGAGATATTTATCAAATCATCTTTGTCATTTTCAAATGCAGGCTATGAGATGGCAGTTAGGAGCTGGTTGGTATTTTATCTCTCTCCAAGCTTTGATAAATCTGTGTGAGTAATGGGTTGGACTGTAATCGTCTCTATTTTGTATCATTGTGGATTTTAACGGATTATTTTGTTTAACTCTCAAAATAGGACTTACGTAAGTGCCATACTTACTAGCGACTGTTTAACCAAGTAGTGCGTTCCTTTTTTTTTTTTTTTTTAAGACCTCAATTAGAAGGACCTTCTGAGCAATAGCTTTAAAAAAAATTGCATAGTGTGTGGGGCTTTAATGTGTATTATATCTATTGATGGTTTTGGAAATTTTAATATAAATGAAAGAGGTACAGATATGTCCTCATACATCTTTGCTGCAGTCACAATAAACAGCCCCCTTTGGGCAAGCCAGATCACGTGAGAATCTTCTATCGATGGGCATCTTTTTTTTTTTTTTTGGAATAAAAATGTGTCGTAATCGCAATGTTGTTTGTATAAGTCTGAACAGAGGCATCTTAAGAGAGGCGGATGCCCCGTGTACTGTCCCAGATTCTAGTGTGCATTTCTCTGGGAAAATGGCACTGGTCATTTTCCCAGTTTTCCTACTGTGCATGCGTGAAACACTAGGAAAATGACTCACACCCGTTTCCCAGTGATTTCAGCAGTGCTGCTGCTTTAACACAGGATTCTGGGGGGAAGTACTGAAAAAAATGGGTGCAGAATGTGCAGTGTGGACCCCTTGGACTTTGTGGGCCCATTTGCACCACGCACACTGAACCCGTTATAAATACGCCAGTGAGTCTAAAGCTGTGTACACACAGTGCAATATGGTCACTGAGCGACCATATTGCCAGTGATTTGTTTGTGCTGCGGCGATATATGTCGGGGGCACGCTCCCGTGCTCAGCCCCCTAATGGCCGCTCCTGCGAATTAGCTGTTTCCCCCTGCGGCTCCCCTGGCAGAGTCGCTGATGAAAACTGGACACTGAGCAATATATTGCACCGTGTGTACACAGCTGAAAGCCCTGTAAGCCATTATTGCTGAGCGACCATATCCCCAGTGTGTTTTTTGTGTTGTGGGAGATAAATCTCTAGGAGCGCACTCCCACAGAATGAGACAATAGCTTGCAAT
This sequence comes from Crinia signifera, assembly GCF_055691185.1. Taxonomy (NCBI): domain Eukaryota; kingdom Metazoa; phylum Chordata; class Amphibia; order Anura; family Myobatrachidae; genus Crinia; species Crinia signifera. Next base: position 173,866,041 of record NC_139217.1, read on the forward strand.
TTTCAGCCAAAATCGCTGGTCGCTGATGAAAATGATACACTGAGCAATATATTGCTGAGAGATATTAAGCCACTACACTGAGCAATATATTGCTGAGCGATATTAAGCCAAAATTGCTCAGCGACCATATTGCACTGTGTGCACATATTGCACCTTAAGTCTCTGGGACTGAGTCTCTGAATCTGTATATGAAGTGATGCAATGTAACAACTGTAGTTTTTTTACAATACAGGTTCTGTCCTGCTCCATAAACAGACTCAGGGCCTTATTTTGGTTCACTCGCAGAGGCAAATTCCTTCTCAAATGGACAAAACCATGTGCACTGCAGGTGGGGCAGATGTAACTTGTGCAGGGGGGGTTACTTCAAAGTGAGATCTATATTGCAGTGTAAAAATAAAGCAGTTCGTATTTTCCCTGCACATAAACAAATTAAGTCACCCAAATCTAATTCTCTCTGCACATGTTACATCTGCAGTGCAAATGGTTCTACCCATTTGGGAAGGAATTTGCCTCTTCGAGTGAACTAGAATAAGGGCCTCAGTCATACACCAGTGGAATATATCAGATGAATCCACACAGTGTCCTTGTGCATCCTGGTCCTATTGAGTTATTAAGAAGCATTTTCAATAAATCATATTAAGACCTAGATGTATGAGGACACGTCTCAAAATACTGACAAGTTCAAAATGACATTAGTTTCTCATGAAACTGACTTGTTCTAACTTCACGCTGCAAGTGGGCATAGAGTTTGATGACAGTTGTGTGCCGAGCACAAGCCACAGATAATTGAAAAAGTGTAACAATTGTTTGTTGAAGAATTCTACTATACTGTATTTAAATAAACAGATATTATAAACCAGTGACATCAATACTGCTTAAATCAGTGGTTCCCAAACTGTGTGCCATGGCTTCCTGGGGTGCCTCAGGACACCTGCAGGGGTGCCACGGGTTGGCGGTCCAGGACCAATTCAAATAATTTATTGTCAATTATTTATGGACAAAACCAGTGCTGGTGGCTGCCAATCATAAAATGTACAAATAGAAGAATAAAAATACTACCCTTTGCCACATAACTGAACCAAAGAATCACAGTTAAACACAATCTACTTAATTTATACATTAAATTCACCAAATCATTTTACCAAATAGTAAAAAAAAAAATGATGCTAATTATTTCAGCGGTGGCCTGTAAATGTAATCCTACACTGGTGGATCCAAACTGAGCCTCCCACAATTCAGCTATTTAGAGCAAAACTTTTTTACATGTTCCACATGGAATGGGTGGAAGCCTCTCTCCAGAGGGAAGAACGGACGGAACAGGTTTTTCAGATCTGGGAAGGCTTTATTGATTCTTTATCAACAGTACTAAAGACTGAAATATATGTGTTTTAGTTCTACACAATGGTGTGAAACTCAGATAGTCATTGGAAACCTGCCAATTGATATTCAGGCTAGCTAATACCCCTTTTACACCAAAAACCCTGGTCGGACCCTGGTCTTTGAATGCTGGAGTATCCAGGGTCTGACCCTGCTTTATACCCCATTTACACAGCACTTTGACCTGGGTCGGACCTGGGTCTGCACCATTTACACTGAACCAGGGTCAGCCCTGCCTTAAATAATATTTTATATATATATTTATAGAAAAATATATATATATATATATATATATATATATATATATATATATATATATATATATATATATAGAAATATAATATATATATATATATATATATCAGGGCTGACCCAGGTTAAGTGTTTTTTTTTTTTTTGTTTTTTTTTTTTTTTTTTTTTTTTTGTTTTTTAAGGTGCTGGGGGTGCCGGAGGGTACCTGTCCTGCCTGCTGTGCTTGGTGTACCTGGGGGTACCGGGGTGCTGGGGGGTGCAAGGGGTGCTGAAGGTACCTGTCCTGTCTGCGGTCGGATCTCAGCGGAGAAGATGATGTGCGCCGTTGCTGTACCACCCCCCCCCCCCCCCTCCCCGGCAGACGGTCCCTGCGGCGTGCGGCGTATGGAGTGTCAGTGGCGGGGGTCCCTCTGGCGCATGGGCGCTGGAGGGACCGCCGATACTGACACTCCATACGCCGCAGGGACCGGCTGCCGGATGCGGGGGGGGGGGGGTGTGTGATACAGCAGCGGCGCACATCATCTTCTCCGCTGAGATCCGACCGCAGGCAGGACAGGTACCCCTAGCACCCCCGTACCCCCAGCACAGCAGGCTGACAGGTACCCCCCTCTCCTCAGCAGCCGCAGGGACCCCCCTCCTCCCGCAGCAGCTGGGAACATCTTCCCCAGCGCTGCACGCTGTGGACCCGCTGCGGGTGCCTGCACCCGCAGCGGGACCATTTACACCGACATTTACACGGGTCCTATCCGTGTTCTACCCAGGTCAGGACCTGGGTAGAGGACCCGTGTAAATGGAAACGGATACCCCCCATTTACACCGCCGCGGATCCGGGTCTGACCCGCCGCTGACCCGGATTTTTCGGCGGTGTAAAAGGGGTATAATTCAGAAACTGAATCATATGACCTGGTCGCGTCCATCCAGAATTATCTGCAATTGAAAATAACTGGTTAATTGTATGTAATAACCACACTAAACTGAATATATGTGAAATCGTTCATTATTGACTGTATTTTATGTTCAGGGAAACGGTGCTGTTATCTGTCAAATTTTATGTTATGCTCAATCCTCAATAAAAAATTATATAAAAAAAAAAGACATTATATTCTATTATGGACCATTTAAAATATGGAGCTTGTTGTTGCAGTCACATTGCACCTTGCTCCTATTTATTATGGAGAATCTTACATTTTTTAGCCCACCTCTCTAATGCTGCTTTCAGACCACAAAACTGGCTTCGACCAGGTATTTTAAAACGTTTCTAAAAACGGGTCTGCCAGCTAAAACCCCTTTCACACCCCATGTCTTTAAACGGTATTTCAATGCAGTTTTTGTTCCTTCACAACACTGAACCCGTTTTAACCCATAGAAAACAGTATTTAAAAAAAAAAAAAACGGGTCTGAAACGGGTAGGACCCTGCTTTATTACCGTTTAAAAATACCAGTTCAATAGAACCGGTAAATTCACTCTGCACATTTCAGACGGCAAAAATTACCATTTTAAAACTGCAAAATAATGGGTAAAAAGTGCAGTCTGAAAGGGGTATCAGGGTGACACTGAGGTGGGGACCACACCCTCTTTCTGATACCTCTGCGGTCTATCACCAATGTGTCTTATACATTGTGTGACATATTTTATAATGTCTGTATTACTAAAGTTTATACTACTGTACAATACACTGAGAACAGTAAGGGCCTGATTTCAGACCAGTTTGCTATTCTGCATGTAATTACAGCCTAGCGAACCCTGGCCCTCCTTTCCCGGAGTGAACGGCCCGGCAATTGTGTTACTCACCAAAGCTTTTCGCTCCTGGGGTATGCACAAAGCCCGAACATCGGGGTCGGGGATACATTTGTAAAATGAAACCTATGGTCCCATTGAAAAGAATCAGGAAATGAGAGTTCTTTAATTATACAAAGAAGGACCACAATTCTAAAACACTGATAAATGCATTTGTATGTCACGTTGCACTGCGAACTGAATAGTACTTTCCAAACAAAATCTATGAATGTTTCTGAAACCTGTATATACTTCACAGGCGATGAAGCTTATCCTTTAACGGAGTGGCTATTGACACCTATCAAAGATCCCAAAACTAAGGCAGAAAAGCTATATAATGCTTCACACAAGACGGCTCATTCAGTCATCGAGCGAACCTTTGGATCATTAAAAAGTCGTTTCCGATGTCTCGATCGGTCTGGAGGCGTGTTGCAGTATTCACCAGAGAAAGGAGCACAGATTATCCTAGCATGCTGCATTCTGCATAATTTGGCCGTCAGTCGAAATCTGGATATTGACATTCTTGATGATCTGGAAGCTCCGCCACCTGTACCACCGGTTTCAAAAGAGGAGAACACACAAGCTGGAAAGCAGGCCAGAATGAAAGCGATTAGCAGATACTTCACATGTAAGTTTATATAAAAATGTACAATCCTATTTAACATTGCTTACAGTTGTTCTGCTGTGTGTGTGTGTGACTGTAAAGCTTTTATTCTTTAAAAAAAAACAAAATATGTCTCCTATCTATCTATCTATCTCTAAAATCAGAAGCAACCCAAATGTATAGAGGAGTAATTGATAGAAATAACGGGGCAGATGCACGCACTTAACGCTAGTTACCTGGGGGAGATTTTTCCCAATGTTACCTGGGGGAGGTTTCCCCAATGTATCACTAGCGCACCTAACATGCGCTAGTGACAGCGCTAGTGACAGCCCAACGAGTTACACTTGGCGGGGCTGTCCCCTGTAATCCCCCCCCCCCAGTGATTAGCGGCCGGGGCGATGTATTAACAGCTGCCTTGGCGTTAAATCGCTCGGGCTAGCGTTGTCCTATCCCCCACTGCGGGGACAACGCTAGCCCTGCTCCTGGCTTGGGCTGCGCTGGAGAGCTTGCGGTTTTAGCGAGATCTCGCGCATGCCCGTTAGAGCCGGCCGGGGGAGAGAGGGAGAGTGCGCATGCGCGGGGAGCCGATAAGGAGAGCCGTAAACGCTGAACATAACGGCTCTCCTTTTCAGCTGGGGGGGGTGGTTTAATACATCTGGCCATAACGGGTGCCCGTTTCTCCACGTTATGCTGGAGAAGCGGGACCCGTTATTTAAAAAACGTTGTCAGCAGTTTAATACATCTGCCCCAACATGCTCTAAATACTATGCTGCTCCCAAAAATAACTGGAATATTAAACAAAATCAATTAAGAAAGCGCACTGAGGTGAATCAATGTTCTACTGTATTTAATCAGTACAAGTCAAATTACAATAAAAACAATGTAAGTATAACACTTAAGTATAACAATAAAAGAGTATTGGTGGACTGGGCAGACATTGTGAGCCAGTCAAGTGATCTCCCTCTGCGAACAGCGATTAAGATTTGTATCCATTTGGGAGATATGTATATATGCCTGTTCATCTGGATATATTCTAATGACCTGTGGGTCTCCAGCAGAAACACAATTTCATGCATGCTTGTGCACCTGGATATACAATCATGACTTCTGGGTCTCCATCAGCGTTTGGCTATTTCATGTCACATCATAAAGGAATGCTTGGGGTAAGAGCCAGGGGACTGTCTAACTAAAATCTTAAAATAAGATACGTTAAATATAACTTTGGGAGGTAGAGCATACCACTAGAAACATAAAATTGGCCATTTTATTACAATGTGAAACCAGGAAGTCTTGATTATTCATATCCTTTATATTATTATACTTAAGTGTATTATTTTAATTATAATGAGATTTGTACTGATTAAATAGAACATCGATTTACCTCAGTGCACTCTCCTAATTGATTGATTTTTCGTAGTTTAATATATAAAAACTCCTGTTTCTTCTTATAAAGATCATTTTATGACGATAAAGTATAATTAACCTGCCAAGGTGTAAACACATTTTTGACAATGGTTATTTATGTTTATCTGTTTGCAGGAGATATGTCTGCAGTGATAACTGCTGGTCCCTCTTCATAACGTTGGTTGTTGGCTCTCTGCATCTACATGGACTTATGTTACGTGTTTTGATCTTATCCCTACATTGATCTGTATATCTATGTACTATTTTAGAGTTCTAGTAACCATACTTTGGTCTGCTTACATTACATCAACCAGACAGGACACTCGGGGTCCGGTAAGAGCCTAATGGGCCTGGAGCTGAAAATGTTCAAAGGCCTATTAAGAAAAGTGAAGGAGAAGAGGCTACTGCCATGTAGGCAGGCAGAACCCATACACTATAAGCCAAATGTCTCCCTAAATATATAAACATAGAGAAACTGCATAAACGTGTAAAATAGGAATACAGTTGTCATACTTCTGGTTTATGGCCAACCAGTGTCTGTCTGGTGATCATCATGCTGTCATGATGGCGATCCTATTTTATGTGGAGGCCTGGAGCTGCAGCTATCTCCACCCCATTGTTAACACTATTTTATTATGCACAAGCTTGTTAAAAACTTTAGTTCCTAAAACAACATATAAGTTTATACAAATCCTTTTATCATTCACTTGACTCCTTTTTCTTTTCTTTTCTTTTTTTTTTAAACAAACTTTACTCAGTATTTATACAACTCCTAGCTAAAGCACGTCTTCCTGAAGGTCATCGGAGGAGTTTGCTAGTTCTCATGTATCTTAATTTTGCTACAATTGAATTCAAGCTTCGTAGAAACTTCCATTTTGAAAATGTATATAGAATGGTTGAGGAGAAAGTGATGCGCCTTTTAAGCTTTTAAAAGCTTTTGCTATATGGTCCGTTTTGCATTATCTAAATTATATTGTGTAGCTAAATATATGTTAATATTCAGTTTATCACATGTGTGTGTTTTCATTCTTACTCGCAGCTTGAGCTAAACATCTGTATGCTAACCCACAGGCATACTCTCTCAGGTAATGTTCTTCACTCCCTTCTTGTGGTTGTTCGAATGAATAAGAAAAGTAAGTATACAGTCAGTAAAGCGCTCCCCAATAACACCATGTGAAAAAAACACACAATAAAAGAATACTGTCCCTTTAAGGAGTTTTCTCAGTTTTCAAGTCGACGTGTATATAATCTGTATAAAGAGACTTGGCTTTATGCAGCCCATAAAGCAAGCATTTTGCCAAGAAAAAAACACCACAATTAAGTGCAGACTGTTTTGCAAATGAAGCAATATATAGATGCAGGTGTGCACTCACAAGCAAGCTGTTTATTATAGAGCATTCAAAGGTATCCCTCTGGCAAAACAACAACTCTTCTTTCCACATTGTGATACATGGAAAATCAAGAGAAAGCAGGCGATAGTGCAGATCAATTGATAAAAAAAACACCTTTTAATCTAAAATACACTCACATATAGAAGACAAGTTTAAAAGCATAAGTGGTATCCCAAAGGCAAAACTGGAACCAGGTGTCGCCGATCTGTCCTTAGAGATGGTGGTATTCAGTTCACTGACCCTCCGGAAAGGTCAGGCTCTGGAAACAGAAAGGAACATCCAGGCAATCCAGCAATGAGGGTCCACAGGTCCTAGTTAGTGCCAAACGCGTTTCGGTAGTCACCTTTTTCAATGGCATAGCTAGGATTCATCCACAGGCATGTATTTATAAGCCTGATAATTTGCATCCATTTGCGGCACCTGCCGCTGATTGCACATGCGCATTCCGATTTCCAAGATGGCGGTGCGTTCCAAATACCCGGAAGTTCCGGGTTTTTGCGTTCCACCAGTTCAAAAGTGCTTGATATAGTGCTTGATCGAATGAAGGCATGTCCAAACTATGGCCCTCCAGCTGCTGTGAAACTACCCAAGTCCCACCATACCTTGCCACAGTTTTGCTATTAGGGAATGCTAACACTAGGGCAAGGCATGCTGGGATGTGTAGTTTCACAACAGCTAGAGGGCCATAGTTTGGACATGCCTGTTCTTATGCGTGCTGTCATCGACCATTACAATTTACCAGTCATGTGATGCAACCTTTAGCCTAATGCTGGGTACACAGTGTGAGATTCCCTTGCTAAACGATTTAAGATAAGAGTGCTATACAATCTTTGCTATCTCTGTACTATTTACATATAATTCTTGCTATCTACATTCGATTTGCACTATATAGTCATTGCTGCCCTGTCTATCTGGGTTTCAATTTGTGCTGCCACGGGAGCGCGCATCGGGATCGCAAGGTAAAAAACCTGTGTGATCTGCATACGACTGACTATATAGTCAAAATCTCATGCTGATTGTACCCGTGTGTACACACCATTAGTGTCATTGTGTACTGTATTGGTACTGCATACAAGTCAGCAATCCCTGCACATCAAGGTTTATCATTATAAAGACTTTGGATGATATTGTTTAATTTTTGAAGATTTCTTTTTCTTCAATCAAATCTTCATTTCAAAGTAATCATCTGATCAGGGGTGGCCAAACAGGTGCTCGAGATCCTGAGGCATATGTGGAAAAGGGAAGTACTTCTATATGATAGATGTGTGTATTATTGAACCAAATTCTATATAAGGAATCGGTGTTTATAAAATATAATGGTAATCTGTGTTGTATGCTGCCCATCCTTTCATATAGTGCTTTGTGTGTAAAGCGACATTCCTTTTACCTCATTTTGGACTTATGAGGTGAAATGGGGCTGTTCACAACACACCCAATCTCCTCATTAAAAGTTTTATCCCAAGGTATAGTCTTGATATATTTGAATTACCTAGAAAGCTTGACTTTCAATGATCTTTTGAGCATTTTGGTAAACTGTAAGGAGTCTATTTAATCCTGAAGAACTCTCATTAATAAAACTATGGTAATAGATATACCACCAAATGGCAATATCCCCCCTCCCACCATCTTAGTGGTAATAGATCCCCAGTTTCTGCACGTTACATCAGCCCCACCTGCAATGCATATGGTTTTGTCCATTAGAGTAGGCATTCCCAACCACGGTCCTCAAGGCACACCAACAAAGCAGGTTTTAGTGATTTCCAGGCTTGAGCACAGGTGACTTAATGAGCACCTGAGTGATTCTAATTAAACCATCTGTGCTGAAGCCTGGACATCACTAAAACCTGCACTGTTGGTGTGCCCTGAGGACTATGTTTGGGAATGCCTGCATTAGAGAGTGATTGTGCTTTTCCGAGTGAATTAGATTTAGAACATTATCATCTGCTGAAAATCTACAAAGATAGCATTGCTAGAAACAATCCTTTATAATCACTATGAACTGTAAAGGCCCCCATACACTATGCAACATGGGAACAAAGTCACCCGATTCGGATGAATCGGGCAGTGAAATCGGCCCAAATCGCACTTGTAGACATCCCCTCCGATCCGATGCGTGCGCATCGGATCGGGGTCGGGAGGTCGGATGGGCTGCACATAAGATTTGCCAAATCTTATGTGCAGCCCAGCCCCGGAGCCGTGCGGGGGACAGCAGCGGGCGGGGGATGCCGGCTAATTGAGAGCCGAGCAGGGAGAGGCTGCATATGGCGCTGGGCTGGAGGAAGCTGTTGCAGTGGGGTGACAGCGGGAGGCGAGCAGGGAGAACTTGATGACATGACGCTGGCTGCCGGGCAGCGGCGGGAGCCGGGAGAAACAGATAACTTGGAGAAAAAAAAACGCCTATAGAGATGACTAGCAAGCCATTGATTAGCTGGGACCTCTCTCAGCCAATCAACGATTGGCTGAGAGAGGTCTCAGCCAATCAATGGCTTGCTAGTTATCTCTATGGGCGTTTTTTTTTCTCCAAGTTATCTGTTCCTCCCGGCTAATGCCGCTGCGGCGCTGCCCGGCAGCCAGCGTCATGTCATCAAGTTCTCCCTGCTCGCCTCCCGCTGTCACCCCACCGCAACAGCTTCCTCCTGCCCGGGTCCCTATGTAGCCTCTCCCTGCTCGGCTCTCAATTAGCCGGCATCCCGCTGCCGTCCCCCGCACGACTCCCTCCTCCTGCAGCTCCCCGGGGACTGCATATGATAAATCCATGCGATTTATCATATGCAAACCTTGGCACATCAAGTGCCTAATCGTGCTTCCTCCTCCCGGGGAGCTGCAGGGGAAATCAGGTCCGACTTGTCCCTAGGACAAGTCGGACTAATGTATGGGGGCCTTAAGCTTGCGAGCAGGGCCTTCCTACCTCTGACTGTCTGTAATTACCTAGTTTTGTTTTAAAACATTTACCAATTGTAAAATGCAATTGAATTTGCTGCGCTATAAGAAACGTAATATTTATTTAATAAATAAGCAGGTACAATCAAAAGGATGTTAAGTCTTTGGAAGAATATATCGGAAAAAAAAAGTGAAGCCCCACCTATCCATATACTCATATTTTCAGGGAATGCATTGAGCATCCCAGGGGTCAGGATACCGGTGTTCACTATACCGATACCAGCACCTCGACTACTGCTGGGAGACTGGCGCTGGAATGGCGACATTTCAGCTCCAGTCTCCCAATATACCAATACCAGACATACCGATACCAGACTCTACTATTTCTGGGATGCTAAATGGTAGTAACCATCAATTCTTAGTACTAATACACATATGTGCTTGCACTTTCCTTTGGATACTAGAGCAGAATAAACTATTTAGATGTCATGAATGATTAGAAACCAAATAAAGTAAAAGTGTCATGCTCCAGAGCCTCAACCTTTTCAAGTGTCTTCTGAGCTGGTGTCTAGCACTGAACATCCTAGTCTGACCCCACTGACTGTGGGCCCCGTCACCATAATTTTACTTTGTCAGGGTGAACGCAGACCAGTAATTATTACAAGTTTAATGTTCACAGCTCTGTTACTGACTAACAAATACCTAGTTACTGGCCAGCTTTTCTGGCATTGGCCATATATACTAATGCAGGGGTCCTCAAACTATTTTGCTATGGGACCCCATAAGACAATAAAATTAATTACGGGACCCCAGCAAGTTACTGCAGAAGATCATCACATCACATGTAGTCCGCAGACATTACATACATGGCAGCATTGTGGAGGCACACCATTATGTGAGGAGTCTACAATAATAGACAACTCAACAGATTTTTCAGTCTCCTTGAATCACTGACTGAGATTAGAAAAGTCATCAGCCTGATGGTCAGCAACATGGAGTTGCGACCCCATGCTGGGAAGATCGGGACCCACTTTGGGGTCAGGACTCACAGTTTGAGAACCGCTGTACTAATGGTACAGACCTTACAGCATATACTATACACTCCTCATCCCCTCTTAAACTGAGGCAAGCAACACTTGCCTTTAAAAGGGAGCTCTTCACACCTGCTCTGTTGCAGGCTGCCGGGTGAGATACTGAACTCAACAAACATGTAAAGCCAGGTACTCAACTAAAGATTTATCTGTCCAAACTGTCTGGTGAATACAACAATGTGGTAATGTATGGGTGCGAAGAACAAGTAACCAGTTACTCCCAAATGCTAGAAAGCAGACAAAATTGGTTAAATCCTTCAGATTTAACAAATGTGTCCAAATAAGAGTGTTTTTTTTTCAAGCCCCACCCCCATGTCAAACAAACAATGCAATTAGTTGGTCCATGAAGAGGGGGTGGGGCTTAAATGATGCTAATCATGTCCCTTTAGCCCTGCCCCCTGTCCACGGAACCATGAATTCCGGTATTTGTGTCAGAGGGGAAGGAAGTGCAGGGGCTCAGGGTAGCAAGTGGGAGACATGCTCACCTTCCTGGGGGTCCAGGAGGAGGACCGAATTTTTCAGGAGCTTCCCGGACATTCTGGAAGGGTAGGCAGGCCTGCCTGCATGTCAATACATTTATTAAACTATGTATATTAAATAGTATTCAAGGTCCTCCTCCTTGTCTATTATTTGTTCCATTGGTACACCAAGGCATCTATCTCGTCATAGAAGAAATCAGTGCCCAAGGACATAGCATCTTGCTGAACTTCACTGTCGGTAATAAATTGCCTTCCACCCAGGTGCTTCTTTAAAAAGGTAAAGATATGGCTGAAGGTGGGAGCATTGATCATTTTGGAGGTTTGTGCTGCTGTTCTAATTTGCCTCACTCACCGGAGGTGGCAAGCAGAAATAAGGAAATGATTGCATCTTTTTGGCACCTAAATTGCGATTTGGATGTGCTAACCATCTTCAGATGTGGTTAGATTTGCGCAGCCTAGCTGCAAAGCCAGGTGCAGGCCAACCATGTTTTTGGTAGCAGCTTCTGCGTGTGATATCACACAGCTGCCGAGACCCTCCCTTGTGCGGTCTGGCCTGCATTGTCCAGAGAGATTCCACAAAACAGTCAGTTGCATCACCATAGCCTGGTTGCCACTCATGGCAAGCACTGAAACTGAGATATCCTGTGATCGCAGCTTCAGGGCTTGCGCATGTGTGCTCCCGCAAGCACTATTGCCGAATAGTGACTTCTGCACATGGGTCTAAATCAAGCCCATGATCTCACATTGCAGACTGCTGCATAAACATGAAGTGTTTTTCACTTTTTTCTTTTTACCTACTTGTGTCGACAGGCATTATTTAATAACCACCATCCACTATGGCGCATTGGGAGAATATATTAGTGTGCCCGAAGCATGGCGAATGTAGCGAGCCACTATGTTCACAATCGGGACAAAAAAAAAACCCTATGAAAAACTAATGTCGACCCTCCCATTGTTGACCTAATGCAGTGGTATCCAACCTTTTTTGGGGTGTGAGCTACTCGTGGCAAAATAAACCACCCGAAGACTAAAATAACAAAACTAAAAAATCTGCCTAATAACCAAATAATTCCCTTTACACATTATGCCACACACTATAATGCTGTGAAACATTATGCCACATACATAACTGCATGCGTGTGCCGTAGGTTTCCCACCATCGATGTCAAGCTGAAACAGTTTTGTTTTTCTTTTTTCATCAAGGGGCTGGAACACGGAGCATAGCTCTGCCCCCAACTACCATGAAGTTCCGCCCTAATATTTTGATTGGCCGCAAATCAATCTTTCAAAGCAAGATGACCATCGATATGTAAAAACATTGATGGTCATCCATTGCATAGTTATACGGTATTGATGGCCAGTTGTACTTTCGCCATCAATGGCAAAGTTTACACGTCCATATGGCACTGGTCACATCTCCTCTGTTTTTCACAATAGGATCATGCTTATTTTCAGCAGTAGGAGTATGAGAACGGTCATCCCACCAAACCTTATTGTTGAAATGTATTCATGCCCTCTATTTTTATCCTATTTTGTGAGAAATTGATGCAAGTTTGGGTGCAGCTTTTGGTGTTTAAAACACTGTGCCAATGACACATCACACACCTTGCCTACAATAGGATTGACCCATAAATGTGACTTATGTTGACAGTTCATACTCATCAGAGCAACAGGTAAAGCATTTGCTATTTCAGGTTTACTCTTCAAACTTGCCCAGATACTTGTGTATAGTATTGCCAAAATAACTTATTATTAGGACTTCTAATATATTATATTGAATGTTAACTGATTGGAGAATATACCAACCTGAAGAGGCTTAATGCTAGAAATGATCAGGGTGTGGTATAGGGCTCAGACAGTCAGGCTTCCGACATCGGATTCCTGACTGCCAGTACCCTGACAGGGAGGTGAATGCGGCGAAGCCCCTTACGAGCTTGCCGCACTCGCCACAGATTCCCTTCTCCCTCTATGGGGGTCATGACCCCCACAAGAAAGAATAGCCTGTCAGCTGGGATCCTAACTGTCGGGCATTTAGTAGTCAGGAAGCCAGACTGTCGGAAGGCTATCCAGCACCCAAATCATCTACAGTGTTCATTAGTATTGCTAGCAATTTAAAAATATTCTAAAAATATTTATACAGCATTTTAAAATAAGTAATTGTGTAAATAAAAATAATTTTGATAAAGACTGTCCTTACATCTAAGGTGATGTTTCTGGGACATAACAAGACGGACAGAAGACATAGGGGGATATTCAATCTCCGGCAAGCACCTCCCATTGGGGAGATGCCCGCCGGGCCCTATTCAATGCGGTCTTCCCCGACAGCATTGAGCAGGGTATCTCGGCAGAACGAGCCCGACATCACAGGCTGTCGGGCTCGTTCTGCCGAGAACAGCCGGGAAGTGACGAGCTGCCGGCTGCAGCTCGCCTCTTCCCGGCCGCAACTCGCGGCCACGCCCCCTTTTCGCTCCCCGGCAGGCGGGACATTGAATCCCGCCTGCGTGTTCTCGGTCGAGCTGACCGAGAACGGGACTGGGTCACGGCGGTCGAGCAAGCTCGACTGCCGTGGCCCTGACATTGAATACCCCCCTTAATGTGCTTATACTGTAGCAGTTACATTCAGTTAACATTAATGGGAGAGATCTCATAAATTAGTACACAACTGACAAAATGTGTTACACTCAACCCCCCCCCCCCCTCCACCACCACACTAAATAGATATTATTTTTCTAACTGCAGAAACTCAATGATTATCATTCTAGTACAGAGGTTCCCAAACACGGTTCTCAAGGCACCCCGGTCCAGGTATTAATTTTATTCAAGCTTGGCCACAGGTGACTTAATTAGTAGCTCAGTCAGTCTGATTTTACCATCTGTGCTGAGCTATGGATAGACCTAAAACCTGGACCGTTGGGGTGCCTTGAGGACCGCGTTTGGGAACCTCTGGTCTACTGTCTTAACCAATTACCATGCCATAGAGTATGTTCTTGTAGTCAGACCTACATAAACAATATGAATAAATATGCGAATTATACTCACCGATAATTCCTTTTCTTCCTAGAGATCCCATGGCAGCCATGACAGTGGGGATATTCCCCTCCTCCTACCAGATTAGACAGGACTTTTTTCAGGGACCGCCCACCTTGGGTATAATAGCTCACACCTCCCTTCCCTCTGTGTCTTTCGAGTGTCTCCGCACCAACGTCCCTGAAAAAAATTCTAACACAAAGGGTGGGAAATAAGTGGCTGCCATGGGATCTCTAGGAAGAAAAGGAATTATCGGTGAGTATAATTCGCATATTTCTTCTACGATCCCCATGGCAGCCATGACAGTGGGACATACCCAAGCTGTATAATAAACGGGAGGGAGCCAATATGAATGCAATAGTAATTTATTCAAGAGACTTATCTTATGGACAAGGCCTCTTCGATTACATGATTCCCAAAGTGGGCTGTAGACACATTCAAGGCATAATGGTTAGTAAAGGTATGAACGGATGACCAGGTAGCGGCTTGACAGATCTCCGATACTGACGCCTTGGCCCTTCTAGCCCACGATGTGGCGACTGCCCTGGTTGAATGTGCCTTGATGATTGGAGGTGGTCTCTTATCTTCATTTTTGTAAGCGAATACGATCCATCTTGAAATGGTTTGTTTTGTGGCCCTCGAGCCCTTCCTCGGACCCTCAGGGATAATGAACAAGTGATCAGAATTTCTCAAATCCTTCGTACGATCCAGATACACTGAAACGGCTCTCACCAGATCCAGCGTATGATAGGCCTTCTGTTCCTCATTTATCGGATCAGGGAAAAACCTAGGCAAGGATATTTCCTGATTTAAGTGGAACGCTGATATGACTTTTGGCATGAAGTCTGGATGAGTTCTCAGCACAACCCTGTCAGGGAAGATCACTAAGTACGGTTCTTTGATCCAGAGGGCCTGAATCTCACTCACTCTCCTCGCTGATGTTACAGCTATCAGAAATAGTACCTTCCATGTTAGGTATTTTACCGAAGTATCCTCCAAGGGTTCAAACGGTTGTAGCATTAGTGCTTTTAGCACCAAATTCAGATCCCAAGGAGCCACTAAAGATTTTCTTGGCGGCCGTATCCCCTTGATCGCTCTGCAGAACTTCTTTACTAGCTTCTCTTCAGCTAATCTTCTGTCCAACAGTACACTGAGAGCAGAAATTTGTGATTTAATAGTAGCTACTGCCAGCCCCATTTCGAATCCTTCATACAGGAACTGCAAGACTTTGGCCGTAGAGATATCGGTAAACTGGCCCTCGAACTTCCCCCATGAAATGAACCTATTCCAGGTCTTGTAATATATGAGCGAGGAACCTTCTTTCCTTGCTTTCAACAACAATTCGATCACTTGTTCAGACAAGTTATGATGCTTCAAAGTCGCCCGCTCAATCGCCATGCCCTTAGCGAGAAGCTCCCTGGCTCTGGGTGACGTATTGGTCCCTGCTTTAGCAGGTCTGGTGTCACCGGCAACACCCAAGGTGGTTGCACCGCCATTCTTATCACTGAAGTAAACCAGGCTCTTCTCAGCCAAAATGGAAGAACTATCAGTACTTCCACTTGGTCTTCTCTGATCTTCTTGAGAACTCTGTTGATCATGGGAAATGGCGGGAAGACATATCCCAGAGCGAACTCCCACTTCACTGAAAATGTGTCCAGTGCCGTGGCTTGTGGGTGAAAGGATTTCGAGCAGAATTTGCTCACCTTCTTGTTGGAGAACGAAGCCATCAGGTCTATCTCGGGTTCGCCAAATCTGGCGACTATTTGACTGAAAATCTTCAAGTCCAACTCCCATTACCCTGGCAGAATTCTCTTGCGACTCAGGAAGTCTGCTACCGTATTCTCTGGGCCCGGAATGTACACGGCCGAGATTGACTGCAGATTGCTCACTGCCCACAACATGATCTTTTTCAACACTCTCAGTACAGGTAAACTCCTTGTACCCCCTTGGTGGTTTATATGTGCCACTACTGTCATATTGTCTGACATGATCCTTAGATTGGCATTCCGGACCTTGTCTTGTAGGCAACAGATCGCTTTCCAAACGGTGAGCAGTTCTCTGACGTTCGATGACCTTGCACTTTCTTCTGTGGTCCAAGACCCCTGTACCGAGCTTTCCCTGAGGTGAGTGCCCCAACCTTGGAGACTTGCATCGGTCGTCATCACCACAAATTCTGGACTCGAGAGACTGGAGCTTCTCGTCCTTAAGCCAGAGCTCCACCATCTTAACGAATTCTTCGTCTTGGCATTCAGAACTATCTGGAACCCCTCGTGGGTTTGATTCTTCATGAATGGGAGCAACTGCCACTGTAGCTTCCTCATGTACCACTGGGCCCATGGGATAATATGTATACATGATGCCATCATCCCTAGAAGCTGTAGCGCCATCTTCAGGAAACATTTTCCTTCTGTTAATAACAGCTGTGTCAGATTTTGTATTTTCAGACAGCGGTCTACCGACAAACTCACTGAAAACTTTACCGTGTCTATAAGGACACCCAGGAACTTGATCGTCTGAGTTGGCTGCAGCTGACTCTTTTCTTGGTTGATCACCCAACCATGCCCTTGCAGAAATTCTATCGTAGTCTTGACACTCATCTGAACCTCCTTCACCGATCTTCCTGCCAGCAATAGGTCGTCCAGGTACGGCCAGACTTGAACCCCCTGCTTCCTTAGTTCTGCCACAAGTGTCACCAAGACCTTTGTGAACACTCTTGGCGATGGTTTGAGCCCGAAAGGAAGGCAGGTGAACTGATAATGTTGGTCGAGAAGTGCGAATCTGAGAAACTTCTTGTCCTCTAGTAACACCGGAACGTGATAATAAGCGTCTCTTAGGTCTATAGACGCTAACCAATCTTCTTGCCTGAGACCCATAAGGATAGAACTTATAGTTTCCATCTTGAACTTTATTTTCCTGATAAAGAGATTCAATCCGCTCAGGTCCAAGATGGTCCTGAAACCACCTGTACTCTTCTCCACTAAAAAGAGATTCGAATAATACCCCAGACCCACTTGGTCTTTCAGGACATGTTCTATTGCTCCGATTTGTAGAAGCTGTTGAATCTTCATGGTGAGAGTCTCCTTTTCCAGTTTCTTCACTGGAACTCTTGACTTGACAAATTTGTTCTTCCAAGGCCTTTTTAGGAATTCTATTTGGTAGCCCCTTTCCACAATATTGATGACCCATCTGTCTGAAACCGATGCTTTCCAGGCTTCTGAAAACTGAAGCAACCGGGCTCCCACTCTCACCATCGAACCACCGTCATAACTTGGAACCTCTCCGATATTGCTGCCGAAAGGACTGGCGAGTCATATTCGGATTCCCCCTACGAGAGTACTGGCGCCGAGGCCGATAGCTTCTTGCCTCTCTGTAGGTTTGCCTGCTAGACATAGGAATGGGAAACCTATTCCTCCTATCCTGGGGTAGTCTCACAGATTTTCCGCCAGAAATTCTCTGGATCATTGAATCCAATTTTGAGCCGAACAAGAAGCCGCCTTCAAAGGGTAGCGCAGTTAGACGATTCTTGGACGGGGCATCCGCACTCCAGGGCTTGAGCCAGAGAGCCCTCCTACCCGTCACCCCTTGTGCCATCGCCTTAGCCGAGAACGACACCGCGTCTAAAGAGGCCTCACATAGGTATTCGATAGATTTCTGTATGGTCTGTAAACTTCTCAACAGATATTGCTTGGAAATCTTCTCACTTATGTCTGTATGGAGCTCCGACGACCATAGCCTCATCGCCCTTGCCACCGATGCGATAGCCACGCTGGATTTAAGTGACAGTGCCGAGGTTTGGTGCAATTTCCTAAGGGAATTTTCAATCTTCCTCTCCATAGCGTCTTTAAACGCCGCCCCATCTTCCAGCGGTATGGTTGTTCTAGACGTCAGCTCTGCCACCGCTGCATCGACCTTGGCCACTAGACACCACTTCAGGAAATCCTCATCCTTGAAAGGATACATCTTATCCACTCTCGCCCATCCAGCCATCCTTTTATCCGTGTTGACCCACTCTTTATTGATCATCTCACGGACTACTTTGTGAACAGGGAATGTTTTTCCTTTCTTAGATCTATCTTCGAAAAGTGGATCCGCTGTGGTGTCTGAAACTTCTGGGTAATTCATCGATTTGTAAATGCTTTTCAACACTTTCCACCAATTCTAGGTTGAAAGATCTCACATCTTCCTCTATTTCTCCTTCCTCAATGTTCTCTGCTTCCAAAGGTTCTATCTCGTCCGAAGAACCACCCCCTTCTGCTAGCATCCCAGCTTGCTCTCGAGACCTTTTGGGTTTCTGAGATTGCAAGAACTCCTCTTTGGATACATCCTCTTTGGATACAAACGACTTTTGCATCCAATCCATTAGCTTTTTAAGGACATCTGATTGGTCCAACTTGTCCACCTTAGGTTGTGGAATTTTGTCACAATCTTCACACAGAGTCCTCTTATCGGAACTGGCAAATGCTTTATCACAACTCATGCAGGTGCAGGTAAGGAATTTCTTCTTAGCTGTCCTCTTTTTATGAACAGGTGATTTAGGCACACTGAAACAAAGCAGAAGCCTAACTAGTATTATGCAAACTAAAAATCAAACTAATGTCCAAAACCAAAGGGCTTACCTCAAAGGGGCAATGTCAGGCTGGTGGGAAGGTGTTTGCTCCTGGCTTTCCTCCATGGTTCTGCTGCTGTACAAATCCTCAGCACCTGTAATCCATGCTCCGTTTATATCAGGTACCGCCTTAACCCTTCCTAAGCCAGTAGAGCTTTTCTATGGGTATTTAGAGCTGAATTCCGCTGTGCGGAACCAAAATATGGGGTCCCCGTTTCCGGGGACACCTTTAAGCCGCACACTTAGTGCACAATGCCGGCGGAAGTGACGTCTACGCGCACTTCCGCCGCACGCGTCCCAGCACCCGGCAGCTTGCAGCGTCGGCTACCAGCCGGATACCTTCACGCGCTGACGGTCGCCGGACAGTTCTTCCTGCCAGCTCCATATTCCAGCGGTATGGTGCTCACCGCTCAAGACCTTTACAGGTACTGCCGCTATACACCCACAGTGACCGGGGTTCTAGTATGATAATTGCTGCCGGGGGTTTCAGTAAGTAACTGGCGCTAAGCACAGTCCTTACTCAGCCCAGTTGCTGGAGGCAGGTATCTCAGAGGCCCCACTCCTCCGCAACTCTCCTTCTTCCTGGGAAGCCATCCCAATTCAGAGGTAGCCCTGTTTCAAAATAAAATAACGCCCTGCCTGTCCTATCTAGACGGAGACAGGAGAAAAAGACACAGAGGGAAGGGAGGTGTGAGCTATTATACCCAAGGTGGGCGGTCCCTGAAAAAAGTCCTGTCTAATCTGGTAGGAGGAGGGGAATATCCCCACTGTCATGGCTGCCATGGGGATCGTAGAAGAAAATTCTGTGGTAAGTTAATGTCCTGTTCTGCTAAGGGAAGCTATAGTAGGCAGCGTCTTTCTTTGACTTTCAAATAAAAGTGTCTGTGACCAGTTACACAGAACACATATGTTACTAAATACATAATCACAAAAGGCAGTTAGGACCACTTAACATTTGCAATATAAATGCACAGTGAGTGGACATAACATTTCTGTCTCAGCCTATGGGCAGTATTCAATGCTCCCGATTCACCATTTTTTTCAGCAAATCGGGCTGTTTTCACTCCTTGCGGTGAATCTTTTATACTGAAAATGTGATTCACCCAATTCAATGTTCTCTGCTCGACGAAAACGAACAGTGAATGCCGGCCAGATCTCCATTTCATGCTCGCTGCAATTCGCTGGTGTATTTCAATGGGGTTTTCACTGTGATTCGCTAAGAGTGTATATTCAATGCTAGGATGGAGAACTGCTTTCACCATGATTTTCACCGTGATTCACCATTTTGCATTCGACATCTTTTTAAGGTGAACTGGAATGTATTCTTTTAAAATAAAGGGGTTTTTTTTTTGGTGTAAAAAAAATAATAAAAAAAAAAGTAATTTTATTATGTGGAGGGGCATGCTATTTGGATTCATAATATATTTAATTTTTAATTACTTTTTTTTTTACAGATGATGTCACACGGGGCGGGGAGCTGCTCAATAGATATTTACTGCGCCTGGTCCTGCTCATTACACATGCACGAGCAGGACCAGCGCAGCGCTCCCTGCAGCTCTCCACCTGCCCAGTCTCCCGGGGCGGAAGTTTCTGCTGCCTGTGTCCCCGCCAGCCCTCCTTCTCCCCCACACAGCGTGCAGCACAGGCAGGGAGGCTTCCATCTCCCTGCCTTTCCCCCCGGCTCCCTGCGGCATTCGCCGCAGGGTTAAAATTTGCTGTCAGGGGCAGCGAGCCCCTGACGCGTTCAATAGGGGTAGAGGGAGGGCTGGCTGCGAATGCTCCAGCCCTCCAGAACCTGGTGATTGTGCAGTGAATCCTAAACAGGATTCGCTGCGCAGGGTGAAATTTCACATTGAATACTTGTCTATGAGCATGTGTTCTAGTATAAGCAAATAACAATTGTTGTCACAAGGATATTTATTTTGTTTGGACATTTAATAAGGAAGATGACAGCAGTAAACCTTTGTGCTATGGTTTACCTTATAATGTAGCACATTAGACAGGAAAAATATAAATAAATAGCATTAAAAAACAAAGCTCATTAGACTAAATGCATAGTGTAGAGACACCACAGCTGAAAGCACATAAGTGAGAACAGGGAGCAGCTAGTTTTTCATTGGAGCGGAACTAATTTTTGTTGTCTTCTTGAGGTGATGATAGTTCGGGAGAATCTTCATCAGGAAATCCAGCTGTAGTGTCTGCGGCTATATTGTACCAAAGAAAAAAAATTAAATATAAAGTATAACTGCAGATTCCATGCAAACTAGAACTGTAATTTATATTTACAGCAATTAGAAATACCGCCGACATTGTCAGCCCTCTGTGAAAGGCTCTCCTGACAGTGAGTATTTGACCCTAAATGGAGAACCTTAACCTTTTGAGTGCCAACATCTCTGTGAGAGATGTCCAAAATATTGGCTAAAAATGCCAGAATCGCTCACATTTCTTATATGAATTCAAATTAAAAATGTGTAAAAAAACATTACAGGTCATTATGGTGAATAGAAAGGTTTGTCTGGCAATGTTCACATACATTTTGACAAATTCACTTGGCACTCAAAGGGTTAAATAATGTTTTTTTCCATTTCTCTATAAAATGATCGGCAAAACATATATAGGCAAATATGTACAGGACACGATTATATACACATTTCACATTGTGACATGTATAAACGCTCTCATGCTGCTTTGCTGGGGAAAAAAATAACTATATATAGAATTAATTAGAAGGTACTTGTTTTCTAGCACGGCGCCCATCGCATACCATTACATAAAGTATGCGATGCGATATTCGGGTAAATGACCCCCGACTGTAGAATTAAATATCGCATAGCATCGCATACCAACAAATGGCATGCGATGCGATTTTTAATTGTACAACCACCCTGATGGGTGCTTACAATGTTTAATGCACCCCCAATGTCAACGCCAACCCGAAGCTTGGCGAGGGGTGGTGGTACGCGTTCTCCAACCTTTTCATACCCCCACTATCCACGTCGGCGTGGAGTTGCTTTAAGATAGTGCAGCGAGCCACCGAGCCCGAAGCGTGGCGAGGGGACACGGAATACATGTTAAGTAATCCGCGTAAGCTAGATGTGCTTGCCACACTATCTAAAATCAACGTGGATAGTGGGGGTATGAAAAGGTCGGAGGACGCGTACCGCTGTGCTCGCCACGCTTCGGGTTGGTGTTGATAGTGGGGGTGGCGTTGACAATGGGGGCGCATTTAACATTGTAAGCACCCATCAGGGTGCTTGTACAATTAAAAATCGCATCGCATGCTGCTATATTGCATGCAATGCGATGCTCTGCGATGGAAATCGGAACCGCCGTGCTAGGAAACAAGTACCAATTAGAATTATAGAATGAATTAAATATAGGTGTAGTGAAAAAAAATAACAGGGAAACAGGGAAAATTAGAATGGTCTTCAGCTTAGATAAAGTAATGTTCCACTTCAACGTTTACCAATCATGTATCAAAAGTGTACCCAAAGTTTGAATACTGTATTATTTTTCTTGAAAAAATTATTAAAAACACAATTGTTCAAAAGCCGCAACTACACAAAGGCCCGATTCTTGTCCACACGCAAAGCGAATTTTGCAGCTTTGCGTGTGGATGTAATGCCGCTCCCCCTTGCTCGGCGAGTTCCCGTGCACGGCTGCGAATGGATGCTTTCATTCGCAGCCTTGGGTGCGACGGCAAAATCATTCAATGGTCGGCGACCATCAAATTATCTCTCCAGTGCTCACAGATGTAAGACACCTCTCTGCAAGTGACATCCGCTGACATCAGTTGCCCGACCCTCCCCATCATGGGCGTATTTACATGGGAACGCCCATGAAACGCCAGGCGATCCCATACCCGTACTGCTAGTTGCGAATGGAACAGCGAACTATCAGTTCGTCGTGCCCACACGCACCAAGCTTCTGCACATGTGCTTAAATGCGCAGATGCTCAACATTACTCCCCTGTGCGAACTCCCATGGGACCAGAATAAGGTCCAATATGCACAAAAGCGCCAAATTCAACGCGCAGTGATTCAATGTATCCTGCAGTATGTCGTGTTTTATTTGGCTGATCAAAGCTTCAATGGAGGATACCAATTTTTGTTTGGAGAAATTTACAAAGGGCTGTTTTCCAAAACCGCCAGAAACAACAAAATTTACAAACGGCCGTCAGACACAATCACCATAATATTTTTTTATGTGTATACAATAGAAGCCATAACATTTATCAAGCGGTGGTTCTGAAAGAGACTTTATAGAAATACTTGTGAGAGCAGGAAAATAACACGCATAATATAAAAGTACATTCAGAATTCTCACGTTCTAATATCTGCAATAGATTTGTGGCAGGTTTTGCCAGTGGTTTAATTGCACAATCCAAACAGTAAATGAATAAATCCAGAGGTTTGGCGGTAAAACCCCGATGGATGTCAGGTTGAATATCCCACCCTTTAGTAATACTACTTCTAAGCATTCACCGCTTCCAAATCTATATAAAGAATATGGTGACTATTTGAGGACATCTGTACCAACCTGTGGCCGCTCTGTCTGCACCCTACGTAGACACTCAGACCCATATATCACCGTGTTCTCTGGGATGACTTCACACGTGTCCACCTGGCAGCAAGCACCAATAATGCAGCCACTAGTCAGAATGACATTCCTGCCCACGAATGCTAGCAAAACAAATGTAGGGAGAGGTTAGCTTTACAAACATGTACATTTATAACAAATAAACATACTTAATATTCCTTAAGTTTACCTAATGAACACAGGTACAGTTATACTTTTTTTTACCCCCCCCCCCCCACACACACACTTTCTGCATATATATTAAAGATAAATATATGCCATTGTAATTGACAAAGTATCCCTTCTATAAAAGGGTATTCATCCAAAGGAGCAACATGACCTTAAGGTGCCCACACACTAGAAAGATCTGCGATCATAAGATGTGCGCATAAATTAGCCTTGAAATCTTTTGTCCGTACTGGACAAAAGATTTCAGCCAAGCGCACATCTTTACCAAAGATTTTTCTTAAGATCCCGTGTGCGTTCCTATGGATCTTTAGCTAAATCTTCTGATCTTTTGTGCAGCACGTAAGATCAGAAGATTCAGCTAAAGATCCACTGGAGCGCGCATCGGACCGATATCGGCCGATTATTGGTAAACATCAGACGATTTATCGGAAATCGGCCCAAAAATCGCTTTAGTGTGTGGGCACCTTAAAACTGCACCATAGGGGTTATTAGGTTAATGTATCTATTGTATTCCAATGAGGATTTATTATAATCAGCACATACACCTTTCTAGACAATGATATGCTAAGTACGAACAGAATATTTATTATTTTCTCCTTAAGCCATAAGTATGTGCATTTGATAGCCATATATCATTTTATTTAACTGTACATATAGTACTCCTCTAGTGTTTACATTACTAAACCATAATGTGTACTGGCCGATAATCGCCCAGAGATTTCCTTTGTGTTCCGTCTGTGTGATGATGGCATTGAGATACTTACATGCACTTTCCCAAGCTTCCTAACTTTTGTTCAAATAATATTTGGTAATTAAATTCTAAGCACAAGGATTTTTCCCAGCTCACAATTAATCCTAAAGCATGTAAGGTTTTGTAAAGGGTTTGTTATTCTAGGAAATAAATTAGAATTTGTAATTTGGATTTCTACCCTTCAGGCTATTAGTGCATGATTCTAAACACAATTATCTGAATGCCTCAAATAGGACCGAGATGTTGATGAGAAATAGCTGGTATATTTTATCTATCATATATCGGGTGGCCAAACTAGTTCTCAAGATCTACAAACATTTCACGATTTCCAGGCCACATGTGGGCCTATAGACTGTGGGGCAGATTTATTAAGCTTGGAGAAGAGATAAACTGGAGATAAAGCGGAGAAAAGGAAAAAGGAGATAAAGCACCAGCCAATCAGCTGTGTTTGAAAAAGACAGTTGGGAGTTGATTGGCTGGTGCTTTATCTCCTTTTACCTTTTCTCCGCTTTATCTCCAGTTGATCTCTTCTCCAAGCTTAATAAATCTGCCCCTGTGTCGGTTAGGAATGAATGCAGCACGTTAACAAATGTGAGTTAGTAATGACTACACCAGTGCACCAGCTAGGTGGTATGGAAAATGTGACAGTTAGTAATGACTACACCAGTGCACCAGCTAGGTGGTCTGCAAAACAGTTGGTAGATCTCAAGGACCTCTTTGGCCATCCCTGGTATATATTATAATTTATTAAAGTGGGGAAGACTCACAACAGCGCTCCTTGAGGACATATATAGTGCAAGAACATAGTACTGTAAGTACATGAATTTATTAAGCAATGACTTATAAAGTATATACACTGTCAAACATCCAGTATTAACAGCTCTACTGCATTTAAATTAATAAAACCGGTTTTCATTTTTCAGATAAATTCAAAAGAGTTATTTGTACATGTCCCTCTGCAACATTTTCTAGATTAATTGTAACCTTTACCAGTCTTCATATCCACCAGATCCAGACAACATTGGCTGCCACACAGCTTATGTCTATGTGGTAGGGGCCTGATTCAGAGGTGTACCTTATTTCTCAGCTGCAGGGAAACACAAGGAAGCGGCTGTGCAATACCCGCTAATATGTTAATGCTTAAGGGGTGTCTGGGGTAAACAGATGCCTCCTGACTGCTTCCGTGATCCGCTGAAGACGCATCAGACCACAATGCGTGACCATTGCTTTTATCCATTTAGTCAGTCGGTTGTAGTCTTTATCTGGTCATGTATGGGAGCACATGATTTATTTATTTATTTACAGTTTCTTATATAGCGCAGCAGATTCCGTTGCGCTTTACAATTTTCTCTCCTCCGCCTCCTTTTTTCTTACCAAATTAGTTAAGGTGTGCAAAAAGCATTCATGTAAAATTCTCAACGTTAATTTAATTTTAAACATTGCTTGTGAAGATGTAATGTATTGTTAAAATACCTTATTTTACTAGAGGTGTAAAATAAAAAAAATAAAAATCGCACAGAAATACAAGAAATTAATAGCTTACCTTTGGATTCAATAACATTGTTGTCCCCCATCTTCATTGCCTGGGAATCTAAGTAAGGCTATTAAGGTTTATTCATAGAAATCCTCCAAGATATTCAAAGATAAAAATGCTAAATAAGGTGTACATTTTTATGACAGGAAATTTTCATAAACAGGTGTTAACACATAACTCAGCACTCCAATCACTCAGAATGTGAATACTAAAATCACCCATGTAATCCAATCATAATAGCAGAGGTCCCCGAATACCCAGAGCCAGTGATATCAACCCTACAAAGGCAAGTAGCAGCACAATAAGTGAAGAACTCTGATTGGCTCTATGGATTGTAAATCCTATATATCCATCTCCACACATTTCTTATGAACATCATTAGCAAATGTCAGCGTATAATTATAAAAAAAAAAAAGGATACAGCTTCCCACTTCAAACACATTGTTGGTTCCAATGATCATGGCTTTTGGCTCCACATCTTCTGAATCAGGTGCGATGTTTTCAGGTAAACTGCAAAATACATTAATAAATCTCAGATTGTGCAGTTACCAGCTAACAACAAAATATTAGCCTACAATGAAAAATACGATACTTGTTTCCTAGCACGGCGCCCATCGCATCGTATACCATAAGACTAAATAAGGTATACGATGGTATGCAATGCGACGCAATGTTGTACAATAAAAAAAAAATGTATGGCATACATTGCGATGGTATACGATTTTTTATTGTACAAGCACCCTGATGGGTCCTTACAACGTTAAATGCCTCCACTATCAATGCCAAACCGAAGCATGGCGAGCGCAGCGAGTCCGCGAGGGGCGGCGGTACGCGTCCTCCGACCTTTTCATACCCCTACAATCCACGTCGGCGTGTAGTTGATTTTAGATAGTGTGGCGAGCCACCGAGCCCAAAGCGTGGCGAGCGCAACGAGGGGACGCGCAATACATGTAAAGTAATACATAGTTACATAGTAGGTAAGGCTGAAAAAAGACTTGCGTCCATCTAGTTCAACCTGCTATAGATATCCATTGCTGATTTGGTAGGTTCTGGTATTTTACAGACAAATTATATTTCTTATTTGTACCCATGGATGTTTTTCTCCAGTAAATGTTTGTCCAACTTTGCCTTGAACGAATTTAATGAGCCAGCCGTTACCACCTCTCTGGGAAGAGAGTTCCAGAGTTTGACTGTTCTGACCGTAAAGAAATTCTTTCTACTTGCTGAATGAAATCTTTTTTTCTTCTAATCTATACTCATGCCCTCGCGTCCTAGATTCCTTTCTAGTAGAAAATAGGGTGTGTGACAGTTCCTTATATTGGCCCTTGATATACTTGTACATGTTGAGCATGTCCCCCCTTAAACGTCTCTTTTCTAATGTAAATAGTCCCAAATTGCTTAATCTAGGTGAGGTCTCACCAATGCTTTATATAGTGGCATAATTACCCTTGAGTCCCTAGTTTCCATTCCCCTCTTAATACATGCCAGAATTTTGTTGGCCTTTTTTGTAGCTACATTACAATGGGCACTACATCCTAGATTGCTGTCTATTTGGACTCCTAGATCCTTTTCAAGTATGAAATTACCCAGTTCCTCTCCGCTAAGGTTGTAACTTGCACACTGGTTGTGTCTCCCAAGGTGCATAACCTTACATTTATCTACATTGAACCTCATCTTCCATTTTTTTGCCCACTCATCTAGAATTGCAAGATCATTTTGAAGCATGGTGACATCTTCTGGTGATTTTATGACTTTGCTAAGTTTTGTATCGTCCGCAAAGATGGATACATTGCTGAGTAACCCTATCCCAATATCGTTAATAAAAATGTTAAACAAAATGGGCCCCAAAACCGAACCCTGGGGCACTCCACTTAGTACCGGTATCATATCTGATACGGCACCATTCACAACCACTCTTTGTTCTCTATTACATAGCCAATTCCCTACCCATCTGCAGATATTTTCACCCAATCCTAGGTTCTCCATTTTATTAATCAATCTCTTGTGTGGGACAGTATCAAATGCTTTAGCGAAATCTAGGAAAATCACATCTACAGCATTTCCATTATCGAGGTTTTTGCTAACCTCTTCATAGAACCCTAGTAGATTAGTTTGGCATGAACGATTTTTCACGAACCCATGTTGGTTAGTACTGAGTAGACGGTGATGATCTAAATATTCCTGGATACCATCCCTTAAAAATCCTTCAAATAGTTTACCCACAATTGATGTTAAACTAACGGGTCTGTAATTAGCTGGATCTTCCTTTTTTGAATATTGGCACTACCTCTGCTATTCTCCAATCTTTTGGTACTATACCTGACGATAGTGACTTGCTAAAGATATAATGTAGGGGGGTAGCTAGTTCATCCCTTAATTCCATTAATACCCTCGGATGAATCCCATCTGGCCCTGGTGACTTATTTGTTTTGAGTTTGCTTAGCCTCAGTATTATTTCCTTCGGCGTGAAATCCACAATGAGATCTGGCTTATTTGTCCCGTTTGTGGTAAATGTTCGTTCCACAGTCTGCTCTCCCTTAGTAAATACTGATGAGAAGAACTCATTTAACAGTTTTGCTTTTCCCTTGTCCTCAGTAACACTTTTTCCACTAGTATCAGTTAGTGGGCCTATGTTTTCCTTAAACGTTTATTATTTATGTATTTAAAAAACTTCTTTGGGTTGGTTTTGCTTTCAGTGGCTATGCACTCTTCATATAATATTTTAGCTGCTTTGATTACCCCTTTACAAACGCCTCCTCATTCAAGTTATTTTTATAGAATTTAAAGGCTCTGGTTTTATTGTTGATAGCTGACCTTACTTCTTTGTCCAACCATGGTGGCTTTTTTTTGTTGAATTTACCTTTAGTTACTTTAGGAATGTATTCAATAGTTAGTGAATCAAGCACCTTTTTTAGAGTATCCCACATTTCCTCTGCATTTTTTCCCTCCATAACCGTTTCCCACCCAATTCCTGTTAGGGCTTCCCTGAATAATTCAAAGTTCGCTTTTCTGAAGTTTAGTATTTTTGCAGATCCTTTTTGATGTAATTTACTGAAGTTGATTTCCAGTGAAACTATATTGTGATCACTATTCCCTAATTGTTCAATTACTTTTGTGTTTGAAACTAAGTCTGTGTTATTTGTTAATACTAAGTCCAAGAGCGCCTCATCACGAGTTGGAGTTTCTACCGTTTGTGTAATAAACTGGTCTTTAAGTAAGCTTAAGAACCCATTGCTTCTTGCTGATTTACCGGTTTCGTTTTCCCAATCAATGTCGGGTAAATTAAAATCCCCATAATTAAAACCACGCTTCGGGCTCGCTGCGCTCGCCACACTATCTAAAATCAACTCCACGCTGACGTGGATGGTGGGGGTATGAAAAGGTCGGAGGACGCGTACCGCTGCCGCTTGCCATGCTTCGGGTTCGCGTTGATAGTGGGGGTGGCGTGGGGGGGCATTTAACATTGTTACAATTAAAAATCGTATTGGGGGTGCATTTAACATTGTAAGCACCCATTAGAAAGCTTATACAATTAAAAATCGCATTGCATCGCATGCGGCTATATGGCATACGATGCATAAGATGCCATAAGAAGGAAACAAGTACCAAAAATACTAATAAAGCATCAAGGAGCTGGGTCCAACTTGGAAAGCGACACGTTTCAAAAGATATTCACAGATAATGGCATTAGACCGAATGCAATCATTTGATGAACATGGTGCAAATTGCAATGCTATGGGTTACAGCAAACAACCCCACACTATATAGTGGTAGGTTTACTAAATATTGTGAGTGATAAACAACCAAATAAATCAGCCCCTTACTGTAATTGTTTAAACCCAGTCTGTAACATGACAGCTAGGAGCTGATTGGATGTTAATTTACCTTTCTCTCCAGTCACAACTAATTCTTCCAATTTTACCCAACATGCATAGTGCATTACCTGTTTCTTATAAACGCCTGCTCCTCTATCAGGTTGCCCTCACCAATAATGATAGGGCCTGCTTCAGCAAAAATGCGAACTTTCGGGTGAACTACAGTCCTTGGTCCTAAAGGACAGCCAAACAAAGAAATAAATAAATATTTTATAGGTCATTGGGCTTTAGAGATTTTTTATCACTAATTTATATATGCTGCTCCAACCAATCAGCTCCTGGCATTGTTTTAAACACATGACAGCTGATTGGATGGAGCAAAAACGTGATAACAAGAAGATCACTTGTTGCTAAACTGTATCTAAGTAAAGCTGTGTACACACGGGGGCGATAGGGGCTGAAATCGCTGGGAATTTGGTCACAGGCGACCATATTGCCAGTGATGGGAGTGTGCCCCGGCGATAAATCGCTGGGTGCGCGCTCCCGTTTTCAGCCCTGTTCTAATCGCTGGTCGCAGGAGCTTGCTCCTGCAACCAGCTGATTACCTCTGCGGCTCCCCCGGCAGAGGTTCCTTCTCATCAGTGACCATCTCTGGTCGCTGATGAAAAGGAGACACTGAGCAATATATTGCTCAGCAATATATCTCCCCCGTGTGACCTGGTGTGAGGAGGTACATGAACAGATATCTCTGATATTTGCCTCGGCCACTCCATTTTTGCTTGGAAAAGTTGCTCCTGTACCAATCTCTGGAGATCATTTTTACATTTTGTAGTGATTCTTCTGGGCATTCTGATAGCAGTATACAGATCTCATAGTGGTTAAAAAATGTTAATAAAGGAAAAAAAAACATCCAAGAGGCTTTGAACATGATTTATTGACAGTTGAGATGTAATCCTGAAACACACATTGGATGCTAATAGATACTGACAGAGTAAGCACCTTTTATCTACCAACATTGCAAGTGGAAATTAGGCCGGCAATATCCTGCAACTAATGGATTCAGCCAAGGCCATCCATTAGTGATATCTCACAATTGCAGGTCCTTTCTGATTCAATAAAAATGGCCTATAAATTGAGCAGCATGATTATGACCATCGGTCAGAAATCGTCCGTATTTATCACCCGATAGTGAAAAGAGCCCACAGTACTTGTTCATTATGGATACACAGTGGTTTATTTATTTACAGTTTCTTATTTATCGCAGCAGATTCCGCTGTGCTTTACAATAGTAGACAGTGATAAAACAAACTGGGTAACAACAGACAGACTTGGAGGTAGGAGGGCCCTGCTGCAAGCTTACAATCTTATGTCATGTGAAGTCCACAGTATTTTTATAGTGTTCATTCTAGCACCCGCTATCTTTGAAAATCCATGCAGTTCCTCTTCCCTGCCTGGGGTGTCGCTGTCTGCTGTAGTGTTTCTACCAGTGTGGTCTGTATATCAGCACTGATAAGCAAACACCACAGCAGACAGTGACACCCCAGGCAGGAAAGAGGAATTGCATGGATTTTCAAAGATAGCGGGTGCTAAAATAACCATTACTTGTACTTATGGATGCACAGTGATGTACTCACTTAATAGGATATGGTCCTTAAATGGCCTGTATCACAGTGGATGTTGTGACCATGTCTACAATCCTAATGACAACAGTAAGGATGTTGAAATGGAACATGTCAATTTGTAGAATGCCAGCATGTGAACACTGGTTCAGATGACTGCCAGTCCCAGAAGACACCACTGCATTGCTGGAACAAATACCATGTAAATGCTCACCGCATTACCAGGACACACAGTTTTGTCCACATTTTAATCATGTTGACATTTCACACGTGTCGACAAAGCTAATGTCACATACTGCATGTCATCATTCTTATACTGCAAACATATAAAAACAACCCAACCTGTATTAGGATGTTTGGGTTCTTGGCATCTAATGTGCATAACTTAAGACCCATAGACACGGGGACATTGACTTGAAAGCAGCGCCCTTTAATCGTTTGAACTGCTATCAGCTCAAAAGCCGCTCAGTGTGTATGGACCAGCTGGGGAGCACTGATGCGTGCTCCCGCATCATCACTGGCCACCCCTGTAAAAATCATTGGATGGGCGTAAATCGCTCAGTGCGTATGCACAAAGCGAGTTTCAGCACAGCGCTACTCCCCATCATCACGCTGCATACACGATGGGAAAAACACCCAGTATGCACCTTTATTGTACTTTGCCTTCCATTATCCATAAATATGTGATACAGATGTAGCCACACGCATTATATGTGGCAATTGGGCCAATCCGTTGCCATGAGCGAGCATCTATTTTGAGCCCACATTAAGCGGCAATGGTACAGCATAGCCATTTTGCACCACTGGTGTGCCAAACTAGCAACGTGGTGCAAATACTTTATCTGTATTTCCGTCGGGAGTTCTATTGAAATTAGGATGTTGCCCATAGCAACCAGATATTATCTTCTAGAAAATGCTAATTAAATAATGCTGCTTTCAGACCGCAAAACTGGCTTTGACCAGGTATTTTAAAATGTTTCTAAAAAGGGGTCTGCCAGCTAATACCCCTTTCACACCGCATGTCTTTAAACAGTATTTCAATGCAGTTTTTGTTCCTTCACAAAACTGAACCCGTTTTAACCCATAGAAAACCCTAAATAAATACCAGGTCACTAGAACCGGTAAATTCAATCTGCACCTTTCAGACTGCACAAATTACCATTTTAAAACGGCAAAATAACGGGTAAAAAGTGCGGTCTGAAAGCAGCACACGTAGACTGATAACATGCCACCTTCTAAAGAACTCCCATCTTTGTAGATTCACCCTAGTATGTGAGCTGCGTGACATGCATCATTGCCTGTGTATGCTCTGCTCACACAGTACCTTCCCCTCCAACACTCATTAAGCAATCTCTCTCCTCTGTATTACACCTGGGGAAATAGAGAGCATGCCTGTGACAGGGAAATAATATAATCACATGTAAAAACACTAGAATAGATTTTTCATTTATCAGCAATTACATAGTATGTGACTGGTGACTGGTGTGAAACTGTTCTACAGTTACAGATGTTGGAATGTGAACTATGATCAAGCAAGGACAAAGCTGTATAGGACTGCACCTATATACTCACCTATTGTGACATCCCCTTTAATTTCACTTTCCGCACAGACCACTGCTCCTGGAGCTATTTTCACACTGAACAGACAATAAAAATAATTAGCATTTATGCCGCCCATACACGCTGCCATTCCCGGTGGTGCGATGTGTGCGCTCCCGCAGCACCTCATCGCACAGTACAAAAAGTATGTGCTGCACATACTTTGTGTACTTGCGTTTCATCGCATCGCATTGCATGGACAAGGCATGCAATGCGATGTGATGGATGCTATTTAAGTCCGGAACGCACGCCGGGATCGCAGCGTGTATGGGCAGATTAAGTTTCATAGAGGCATATGTACTAACCCATGGAGATAGAATAACAGCCAATCAGCTCTTTAATGTAAGGTTATAGGCTAGGTTGAAAAATGACAGCTAGGACCTGTTTGGCTGGTACTTTTCTCTCTCGCTCAACCCCCTTTGATCAAATGTTAGTATCTCTTCCCCATACTGAGGTTAGTAATAACAGCAATCCCATACTAATTGGCTCCGATTTAATAATCAATTATAATCAACAGTATTAGGGCACTGGCGTGGCACTGAACAATACAAACAGTGATTGCCGGACAACTACTTCTTCTACGCCTGCACATTATACATAACACGCAGCGCTGCTGTCCACTGTAATGCAATCCCTGCAGCTCTGCCCCAGAGTTAGACATCTAAATACAAAAATGTATAGGTGCAGATAAAAGCATTGTCAAGTGTCACCTCTTTTGCAGCTGTGCCTGCTTGATCAGCTCCGCCATTTTTACGGAAATGGGTGATTGCTCGGAAATCGTCTTAGTCCCCTCAGCAAGAGAATTAGGCTTTAGCAAAAGAAGGACAGATAAATCGATTGGAACGCGGAACAAAGATTGCTGGAACGCGGAAGTATGCAATCAGCGCTGACACTTGAATCCCTGAAAAGGTGATAGCTTCGCTGAGTGAGTGACGCTGCCGTTACCATGGAAACTCAGCACTCAAGTTACAATTTACTATTACATTTTAAACTTTGCTATGCAAAGAAATTTTTTTTATTATGATTATTATTATTATCATTTTTGTTATTAAAGACGTTACTTCTCAAGTGAACTATTTTTTTTCCAACTTGGTACAGTGGTTTACCTTTAATTTCATTTTAAGCGATTTTGGGGAGAATTAAAGGCCCATACACACTGGGCAATCATGGTGAGATGAAAGCAGCTTAGTTTTACCATTTGTGCTGCTTTAAGCTCAAAAGCATCCCAGTGTGTATGGCACGGTGCTGAGCGGTGAACCATGATGAGCGCTTCCGCATCATCGCTGGCCGCCGACGTGATGAGCAACGGAGTGGACGGCTTTCCATAGTGTCCGGCGATGGAAAGTCATCCACCCCAGGAAAATCACTTAAATGGGTGAAAATTGCTCAGTGTGTATGCACTGAGCGATTTTGAGCCCATAGATTTTCTCTATTATCGCTCTGCATACACACTGCGCAAAAACGTGTATTAATTGACTTTTTTCCCCACACATTTTTGAACCATTGTGCCATTTTGCATACCGCCCAACTGTCCCACTTTTCAAGGGAACTTCCCGGTTTTATGGGACGTTCTCAAGTCCTGCTTATCCAGCAGTGTTCCGGGCATGGGTGTAGTTCAGAGACCCACCTGAACAGATTGTGCTGCTGATGGCTCCCTAGGAGCATACTTGCTGACTTTGGTGCCAGCTCTGTTAGGCAGGGGGCGGGACCATCGCCGGGAGTATAAAAAAAGCTGGTTTGGGGGCGGAGACACAGACGGGTTGTCCTGTTGGGGGCATGTCTAGGGTAATTGCATCATTTAAGCCACGCCCCGCCATGCAATGCATGGCGGGGGGCAGGGCTAAAATGACGGGAGGGGGACCCGTTTTCTGGGACCCTCCTGGCCATCCGGGAGGGTAGGCAACCCTGGCCTAGGAGCTGTGCAGCTCAGCCAAATATGTTCCTGTCTTATATATATCTGTACTGTCACTGTTTACTTGTTACCTACCTGGCTGTTGCAATGACCAAGTGGCACCGCTGATGGCTGCCTAGGTATTGTGCCCATCCAAAATATGTTCCCTGTGTCTCCCCTGTCCTTGTTCACTACCCTCCCCAGTGTGCAACTAGGCAGTGCCAGATTAACCCTTTGGGGGGCCCCCTTGCACTTGTCATTACTGGCCGCAAACTGCAAAAGTGAGAATATTACACTGTCAAAACACAGAGTAAAGGCAGTATAAACTTGGTCAACGGGAAATTGCATTACATACATACATACATACATACATACATACCACATGAAAAGCCTGTGTTTGTCCCACTGCACCTTACTCTGTAGGAGACCTCACAGTCCCAGTGCTGCCTCTGATTAAAAACCCTCCTATTACTAGGCTGCTACTGCTGCTGCTGCTGTTCTCCATGGGCCTGAGAAGCATGTAATGAGCTCCACTGCACTTGTGCAATCAGTGTGCCCTGGCTCCTGATGCTCAGCACCATTAATCATTGTCACATTGGCAGATAGGTGAAGCTGCAGCACTACCCCACTTTTTTTTTTAAATACATGCGGTTGGCAGGGGGCCCCTAGCAAGAGGGGGGCCCAGGGGTACTAACCCCTTGTGCCCACATTATAATCTGGCCCTGTATCTAGGGCCTGATTCTGGTTGACTCTGGTTGAGCCATGTAACGCCGCCCCCACCCCCCCCCCCCCCCGAGGCATGCAAATGCCCGCCCCCTCACCCAGCGAATATGCACGCAGCACTGTGAATGGATGTTTTGCATAAACATCCATTTGCAGGGTAGTTTGAGAGCTCCAAATCATTCAATGGTCCCTGACCATCGGATGATTTGTACAGTGCTCGCAAATCAGTCTCTGCTGACTTAAGGTCCATACACACTGCCCAGCGTGTATGGACAGCGATGATCACATTCAGGGCCAGATGTATCAGGCTTCAAAAAGTGATAAAATGGAGAGTTATAAACAACCATCCAATCGTGCCATGTTATCGGCTGGGTTTGAAAAATGACAGATATGAGCTTATTGGCTGGCTGTTTATCACTGTCCATTTTATCACTTTATGATAAGTGATGCATCTGATCCTCAGTCTGATTCCACATGTCAGGGATGCTTCTAGCATTTAGAAATATTGTTGGAATTGTCTGTTCCTCTGACCTTACCTCTCCTGCTTATCACCTCTGTAATCTGACTATGACTACTGCATTTCTTCCCATAGCTACCTGCTAAATTCTACAGCACTTTTGGGCCTGATGGCGGTACCGCTCACCAAGCAGTGGTTGTCACCACCACCGAATCCTCTTGGTAACATACGGTGCTAGGGGATGTACACGAACACATCCCCTCGCATGCGGCCGAAGGGGAGAGAAATCATTCGATGGTCGCCAACTATCAAATGATTTCATTCCCCCCCGGCAGGCATTGTCCCGCCTGCATTCCCAGGGGAACACACAGCATTTTCATGGAGACACCCATAAAACGCTGGGTGTTCCCCATCTCTGGTCCTTGCCCGCCCCCCTCCCTCCCCTACCTGGCGTGAACGCTTCAGTGACGGTGATGGTCATGAAAGGTGTTCGCACAGCAGCCCTGCACATGCATAGAATCGGCCATACTCATGCGCAGAGAAGCACCATCGGTCCCTGGAGCGAGTATGCAGGGCACTGATCCAACATGAATCAGGCCCTTTGTGTGTGGTGTATTGCAATACTGTGCTTTCAAAAGATTATTGGCAAACCTAAGCACCATGGGAACCTAAACTATAAGAACAGAGACCACAACTTTTTGTGGACTTCAGGATCCAGTCACATTCTGTAAAGCTTAAGACCTAGGCAACATGTGCCTTATTTTTATTTATTTATTTACAGTTTATTATATAGCGCAGCAGATTCAGTTGCGCTTTACAATAGTAGACAGTGATAAAACAAACTGGGTAACAACATACAGCCTTGCAAGCTTACAATCTATAGGGACATAGGAGGTAGCTTGTAGGTCCAGAAGGGAAGCTATATAATACATAAGTGCCTCAAAGGGTTATGCGTATGGAACTTAAATATGATAGGCTTGCCTGAAGAGATGAGTTTTCAGGGAACGCTTGAAAGGAGGCTAGTGGAGAGTCTTATTGGGCGTGGAAGGGCATTCCATAGGGTGGGAGCATCCCGATGAAAGTCCTGTAATAGTTAATGAGAGCTAGTGATCTGTGCAGAAGAGAGACGCAGATCTTGAACAGAGCGGAGTGAGCGAGATGGGAGATATTTTGTGATAAGTAAAAAGATATATGCTGGTGCAGTATGGTAAAAAGCTTTATATGCGAGTAGAAGTATTTTATATTGAATATGGTAAAATACAGGAAATCAATGGAGGGATTGGCAGAGCGGATCAGCAGACGATGAGCGTTTGCAAGGAAGATCAGCTTAGCAGAAACTGGGAAGACCACTTAGAATACTATTGCTATAATCAATGTGGGATATAATGAGTGCATAGATAAAATATTTAGTAGTGTCTTGTGTGAGATAGGGTCGTATTTTGGATATGTTTTTAGATGCATGTAACACATACTTGCCTACTTTTGAAATCTAGTTTCAGGGAGATTATATATGGTAATAGAATTTTACACAGTGCCCCACTGAGGAGGCATGTCATGCTCCACCCAAAGGGTGTGTCTAGTTCCATATATGGAGATATTGTGAGAAGAGATTGTGAACGTGGCCCCTAGAAGCGTGGGTTTGTACTGCTACATCTGAGAGGAATCTTTTAAAATTACTTATATCCAAGTGCAGATAAGCCCCAAAGCAGTTAGTAAGAGATACTATACTTAAAGTGCTGGGAAATGGTGCTGATGATTCAATGTAAATGTATCTCTCTCTCATTCCTTTTTTCCCCCAAAATGTAACAAAGTATTGTGCGCTAGGTGAAATGAGGGAGATTGCTAGACGAATGAGGGAGAGAGGGAGATTGCTGCTATTTCAGGGAGTCTCCTCCAGAATGCAGGAGCTATGATCTAACATGATTTGGAGACCAATTGAATGTGGGGAACAAAGGACAGTTCAGAGTCGAGGATGACCTCTATGCAACGAGCTTGTGGGGTAAGGTAGATTATCGAGTTGTCAACAGTTATAACGGGAATATAAGTAAATCAGTTTTTGGAAATATTGAGTTTGTCTTATTAAAACTTAAATGAAATACCTATTTCTACCTGCAAGAAGCCACAATTTTGATATTTGGATAAGAATAAATCTGTACTATACCTATACAATGTCTTTGAGGCAGTATTAACTAGAGATGTGCAGACTCGGATTCCAGAGATCCGAGCCCCCACGGACGTCATCATTCCGAGCCCGATTCCGAGCAGCGCTCGGAGATTCCCGCCTGACTCGGGTCCGTCCGCGTGATTAGAACGTCATCTCCCGGCGCCGGATTTCGTGAGGCATTAAAAGTGGCTGCCGCGCCTGCCATCTTCACTCCAGGCTAGTAGTGGGTTGGGAGAGGGTGTGTTGGTGCTGCTGCTGGGGCTTAAACTTGAGCTTGACCTTGAACGCAATATTTTTTATTCGCTGGGGCTGTCTTTCAGTGCTGCTGTGTAGTCTGTGTACTTGGGTTGGGATCGTTTGGTCGAATGCATTATGGTCGAATGTCATTACATCGAATCCATTAGGTCGAATTGCTAAAAGGTCGACATGATTCTAGGTCGACATGGGAAAAGGTCGAAATGATTCTAGGTCGAAAGGTCATTAGTTCGACAGGTCATTAGGTCGACAAGGTCATTAGTTCGACATTGTCTAGGTCGACATTCACAAAGTCGACATGGGGTTTTTCACTGTTTTTTTACCTGAATGTCAACACAGTCGACATGGACACAGTTTAAAGTGCACTGCATCCCCTCGCATCGCTTGCTGCGCTCGCTATGCGTCGGGCACGGTGCCTCGCTACGCTCGGCACACTATTTTATTCTCCCACCACGCCCTAGTGGATGGTAGGGCATGAAATACCGCCTGTCAGCACATGTCGGCTCAAAAAACAGTGAAAAACCCCATGTCGACTTTGTGAATGTCGACCTAGACAATGTCGAACTAATGACCTTGTCGACCTAATGACCTGTCGAACTAATGACCTTTCGACCTAGAATCATTTCGACCTTTTCCCATGTCGACCTAGAATCATGTCGACCTTTTAGCAATTCGACCTAATGGATTCGATGTAATGACATTCGACCATAATGCATTCGACCAAATGACCGCATCCCGTGTACTTGTAGTACTACTGTCTCCTCTGTGCGGTCTACCTCTGGTGTGCTGTGCTGTAATTAATTATTTTATTTGCTGGGGCTGTCTCCCTCAGTGCTGCTGTGTACTCTGTTCTCCTCTCTGCTTAGGAGAACAGTCTAACTGTGTACCTGTAGTACTACTGTCTCCTCTGTGCTGGGGCCTACCTCTGGTGCTGTGCTGTAATATTATATATTATATTAATAATTAATTAATTATATTATATATATAGTCCACTGGTGCTGCCTGCACTGAATCTGCCAGTATTATTTAGTTACTCAGTCCACTGTTGCCACTGGCAGTGCTACTGCCTACCTAGTGTACCTACCTAGTACATACTAGGCTGCTATATCTAATTTAATTAAAAAATAATACTTGTGCTGTGTGGGACTGTAAAAAATAATTCCATGCTGCTGGTGCACTGACGTGTGCCACTGCCAAGCAGTACCTAATATAAAATTAATTGGTACTTATGAGTTATCCGGGCGCCCGATTTTTTGATTGTATGCCTTAAGTTAAGGCATACAATCAGATGCGATGCGATGCGATATCGCATCGCATCGCATGCGACCATCGGATGCGACCATCGGATGCGACGACCCGATTTTTCCATAGGAATCAATGTTAAAATGGACAGAGTCCATTTTAACATGGAATTCAATGGGAAAAAGGGGTCCTCTTCATACCCCTACTATCCAAGTGGGCATGGAGTTGGATATAAACCTGTGGCGAGCGTAGCGAGCCACCGAGCCCGAAGCGTGGCGAGCGAAGCGAGCCCCGCTAGGGGACGGTATTCTATGTCCCCTCGCGGGGCTCGCTACGCTCGCCACGCTTCGGGCTCGGTGGCTCGCTACGCTCGCCACAGGTTTATATCCAACTCCATGCCCACTTGGATAGTAGGGGTATGAAAAGGACCCCTTTTTCCCATTGAATTCCATGTTAAAATGGACTCTGTCCATTTTAACATTGATTCCTATGGAAAAATCGGGTCATCGCATCGCATCGCATCGCATCCGATGGTCGCATGCGATGCGATGCGATGTGCCCGATCCGACCCGATTTAGAAATCGGGCGCCCGGATAACTCATAAGTACCAATTAATTATTATAAATTCTGCTGGTGCACTGCATAAAGCTACTGGTGGTGTGTAATATAATAACTAACATTTGTGGTGACCACTGGCAGTGCTACTGCCTGCCTGCCTGCCTACCTACCTAGTAGTTTATTTTCTCTACCTATTAGGCTGCTATATTATTAATAATTATTGAATTATATATATAGTCCACTGGTGCTGCCTGCACTGAATACTGTGAATAGAGGTTGCCAGTATTATTTACTCAGTCCACTGTTGCCACTGGCAGTGTTACTGCCTAAGTGTACCTACCTAGTAGTACAACTACATACTAGGCTGCTATATCTAATTTAATAAAAAAATAATACTTGTGCTGTGTGGGACTGTAAAAAATAATTCCATGCTGCTTGTGCACTGACATGTGCCACTGAGTGCCACTGCCAAGCAGTACCTAATAATAAAATTAATTGTTATAAATTCTGCTGGTGCACAATACTAGTATTGCTGACGTATCTACCTGTCTGGTGCCTAGTACTGCCATATCTACCATCTGGTCTGGGGCTCACTGCCTAATACTGGCGTATCTACCTGTCTGGTCTGGGCTCACTGCCAAATACTGCCGTATCTACCGTCTGGTCTGGGGGTCACTGCCTAATACTGCCGTGTCTACCGTCTGGTCTGGGGCTCACTGCCTAATACAGCCGTATCTACCTGTGTAGTCTGGGGCTCACTGCCTAATACTGCCGTATCTACCTGTGTGGTCTGGGGCTCACTGCCTAATACTGCCGTATCTACCTGTCTGGTCTGGGGCCCACTGCCTAATACTGCCGTATCTACCTGTCTGGTCTGGGG
The DNA here is from genome assembly GCF_055691185.1 of Crinia signifera. Taxonomy (NCBI): domain Eukaryota; kingdom Metazoa; phylum Chordata; class Amphibia; order Anura; family Myobatrachidae; genus Crinia; species Crinia signifera. The sequence goes on from NC_139217.1 coordinate 173,907,184, forward strand.
CTCACTGCCTAATACTGCCGTATCTACGTCTGTTTTGGGGCTCACTGCCTAATACTGCCGTATCTACCGTCTGGTCTGGTGCTCACTGCCTAATACTGCCGTGTCTACCTGTCTGGTCTGGTGCCCACTGCCTAGTACTGCCGTTTCTACCGTCTGGTGCCTAGTACTGCCTAGTACTGCCTTATCTACCGGTCTTGTGCCTAGTACTGCAGTATCTACCATGTGGTGCCTAGTACTGCCTCATCTACCTGTCTGGTCTGGTGCCCACTGCTGAGAGTCATTCGTATGAGGGACTTGTCTTTTCAATGCATACAACTGATTGCATTTCACTAATGAGAGTTATTGATTGCTTCACCAATCGCCCACTGCTCCTTGGCTGCACTGTGTAAACAGTGCACAATCAAGCCAGATAGGGCTCTTGTTGGATGTTAAACTGATCGAAACAGTTACACACTTGCAGACAAACTGTGCTGCACGAAATGCCCACTGCTCCCTGGCTGCACATGGTAAACAGTGCACGATCAAGCCAGATAGGGGTCTTTTTGGGGCCTAGTTTTTTAAACTGCCATCCTGTCTGCCGCTGCAGTGCCACTCTTACATGAGCCACGTGTTTGTGCCACACACTTGTGTGGCTTAGCATAGTTATCCAGCTACCTCGGTGCAACCTTTTGCCCTAAAAACAATATTGTGAGGTGTGAGGTGTTCAGAATAGACTGGAAATGAGTGGAAATGAATGTTATTGAGGTTAATATAGCGTAGGAGCAAAAAAACCCCCCAAATTCTGCGATTTTAGCAGTTTTTATGCTTTTTTAACAAAAAAAATCAAAACCCAAAAAATCCAAACACAAAACACTTAGGAGGTGTTTTGCCAAAACCCATTAGAACCCAAAACCTCAAGGTAATCAGAACCCAAAACCCGAAAAGTGGCAGGTGCACATCCCTAGTATTAACACAGTTGCACTATTTTTGGTACTTAGAATTATAGCCATAAAAAAGTACTAGTTGTACTGCCCATGACCACTAGATGTCTCTGTAATACTGCACAAAGACAATGTAATGATGTTACAGTTCCTGATAGAAGTAATATGATATGCTATTGTATAACTTCAGTTATTAATATTACGCCTCACAGTTTTTATACAATTTTTATTGTTTTTTTTACCTAAGCCATTTTCATTGCAAGTGAATTCTGACATTTATTCAACTAATTCTCATGATTTTATTTGCTATTAAACCTTCCCTGTATCTGGTCACATGGACGAACAGCAACCAAGTTGTCATTGAAAGTGTCCACACCACAATGTCGACATTTAAATATTGACACAGACAAACTGTGAATAGCACCATGCATCCTCAGAATGTTGACAGTTAACATGTCGCCATGAGAAATGTCGACATTCTGAGGTTGCTGATGTTAGGTGCCATCGTTAATGTTAAAGTTGACTATGGGGGAGGGTTAAGATTAGGTTAGGTTGCATGTGGGTGAGCTTAAGGTTAAGCACTAGGGGGAGAGTTAGATGTGGAAACTAGTCTAGAAATACTATTAAAACTGTCCGTGCCCCAAAGTTCTCATCAGGAAGTGACGGCCACGTGACCACCGCTGGGATAATGTAAACACCACTAGGGACAGTTTGTTGACAATTGATCATGTGGGCATATCACCCGGGTACACATGATGACTATCGACATGAGCCCACAAATCATAGCACACCTTAATTTGCAGTAAGAATATTACTCAAATGGATGCTACATGTGTGTTTCATATTTGACTGAAGCACATTGCCCAAGCACTATTTTTCCTCTTTGCTGAAATCTTTCAAATATATTTTATGAATAGAGCAAGTTTTTAATTATAGCAATGACACCAGGGGCTTATAATAGTCAGGCACTACAAGCAGGGCTGTTGAAAGCGCCACCAGGACAAGGTTAAAAAGGGGACATGGCCAGCAAAAGGGTGTGTGGCCAAAGGTAGGGGGCGTGTCCACATCCCTGTAAAAAAAATTAGCAGGGGGTGCAGGCCATGTGCCAGTGGTCGACTGTCTGGCGGGTAGGACACCCGCTCAGGGAGAGATTGAACAGGCTGTGCTGCCTCTCTCCCCCGCTCAGCACATGGCACTGGGCAGCGTGTGCTGAGCGGGGGAAAGGGACTGTGCTGCAGCGGGGGCCTGTCCTCTCTACTCTCACTGCCCGGCTAGCTGCAGTGGGGGAGGGACCTGGGACCCTCCATCAGAGCCAGGCCCTGGTAAAAATGACCTGTAACCCCCCCCCCGACGACACAGACTACAAAACCCTTGTGGCCATATCTCACAACGTTTGAGTTGACCAAGTCGGGACTTCTGCGTGTGCCCGCAATTTGGGGGCATGGTCTTCTGATCAGGGGCACGACTTTACTCTCACGAGGCCATGCCCCTATTTTCGCCTCTATGGCGGCATGGCCAGCAGCTCTGTGAGCTGCTGCCCATGCCCCCAGCCCCTCTATCTCCGGGAATAGACTCTGTGTGTATGCGTAGTAGGGTGGACTCCCAACTCCCCCCCCCTCCCCCTCCACTGCGGGACAGTTGGGAGGTATGTTTATGACGACATATAAATAAAAGATAATAAGAATTTCTGTCTCAAGCTGGGCATACATTAGGGCAACTTCCTGGGAAACTAAAAAGAGGAGGAGGCCCTTGTTCAGCCTCCTAAGTTCGGGCCCCGTCCTCTCCACTACCCAGTGCACTGCGCACATTGCACCCATTATATATACACCACTGGCAACTTCTCCCCTATTCTTCCCAACCCGCGACCCCCCTAGATCCTTCTGGGACCTTTCCGAGTGGCATGACCGCATGCGGTCCTTTCGCATGTGATATATGTGTGATCCCAGCCAATTCTGCCTGGCTTGGAAGCAATCCAACAGATTGCTTCTATAGAAGGAGCGACTCGCTTGCTCCAGTGCGATGCTCAGTCCCGGACATGTCGTCAATCAGCAATTTGGATGCTTTTTATGCGATTGATCGCAGCAATCACCTGAAAAGAGCCTAAATTGCATGTGAATGGCCCTAGTGTATGGGGACCTTCAGAATTAGAAATATGAAAATACAATATGTAAAAAACTATTTATCTTAAAAATCAACATATTCCAACATGCTTCATGAAGAAGATAATTGGTTAGTCAAATCTGCAGGTAAATTTGGTAAGTATAAGTATAGGTCTGGGGTCACCGGCAAATTTCACAGTCAAAGGTCAGTCGAGGTCAGGTTCCAGGAATTCCTAAACAGTGTAAGCTTAAGAGTAGCAGGAGCTAAGTGATCCAGGAGTAACAGACAGGATAACTCATGACTGCTCACAGAAGATCAAAACAAATATGAGAACATGACTGAACCATCAAATACACCTCCTATAGGGCTTGGAGGAGATGCAGGTGGCATCTGAATAAGTCATAAGTCATCATTGCTGAGTAGAGAAAAAGACATAAAGGTGCAGCCAGCAATTATGCAATGCGCATATGAAGTGGATAACAATGGCAGAAGTGCTTTGCAACAAGTTAACCAGGGACTGATTTATTAACCTCTGTAGAATGAGTTTCAGTGTAATACAGGGTTAAGCCCCATATACACTATACCAGTGGTCACCAACCCGTTGCTCGCAAGCTACCGGTAGCTCGCCAGAGCAATCTGTGTGGCTAGACCACTGCTCTCTGCCTGCCCACTGGCGCCTTCCCTCGCACTCCTCTGCTGCTACCTTCCTTCGCCTTCCCCCCTAGAGGTCAAATATAACTTCTAGTGTCTGTCTCCTCCGAGGTGGAGGGCTGTGGGTGAAGAAGATGGTGATGGGCAAGAATTGACCCTTGCAAAGAGCATTAACTCCTGGCAATGAAAATTAACCCCTGGCAATGAGCATTGTCCCCTGGCAATAAGCATTAACTCTTGGCAACGAGCATTGACCCCTTGGCAATGAGCAGTAACCCCTGACAATGAACATTAACCCCTTGGTAATGAGCATTAACCCCTGGCAATGAACATTCACCCCTTGGCAACGAGCATTGACCCCTGGTAATAAGCATGCAATTTACAATTTATTAGAAGCTTTACGGTGGGACATTGGGTGCAGCATCTTGTGTCAGGGGCATTGCGGTGTGGCATAATGTGTCAGGCATTGCGGTGTGGCATAATGCATACCTCCCAAATGTCGAAAAGACATCCCTTTTTTGGAGACAGTCCTGCGTTCCCACTGGGGCCGGTAGTGTCCCACGGAGTGTGTGTGTGTGTGTGTGTGTGTGTGTGTGTGTGTGGGGGGGGGTATTACAGTGGGGATTAGACACTGTGCACATGTACACAGTGTCTATTCAGGAAGGCAAAGTGGCTCTTCAGGGAAAAAAAAGAAAGCCGCTGACACTGTAATAAGAGGCGGGGAAATGCGTTGGAGGTTCTAATCCTTAAATGCACAAAAGGGATACCATCACTGAATGCAGCATAATACGCCAGCATCTCAGAGCTACTCCGGATAAAGTTGTACCAAAGGTTATTCAGCACCAGCGACTGGGAGGCATGAGAAGCGAAAGGTGACATCTGTAAGGTACCCTTCCTATAATGTCTGGTCAGATATACTAAATTGGACAGTTCCAAACAATTGTTTCACATCCATTAAAAATTGAAAAAGTCAAATTAATGATACTAACAAACATTTACTACTAAAGATGTCACAAGTGTGACATAGAACTGCTTATTAATAAGCTGCTATAATTAAGCAAATTCAACCTCCGCTCAGTGGCTAACTACTATCCTTAAGGAAAAATGCATGTCTAAACAACATAATTAATTTTTAACTATTATGTTATTTTAAGTGTTTCAAGTGGTCACAACCGGTTGTGCTTTTTGCATTTATTTTTTTGTGTATGTTAGATGTGATTTTGTAAAATTGTGTCATTTACTGGCAAATATTTAAAAATGCCATATTATTATTAACTCTACCCCTGTCATTGTGCAGTTCTATTTTTCACAATTTTTCTCTTTTGGCTCTTCAGGAGATTTATTTTGTCTCAAGTAGCTCATGCTCGATTAAGGTTGCACAAGGCGATATAATAAAAGATATCTCCCAGTAGGGCCTAGTAACGACTCCCTCCCTCTCCTTGCATAACGAATATTGTTAAAGATGATTCCCCCAATACACCCCCTCACCCCCGCATTAGCAAGTGTGTCAGCGGGGATTGCTTAATGTGTAGGGGGCTTTAGTGCAGTAGGTATATGATGCAGTAGGTTCTACAAATCCAGCCAGGAATGTGTATGGGTTAATACAGGTGGTGTGCTTATAAGGGAGTGCACACCTGTGTACATGCAAACAATGACATCATTTATCTTTTGAAATTAAAGCAACTTTTTGTCTGTAACAAACCATGAGGGTGATTCAGTACCACTCGATAAGCAGCAGTAGTCCCCATCAGGCCACCTGCATTCCCATGAGAAACACCCATAAAACGCTGGGCGTTCCCCTGCTCCAGCCCCAATTCCGCCCCCCCTGGCCCTCCCTCCCCACAATGAACAGCACAGCGATGGGGCAGAATTCGGCTCGCTACGAGCGATCCTGAAGCGGCCGCCATATTGCCATGCAAGGGGAGCAAATACATTTAGATTTTTTTCAGTGTATTGTAAATACTGGCTGCTTTTGCATGTAGTCCGCAAATGTTATACAGCTGTATTCTTAAGCTGGGCACAACCTAAAGATTTATCTATCCAATATGTCTAGTGGGAGCAAAAATCTGGTAATGTATGGGAGCATATGAGAATCGAACATTTGTTCCCAAACACCGGAAAACAGACAAAGGTAATTAAAACAAATTACATTTATTCCATTTGATTTAAGAAAATTTATCGTTAATCGTTTTTGTTTAATTTTCCAGCATTTTTGGAGCGAATGGTTGATTGTCATCTGCATACTGTATGGTACCCTATGCAAATTGGGCATATGAAATTTCCAAATTGTTTGCATGAATATAATGCCTATAATTGGCAATGTGATGTACCCCCTTATTATTTGTAAGCTTGGTGTGGGCCTCCTTCTCCCCACGCCCATCACAGCACCAAGTACGTCCTGGCTTACTCAGCGCTACGTGCAGGGGGAAAATAATTTGACGGTAAGTGATTTTGAATGGTTTTCCCCTCAATTGCAAATGGGCAGGGGGATTGCATTTGGTGGGCGGCGTTTACCTGATTGCTGGGCTCCGAAAACTCGCAGCCCAGTGATCATATCTGAATTGAGTCCCATATGTTTTATCAAGAAATGTCCCAAGCACAGAAGGATATGAAGTCTCTGTAAGCTAAACCCAGGGCCGGCGCCACCACTAGGCAAATCTAGGCATTTGCCTAGGGCGCCAGCCACTGGAGGGCGGCACTTCGCCCCTCGCCTCTCACATGGAGGCTGCAGGGGTGTCCGTGCCGGGTACCTGCGGCACTGTGTGATCTGGCGGCGGGGTCCCTGCAGTGATGCGCTGCTGGGTTTGAAAACATTCCGCATGCTGATTGGCTGAGATTCAACCAATCAGCGTGCGGCGAGTTTTCAAACCCATCAGCGCTTCCCGCGCCGCCCCCTGGCTGCCGGATAGCACGCATCACTGCAGGGACCCCGCCGCCAGATCACACAGCGCCGCAGGTACCCCCCCCTGTAGGCACCGGGGCGCCCCACCTCCCCTCGCCTGGGGCACTCCGGTGCCTTGCACCGGCCCTGGCTAAACCCCTTGAGTGGTGGGATTTGCCGGGGCAGGACAAACCTACCATGGCAGGTTTGTCCTGCCCCAACAATACTCACCACTCAAGGGCAGCAGCCAGTCCCTACTCCCCCCTCCTGTTGCACCCCCCTGTTCCTGACCTCCGCCCTCCTGTGATCCTACGCCAGAGCTCCCCACCACCATTCCCACTGCAGCAGTGACCATGTGGCAGGCCACGCTTGGGGAGGTTCTGAGCGGCTCGGGGGGGGGGGGAGGAGGGGGGGAGGGCACTCAAACTTGGGGGAGACTCAGGCACCCAAACTCCTATGCAGAGGTCAAAGGGGGAGTGACAGGAGGGGGGGGGGGAGCAATGGGAGGGTGCCTCTACAGGTGGTGCGCCAGTGGTGCACAGGTGGATGCACCACTGGTGCCCACCTACCTACTGGTCGTAAGCCCAGAAAATTTCCGGGCATATCACTGAAGTGGTTAAGGCCCCCAAACATTAGGCCACCCCAACTTCCCCTGAGCTCTCTAAAATTTAGCACTTGATTTTTTTACATGTGATAAATGGGTACTTGTGTACTAGCACTGCGCACGATAATTAGTCGCCCGATTTTTTATCGCATCGAATCGCATGCCATACACCCGATGGCATGCGATGCGATTTTGACCCATATACGATATAAAATTGTATAAGAACCCTAATGGGTGCTTTTAAGCACCCTAATGGGTGCTTACAATGCTTAAATGCACCCCCACGCCACCCCCCAAGTATAAACGTGAATCCGAAGCGTGGCGAGCGCAGCGTGCCCCTAAGGGGCAGCGGTACGTGTCCTACGACCTTTTCATACCCCAAGTGTGGCGAGCGCAGCGAGCCCCGCAAGGGGATGCGGATACCTGTGAAACCTGCGAGGGGACGCGGATATCGCTTCGGGCTCGGTGGCTCGCTGCGCTCTCCACACTTTTTAAAATCAACTCCACGCCGACGTGGATAGTGGGGGTATGAAAAGGTCGTAGGACGCGTACCGCCGGCGCTCGCCACGCTTCGGGTTCACGTTTATACTTGGGGGGTGCATTTAAGAATTGTAAGCACCCATTAGGGTGCTTATACAATTTATAATTGCATCCCATCGCATTGTATGGCATTGTATGCCATTGTAGAACATCGGCCGATATCGCGTCGCATCGCATCGCATGCGATATGGTCTGCGATGCGATGGGCGCTGTGCTAGTACACAAGTAAAGATAAATGGGATGCAATAAATTAAAAAATCTTATTCAAAAGACTGGGCTGCTGCTCTCTCAGCCAATCAGCAGGAGCCAGTCTTTTGAATAGGATTCTTCAATTCTCCTACCGCCCACCGCCCGCTGCACACTGCTCGCTGTACGCAGTCTGTCTCACCCCGCCCAGCACCCCACTCCCCGCATCGGATGTGATGATGATGATGGCATACATTTGCAATTTGGCCCAATTTCACCAGATTTCTTGACCCGAATCTTGTGAAACCAGGCCCACATCGCGAAGTGTATGGGGACCTTTAATCTAGTATCAAATACAATTTAACTATAGAATGTATGTTCACTTTAAGTAACATTTCCTTTTAATGTGTCAGAGATTTTGGTAAAACATTATTTTCATACTTTTACAGCATTAACATTGTTTTTACTTATCTGAATTGTTAATCTTATTCCACCTTCCAATTGTCCATGTTATTCCGAGTCATGCTGACCCAAGGCACAGAGCCAGATACAAAACACCAATTGTACTAAGCTTTTAAGCTTGAATTATTTTTACTGTTTATCTATAATGAGAAACTTTCAGTGCTTTCCCATAGAGATACGGGGGGAGGCGGGGGCGGTTCTGGAAGAAAATCAGTCTCTGCCCCGATGGTCAGGGTTTGCACATGCACATTTGTACGCATGTGCAAACGCCAACTGCGAATTGCCTTGGCGATTTACACTGTCGCTGGGCCATTCACAGCGGGCAGGGAGGGGGGGTGGGATGCAGGTGGTGATGGAGATGGAACATGAGAATGCCCAGCATTTCAAGATCATCCCCATGATAACACTGGGTGTTTCCATGCAAATGCAGGTGGGACAAAGTGTTCCGGGGTCGGTCGGCTAACGTCACATGACATCAGCCGCCTGCCCTTTCTTCGTCCCGGCACCCACAAATATAAGTCAGACTCCACTGACATATTTGTGAGCCCAGGTAAAATCATTTGAGGGCCCCCTCCAATATGGCCCTCATATTGGCCCTAAACCCCCCCCCTCCCCCAATATTGCCACAGTGCATCCCAAACCAGTGCTGGATTTGAGTGACAGAGTGCCCCTAGGCACCACATTTTTTGGCCGCCCCCCCTGACCGATTTTAAGATAGAGTGGGAGAGAAAGAGAGAGAATGGTAGGGAGAGAGAGAAAAAGGGAGTGTGAGAGAGAGAGAGGAAGGGAGAGAGAGGGAGGGAGATATATATATATATATATATATATATATATACAGAGAAGTTAGGGCGGCACTCGCTGGATTTCAGAATGAAGAATAACTCCTGGACACAGGTAGTTCTGTTCAACGTTTCAATCTCAAACAGATTTTTATCAAGAAAGTTCTTGATAAAAATCTGTTTGAGATTGAAACGTTGAACAGAACTACCTGTGTCCAGGAGTTATTCTTCATTCTGAAATCCAGCGAGTGCCGCCCTAACTTCTCTGTATCTGTGGTGGTGAGAGTCTCCCTGCCAGGGAAGGCACCAGGGTCTGTGGAACAGTTTTGTGGTGGAGTTGCCGACTGCACGACAATTATATATATATATATATATATATATATATATATATATATATATATATATAGAGAGAGAGAGAGAGAGAGAGAGAGAGAGGGAAAGGAAAACAGAGAGAAAGGGAGGTAGAGAGAGAGAGAGAGAGAGAGAGAAAAAGAAGTAGTGAGAGAGAGAGAGAGAGAAAGGAGGGAAAGATAAAAAGGAGGGAGAGAAAGAGCGAAAGGAAGGGAGAGAAAGGGAGGGAGAGAAAAGTAGAGTGGAGATAGAGAGAAAAAGAGAGAGGAAGCACAGAAAGAGAGGGAGCGCAGAGAGAGAAAGAGCACAGACAGTGAGTGAGCACAGAGAGAGAGAGAGAGGAGTGCAGAGAGAGGGAGTGCAGAGAGATAGATGGAGCACAGAGAGACAGAGTGAAGTCTGAGACACAAATAGAGCGCTTTTTGCAACCTCCCTCCCACGGGGTCAGATTACCTTGTGGGTCCCCCCCCCTGTGTGTGGTGGCCTCAGGACCACTGTCCCTGTTGCCCCTCCCTTAATCTGGTACACAATGGTACACAATGAGCGATATTAATGAAGGAAGGAACGGTCACTGTTCTGTCCTTCATTAGCATATATTGTGCACCCAGCTTAGACTAGCTAACCACTTTTTTCTGATTAGAGTCACAGATGTGGGAATGTTTTTGTTCAATTCAGAGCACAAGGTAGCAGATAATAAAACTATTGTAGGAGAAAAATCCGGTCTCCCCTTAGTTGCTTTAAAGTTTTAACACCCTTGAACCTTTTGGGGGACAGATTGGACTTCTTATGTATAACGAGTATTAATAGGCATCTTGTTAGATCAAAGGATTTTTTACATGAGATAGAAAACAGACAACTAGACCCAAAGTAAAAATAAAAACAGTGAAATATCTCAACTGGGGAAATGGGGCTTATGAAATGAAGGTAAAGAGTGGAGGCGGGAAAAGGTCTAAGGTTCTAAAGGTTATGGTATAAAGAGTGGACAGTATGTAGGTTGACACCAAGTGGTTGACATGCACAAGGACGCCTTAGACAAATGTTGACATGGAAATGGCAGACACATGAAAAGGTCGATGTGCCAGAGTTGGTTTCTCCCACATTCTAGGGAAAGGGTTCATCTCCTGTAGCTCAGGGAGGAACCACACCCTTTCCTCAATCACATACTGCTAAGATATGTGGATTAGCTAGTCAGGGGGGAATGTGAGGGAGAGGTTGTAACTTCAGAAGCCCTCTCTATGCTGTGATAGCTGAAAATCCTGACTTTAATGTGAATACTCTGCTCATTGGAACTATTGTCTAAAGTAAGCTGAATTACTGGCGGTGGTGGGGACCCGGTGGGGTGCCGGCATTGGCAAGTGCATATTCACTTGCCAATGTCAGCAGGCGGGAGCAATGTGGGGAGTGGGGGCCATGCTGCAGCATGGCTCTCATTAACGAGATGCTCCTTTGTCTGTATTGAACATACGAGGGAGGGGTCATTCACGATGCGTGCAAGCGTGCATTGTTAACGATATTGAGTGTACACTCTAAATGAGAAAATGGCCTTTATACTTTCTCATCCTGGGTGTATGGGGCTTAAGAAGTTATTACAAGGGCATGAAATAAAGCTTACTTGACTGCGATACCTCAGTCGCCCAATGGTTGTCTGGAACTTACCAACTACAGTGGACCTAAGATTTTTATTTATTTATTGTGTTCATTTGTAGATTTCAGCACATGGACCCCTAATGAGTGTACTGCATCCCCTCGCCCCACTGCAGACATGGTACCTCGCTGCGCTTGGCACACTTTACCATGTCCAATTGGAGTCCATGTGGATGGATCATGTTGACCTATTCATGTGTCAACCATTTGACCATGGTGTTCTTTTGACCAATACCTAGATGACGCAGTTTTTTAATTTGTGGAAACAAGACAGTGCCCACTATCAAGGCCATTTGATTTTTTGGTAATTTTAACAAACATTTTCCCCTGCCTTTGTTTGCATTTCTACAGACAGTGGACCTCATTGAGACTTGAATGCCAAGAATCTGCAGTACGTAAGTTGGTCCATGATTGAATTGTGATATCGCTCGTAATGAGGGATTAGTCAAAAGTAACAGGTAGACAGCGTATTTAAGTGGTAAAGAGGAGTGGGCAAAAGCAGGTATGTCATGGTGAGTCTGCATGGTACCCATATTTCAGCATTTGTATTCTGTTGAACGAAATTGATGATGCAGCAGTGGGCATCTCTATGCTCCTGCCCATATTCACATACAGTATACTCGCATATTTATCAATCACATCAACAGTCACATCTGAATGAAGCCCAGTGAGTCAGGGAAGCAGAATTGATGCAAAGTAACAGATGATACACAGCTTACATTGCAGTTTAATAAATGTGTTCCAATTTGCATTTTAAATCTTAAAAGTTTTACTGATTCACTATTCACTATTGGGGCAGCACAGATGATGCAATGGTTAGAATTGCTGAATCACAGCGCTGGGGTCATGGGTTCATTTCCACCATGGTCCTAACTGTGCAGAGTTTGTAAATTCTCCCCATGCATGTGTAGGTTTCCGATATAATCTAGTTTAAAAAGTATGTGCAGCACATACTTTTTGAGCTGTGCGATAGTATGTGGCGGGAGCACGCACCGCATCGCATACAAAAAATGCGCCGTGTATGGGCACCTTATCTTACTTGTTAAGTTTTGTTATTTTGTACGGTGCTGCGAAACACTTGTGGTGCCTTAAAAATAAAAATATAATACTAATAATAGTTATAAAAAATAAATAAATTTAACATCCAACACCAAATCATGGTGAAGATGGAATGACTAAACACGGAAAATGAAAGGAAAATGGCTTCATTATAATATTTGTAATAATAAAAAAAAAGATTAGGTTCCATCACCCCTTTGTCCTCATATATAAACCACTATTCCATCAGTAACAAGATAGACTATTTTTTTTCCATTAGTCTGTCAGTAGACTGTGTCCAGCTGATAAAAAGATTAAGGTATCTCCAATTTCCCCTCACCATTATCTGCCCACTTGATCAGCAATATGGGGGATTTCTGGTAAACCTAGCACGCTTAGCATGTCATAGACGTCTCCATCTGCTTTCTTCTCAAAGTGCTGGAAACTGCTCTTAGAAAAACAAATACTTTGACTGCATTGGTGCAGATAAAGCCTTTCTGGAATAACTAGGTCACCTTGGTTATCAGGCAAAGCCAGGGGTGTGTTTATTTGCACTAGTACTCCTCATATCGTGTCCTGCTATATAAGGATGAAGACAGGGAACTGTTCCACACTGATGGTGAAGACAGTTCTTGTCAAGCGCGTTGCCTGTTATACTGGTAAATAGAACTTTTGAATGGATAATATTCAGGTAACATTTCATCCCATCGCTCTGTACCAGCTGGCTGCCTTCCCATGTGCTTTGCTGTACTGTTATCTCTGCTCAGTTGGCCATTTGCCTATCACATTCAGGTATGCTTTGAAGTGCTAATTAAATACTCCTTATTACACTCACATTGCCAAAATGTTAATTTAACATAAAAGTGTGAGAAGTAGAGAAGCAACACAGAATGGAAGTAGTGTCAGGTACCATCTTTAGATACAATGGGGCAGATGTATTAAGCCTTAACAAGAGATAAATTTAAGTGTTATAAGGAGAGATAAACTTCCCAGCCAATCAGCTCCTTACTGACTTTTTCCAAACACAGCCTGTAACATGGCAGTTAGCAGGTGATTGGATGGACGTTTATTTCTCCTTATCACACTTGCATTTATCTCTTGTTAAGGCTTAATACATCTGCCCCATAATGTTTATATTCAGGACTAAAATCAAACTGCCAATAATATATAGCTCTTGTACTCCAATCCGGGAATCCGACTGTCAGAACGTCCCGACAGTCGGACAGTCGGAATTCCAGGCCGTTTTTGTTTCTTCTGACTGTAACTCAACAGCTAGAATTCAATGTTCCGGCTGCCGAGTGTTGGAAAGTCTGTGGATCAGTGAAAACGGCCTCGCATTGTCAAAAAACAGAAGTAAATTTGACAGAGGTTCTTTAAAAGAAGGGGGCCAGAAAAAAAAGGGGCATCTTAGCCTGAGCACAGGATTGTTGTGTTTATTTAGTTGTGAACACTTGCAGAATGCCACACAGGTGTTTATATATAAAAATGATATTTGCAAATGGTCATGGGCAAATATTCTCATGGTTGCAACAAGGTTGCTGATCTTTCTGTTGGTTGCGACAAGGTCACAGATTATTCAGTGGGTTGTGGCGAGGTCACATATTATTCAGTTGTTTGCTGGTTATTTAGTTGTTTCCTTTTGCAGGTAGTCATATAGGCCCTTATTCTGGTTGGTGCGGATATGTCCGCATGCGTTCATTCCGCCGATGTTTTGTGTTTGCGCATGTGCAGAGGCATATCTGCAGAGGCATTGACTGTCTGTAAATACCCTGTTTTGTTGTATCACTGTCTGCTATTGTAAAGCGCAACGGAATATGCTGCGCTATATAAGAAACTGTTAATAAATAATAAATAATGTGCGAAAGGGACATACGTCCAAATTCCACATGAATTGTTTACACTACGAACAGGGGGAGGAGAGGGGCGTGAAGGGCTGTTTGGCCTCATTAACATATGCATATGCCCCGCATTTCATGGGCGTTCCCATGAAAATGCTGGGCGTACGTATGGTAATGCGGCCGTGATGCACGTGTAGGGGGCGGACATATGACATTGCCGGATGTCAGCTGCCCGCCCAGATCCCTGCTTTTGCACGGAGAAATGCCCGAGTGGTCTGAGCTTGCGGGAGCTGCCTGACCACTCGGTCCTGCGACCATCGAATGATGGGGGAGGTTCCCAGAGATGGAGGAGATGTATACATGAGAAATCCACTCGTGCTCCGTGCGGTCAGCGGCTTACCGCATTCGGACGGAGTAAGCGATCCGTACGGAAGGCGGGGTTTAGGACGCATGGTCCTGGCCGCATATTCGGCTCCAGCCGCACAGACCAGAATAAGGCCCATAGTTTGTTATCCTCTTGCCTACTTCTAAGGATTTCTAGGTTCTTGTACCATGTACAGTAAGACCTGGTGGCACCAGAGTTGAGGTGGACCTAATTCGGCTATTAAAGTTGAAGCCTAGCACCGCAAGATCTAGTCATCCCTAGGGAGATGCAACAAAGGTAGTGTAGGGGCTCACTGTGACTCGCTCAGACTGTCCTAAAATGATCTGTTCCGGTCTCCAATTTACATTAATTACTACATTAATTGTTTTCTTTATTTCAGATACATATATCTCCTACTTGGAGGAGTGATTTTAGCATGTACTTCAATGGGTCCTTGTGCTGCTACACTGCTATTCATCCCTGCCCTGGGCACAACAGCGCTGTGTTATACTGTAAGCTACCATGTGGTGCACAGATGGGCTTTTCTGCTTCAGATGGGGTGGCTAACCTGTTGTCATCTATGGCTAATGTATAAACAGTATTACCTGTATGAAATCATGACAATAAAGTAAGTAAAGCAACTACAGGACAGCAGTTGCAGAAATATGTATCTATGCACCATAATTATTGAACAATATAGTGCCTGATTCAGTGCTAGAATCAAGTGCACAATGTTTTAATTATGCGCATTTAGCTGAGATGCACTGCACATATGTTCCAATTTGTTAACACGGTCGGAACTACATGGAGATCCATGCAGTTACATAGTTACATAGTAGGTAAGGCTGAAAAAAGACTTGCGTCCATCTAGTTCAACCTGGTATAGATATCCATTGCTGATTTGGTAGGTTCTGCTATTTTACAGACAAATTATATTTCTCATTTGTACCCATGGATGTTTTTCTCCAGTAAATGTTTGTCCAACTTTGCCTTGAACGCATTTAATGAGCCAGCCATTACCACCTCTCTGGGAAGAGAGTTCCAGAGTTTGACTGTTCTGACCGTAAAGAAATTCTTTCTACTAGCTGAATGAAATCTTTTTTCTTCTAATCTATACTCATGCCCTCGCGTCCTAGATTCCTTTCTAGTAGAAAATAGGGTGTGTGACAGTTCCTTATATTGGCCCTTGATATACTTGTACATGTTGAGCATGTCCCCCCTTAAACGTCTCTTTTCTAATGTAAATAGTCCCAAATTGCTTAATCTCTCCCCGTAGCTTAAATTCTCCATTCCCCTAATAAGCTTTGTTGCTCGCCTTTGGACTTTTTCTAATTCTATGATGTCCTTTTTATAGTGTGGGGCCCAGAACTGTACTCCGTACTCTAGGTGAGGTCGCACCAATGCTTTATATAGTGGCATAATTACCCTTGAGTTCCTAGTTTCCATTCCCCTCTTAATACATGCCAGAATTTTGTTGGCCTTTTTTGTAGCTACAATACAATGGGCAATATACAGTTCCTATAGTCCTTCTCAGTAGGTGACAGGGCGGGGCAGTTGCATGTGTCAGTGGGCATGGTGGGGTGTACCGGTGTCTGTAATTGTGCAAGAAGGCTGGCAGCCAGATATTGTTGGACATTCTGAGCAACCATACGGTTGCTCAGACGTTGGATGGTGCAGCTGATGCCCTCTTGATGGTGTGCCTTTGTGCACACCATGGGGGACTAGAGCTGCAGCCGATAGGCAGCTTAATCCCCAAGCTTATCAACTGCAGCCTTAGTATTATTTTGCAGAAGCATCTATGACAGAAGTCACTGCTGCTACTGCTTAGCGTCAGACTCAAAATCAGGCCATGGTGCAATCTAACATTTTACAAAAATATACATACTGGAGCTGGAAATATGTATTTTTATGGAAGATTCACATTTTCATAATCTGCATGAGCACAAAGATTTAATCCATGTAAAGTTTGTAGTGTATCTTTGACTTCTTACATGTGGAGAGAAGTTACATATAAGCATAGACTCATGATCAAATTATTGTGACTCATGCAGATAAAAATGCATATACATCAGTCAGGAGACATATATTGTGCATGTATTGGAGAGCTGGTGCATATATACATATCATAGTTGCCTACCCTTCTGCATTCTACAGGAGACTCCCTGAAATAGCAGCAATCTCCTTCTCTCCCTGATTAGTCTAGCAATCTCCCTCATTTCAGTAAACCCACATTACACAGCGGTTACATTTTTTGGGGGAGACAAAAAATAAAGAAGCATGAGAAATATACATTCAAATGGAATCAATACCATTTCCCTGCATTGGTTATTTTATGGTACAATAATCTCTAGAGGTACATGCATATTAAATAAGGTTTCTTGTGGCCACTTATATGGAACCACGTGTAAAACACAATACATGAACAAATCCTGGCACATATCAGTGTATTTTCTTCAACAAGGAGAGTAGATCTTACTAACTGCTTTGGGGCTCATCTACATTTGGATGTACTGTAAGTCATTTTATGATATGCCTCTCAGATGTAGTAGTGCACATCTGCGCTTCTAGGTGCTACCTTCCGGGGCCTGCCCAAGGGTCCCTCAATTCTGGTGCCTCAATTACAATGTCCGTGAAAAATGTTCCCAAAACTAGGTAAGTATGGTTACATTTCATTTGGATGTTATTGGATAGGCATCACATTTAATGACATATAATATGCTGAGTTAGAAGAAAATAAGTATCACTCCCGTCATAGGGACCCCTCAGGCAGGAGGCACTGACACCCTGGGCCCCCCATTAAATCTGACTCTGGTCCATATATGGAGCTAGACATGCCTTTGGGTGGTGCATGACACACCCCCTCTACGGAGCGCCATGCAAAATTCTAATACCAACTCTAATCTCCCTGAAATTAGTTTTCAATAGTAGGCAAGTATGATACATCTGTATATCTTTAGTAGTAATGATAGTGATAACTTTAAGCAGTACTATTCCATTATCTGGTATGTCCATACAATAACATGACTCAGATGTGCTTGGATTGTGTATCTCTGCTGCTTACTTGGACGCAGCAGTGATGCACAGATATATATTAATGCAGCAGGAGGTGTCTGCATTTATTTGCAGTCCAGTCACCTGCAACTCCATCAGCAAATGTGGTCATGTAAATATTAGTCAGCAGACAAAGCTCTGCTAAAATGGAGGCAACATGTGTCTGTTTTGGGAAACC
Organism: Crinia signifera; assembly: GCF_055691185.1. Taxonomy (NCBI): domain Eukaryota; kingdom Metazoa; phylum Chordata; class Amphibia; order Anura; family Myobatrachidae; genus Crinia; species Crinia signifera. The sequence goes on from NC_139217.1 coordinate 173,924,771, forward strand.
TATCCCATCGCATTCGCCACCTCAAACAGCTGCAAACTGCCAATCATTTGATGTCTGCAGCCATTCTGCGTGCAGTAGTAGTAGTAGTAGTAGTAGTAGTAGTAGTAGTAGTAGTATGTTTATTTATAAGGCGCCGCAAAGTGTCCGCAGCGTCGTACATAGCAAACAAAAAACAAATTACAAGGTAACGTACAGGGTGTGTTGAAAAATACAGTATGAATAGGGGTATAGCTGGTAGAACTAAAATCAGCATCAGTTCAGAAGTAGGTGTCAAAATTGTCGAGGAGACTGAAGATGAAGTAGAGGAAGGGAAGAACAGGACAGGAGCACAGGTGAGGTAAAGAGGTAGGGTGAGTATGTGAGGAAGGAGGACCCTACTCATAAGAGTTAACATACTAAAAATAGGTGGGTGGACGAACGAAAAACAATAGGATAAGTAGGAACGGAGGGGAACGGAGGCAGGATAGGAGGATCAAAAGAGGTTAGGAGGAGGGATAGGCTAGTCGAAAAAAGTGGGTTTTGAGGGAGCGCTTGAAGGAGGTAAGGGAATCAGCAAGCCTGATGGGTGGCTGGAGGTTGTTCCAGTGCAGGGGGGCAGCGCGAGAGACAGTCTTGGACACGGGAGTGGGAGGAGGTGATAAGGTGAGAGGTCAGTCGGCGGTCAGCGATGGAGCGAAGAGGACGGGAGGGAGTGTGGATAGAGATCAGTGAAGAGAGGTAAGGAGCGGTGGAGGAGGAGAGAGCCTTGTAGGTGGTGGTGAGGAGTATGTCCAGTACCCATACTGGGCATGCACTGTATGTGTCCTGCACATGAGCAAAGTACCAAGCATCACTCAGAATGCAGGGAGCATCTTGTACAGCAACTATCTTGCACTTGGTGAAGAGTACCAGACATATACTAGTGGGTATCCAATACTTTTGTGAACAGCACTAAATATACACTAGTCAGGGTGCAGCCTGCCCAGTGGATGGTCTGCAGCTCTGTAATTGGATATCCGGTCGATGGACCAATGGTGTCTAGATCAACCATGTTATGATTGACAACTCTTAGTCGATGTGTCTAAATTAAACGTCTCTTGCAGTATATTATAAAACAATGTCTAATTTGTGCAATGTGTCGGATGTGCACATTATGCCGTATGAAGCAAAATAAAGTGTCATGCAGTACAAATGCAAGTGCCAAGTGTAGAACTACTAGCCAATGAGTTACAGCATGTTGCAGAAAAAAAAAATGTACCTTTGTTTATTTGTGGTCATTTAATTTGGGCTAACCATAGTAGAGGTCTATTTGTATTGTCATTGTATCAAAAATAAAGTAAAAACCATTGACAGAATATTTTTATTAGGTTTTCCATCATGATTTCATCCCTTATGCTGTTGACTCAAAAAGTCACATCTCTTGCTATGGATATCCATGAAAGGAAAGTGACAGTCATAGCAGAAGATTGCATTAAGGAGAAAGGTTCCCATGATCAGCCCAGTCTACTATCTCTCCTTTCCTACCTTATGTCCTTTCCGGCATTGTTGGGTGGACCACTTTGTTCATTTGTGGAGTTCCAGCATCAGGTCAGAAGTTCCCATAGGTGTAGTAATTTGCGGCAGGCTTGGACGACAATTCGAGGTTGCACATTATTTCTGTTACTTCAAACACTCCGTGGTTTTCTGTCTGAGAGGAAAGTCTTCCAGTGTGATCTCATGGACTGCAGGCAGCATCACTGTGTGTATGTAATGTGGACCACAGCACTGTTATATAAACTGACTTACTACTCCCACTGGCTCCTAGATGAGGCCCTATTTCACTCTGCAGGCTTTTCAGTAGTTATGGATTCTAATACAAATCTTTCTGATATAGACATCTATACTTTGGAGACAACCAACAAAATCGCAGTGTTTGCCAGGACCTGGAATAAAAGTACAGCAAAATGGCTTAGGAGAATCATATTCCAAAACTGCAGAAAGAGTCCCTTATTCGCTACATTCGCCTTCTCAGCTTGGTGGCACGGACTATACCCTGGACAAATATTTGGCTTCTTGTGCTGGGCTGTGATGGTGGAGGCTGATTACAGGATACACATGAATTTAGATACGATTTCAAATTCATGGTACATCATCACTTTTAACAAAGCAATTACTTGGATTCAAACCCAGTTAATTATTGCATTCATCATGTTAGCTATTGAAATGAGAAGCGTAACAATCGTATATTTGCTTTGTTTTTCTTACAATAGTTTATTTCCTATTATATATGCCTTGTCATTTATATTCTTTATTAAACGAAAGAGATAACATTATCATGATACTTAGAGCTTAAATGGGGGGGGGGGGGGGGCATCGGTATGGGCTAAAATGGCGGCAAGAAAAAAATTAATTAATGTTCTCTCTAAACAAAGTTTTCAATGTGAACAAAAAAATTAGGATTAGTTATTTTACACATTGTTGGTAATCTTGTTTGGTTCACCCATGGTGCCGTACAAGCGACCTATCCAATGAAGGAGATCCCTGGCCTCCTTCTGTACACACCTACATTTGTTATTTTAAAAAACTGACCTAATTGCTCCCCCTTCCTCCTGCAATCCAAATGACAACAGCTTGTCAATCACCAATAGTCTGCTGCTGTACTGCATCCGGTGTCACAGGACCCATTTGTGCAAACACTGATTGGTAATTTGTAGTGTATTGTACACCATTTAAATCTTCATGGTGAAGAGCAATGCTGTATGTTTGGGATAAAAAATACTGCAATTTATAACCAATGAGCTTATAACGAGCAACCTCATTGGCAGGAAAATTTGCAGTTAGTTTGGACATCCTTAAGTCATCAAAATGACAAATACAGGTACTACTGTTAAAACAACACAAAAGGATGCTTGATAAAAATGCTCATAAGAAATAATACTAACCATGTATGATAACCATACTTCACCTAAAATTGTGGCTTGGTTACCTTTTTTAAATTTATATTCATTTAATCAGCTTTTGTCTATTATTGATACAAACTCAATGATTTGTGGTCTAAGAGAATGCTAAAAATGCAACTATAAAGAAATTGCTCAACTGGTTTAGAATTCACTGTCTACTTTTTCTTTAAACATCAAACATAAATAGCTTTATTAATGTAAAATATACAGTTCTTCAAAGTGCGAGTTACTGATTTAAAAACCACATCAAAGTGTGTGTCTTTCTGTATAAGTGATCCATCGTACATAAGGTCTTTTATTATCTTTTGTAATATTTTAAAAACCTGGAATAAGTGACAGAAAATGCCACTAACATTTGTTATCATTTAATTTTGCCTGGGGCTTTCTAACTGGCCCCATCTGGCCAAAGGGGATGTAGTTGGCATCCCAGCGTTCAGAAAACTGGCAACGGAATCCAGACACCTGTCAGAATTCTGCCTCCGGAATAACAAATCCCGGAAGCCCTACGTAACTATGTCAGGGTCAGGAGGGTTATGCTGCATGGTTCGTTCAGGTTAGTCTGTGGGGTGGGGAGGGGGAAGGTTAGCGTTTGGCTGCAGGACGGAAAGGTCATAGGTTAGTGTAGTTGAGGTCCCCAGGCAGGATGGTAGGCAGTTGCTATGTCGGTGTCAGAATACTGACGGATGGTATCCCGACTGTTGGTATCCTGTACCCAATTCAACCAAAGATACCAAAACCAGTATCAAAAATATATATTCTTTTTCCATGAGGTATGACATAAAGGGGGGTATTCAATCGCGGGTCACAGCTGTCGATCCATCTCCAACAGCCGTGACCCTGGCCCGTTTTCATTTTGCTTGACAGCATATCGCTAGGCGGGATTCAATGTCCCGCTTGGCGTTTGGTAAGAAGGATGTGCATCCATTTAAATGGTCATGAATTGTCGAGATTCAGCCGTGATCGCGACAATTCATGGCCGTTATCGACAAAACGGGCGCAACAGCTTTTAAAAAGTCGGCCGGTTCTGTCGATCTGCCTCTTCAATAGTGTCAAGCAAAGACAGCATTGAATAGGAGCCTGCTGATATTTCCCCGTCGTAAATAGCGACGGGGATTGAATACCCCCCAAAATGTAATATAATTGGTCATTTATCTTATTCAAGCTATACAACAGAGCTGCTTATCCCTGGTTTTCCAATCAGATCCACTGGTTGTTCAGACACCACCGCTGATCGACAAGCCACTGGGAAAATTCTGCATCTTAAAAATCCCAGATTTGCCACTTACAATAATTTTGTGGTTGGAATCAGCAAACATTTTGGATTTCCTTTATTACTCCACTATATATGTTGGCAAAATGGGGTATTGAAGCAATTCATCCCAGATGTATAGGCCCCATTAGATTTGATTCTTCTATTTCATGACATTGTAAAATTGAATTGCAATTGTTTGTCTCATAATTGTTTGTGAGTTTCTTGCAGCGTGAGTCATCATGGCATTATCTTACTTTATGGCAGCCCAAACTCGCTGGCCATAGCTCTGCAAGCAATTTTTATTGAATATGAGCAGAAATCAGGTCACAAGGGGGGAGTTCCGATGAGTTCCGATGATGTTGCCAGTTTTGAAATGCCACATCAACATACACCATTCGCAAATAATTGGATTGACCCCTATGCACAATGGTGCATATAAATACTACTACTACTACTACTACTACTACTAATAATAATAATAATAATAAAATTCATACAAAGCAACCAATTTTTTATGTATAAACAACTTTTATGTTATTCAATCAAAATGTTAGAATATCATTACTTTGTTAAAAGTCTCTTCAACAAGATTTGATCCATTATTCCATAAGCATGAACAGGTACGATGATCAGGTATTTTATCTACCATCTTCTTGTAACGGAAATAATGAATACATCACAGAAAATGGGCCAGATGTACTTAGCCTTGAAAAGAAATAAAATTACGATAAATCACCAACCAATCAGCTCCTACCTGTCATTTTTCAAACACAGCCTGTATCATGGCAGTTCGGAGTTGAGGGTTTATCACTTTTCATTTTCTCAGTTTTCAAGCTTAGTACATCTGGCTCTATAATATATGTATATAGAAATTGCCTAGCTAGAGGTAGCCACTGTAAATTTTATGAACTTGGACTACACAGTCTCCTTGACAATTTTGACACCTACTTCTGAACTGATGCTGATTTTAGTTCTACCAGCTATACCCCTATTTATACTGTATCTTTCAACACACCCTGTACGTTACCTTGTAATTTGTTTTTTTGTTTGCTATGTACGGCGCTACGGACACTTTGCGGCGCCTTATAAATAAACGTACTACTACTACTACTACTACTACACATGATAAGTGCTAAGGGCAGTATTCAATGAGAAAAGTTCTCCGTGTTTTGTGGAGAACTTGTGCTTTGTTCGCCTTGGACAGAGCATTTTGCTCTCCAAAAGCGAGCAACCCTATTCAATGTGAAATGTTCTCCGTCTTTCTAAGTGACTTTCTCCGTGTCTCTCCGTGTAGCAATTCTCCATCTTTTGATGGAGAGTTGGAATGTGAACTTTTAAACTAAAAGGTTTTTTTAAGAAATTTTGGTGTCAAAAAATCATTTTTTTTTTCTGTGAAGGGGCATGTTATTTTTATTCATGTGCTTATAGAACATGAATATATATTTAATAAAAAAAAAAAAAATTTTAATTTTTTTTTTTTTTTTTTACACAGTGCAGCCAGCAGGGGGCCGGAGCGCTCGAGCCGCTCATTAGATATTCATATATTCACTGCACCCGAACGTAACTATGCACAAACGGGTGCAGTGAATACTGGGTCCCCCGCTGGCTATAGGGGGGTGCAGCCTGGGTCCTGGAGAGCCCCCCTCCCCTCCACAGTCCTCTGGAGCAGCCAGGGAGACTTTAATCTCTCTGGCTGCTTCCGGCTCCCTGAAAGCTCCCTGCTCCCTGCAGGGGTTAAGACTCTCCGCGAGTGGCGGAGAGCATCAGCCACATTGAATAGAGGGAGCAGGAGTGGCAGAGAGCCCTCCGGAACACGGAGAGTGCATGGAGAGCGAAATAAAACGCTCTCCATGCACGGAGAACTTTTTCATTGAATACTGCCCTAAATGTCTGGCAATAGATAAAAATCCATGATGTGTATGCTGTATCGTAGCTGTACCCAAGGCCAGTGGAACATAGTAATCCCGTTAGCAGGCTACACTTGCAGGTTGGCCAGTACAGGTGCTGTTCAACCATCCATTACTCGCTAGAAGAGCAAAACATGGGCATGGTAGCAGAGAGACAAGTGCACAGGTGCATTTCCTATGTACATGCGCTTAGTAAGGTGACAAAGGAAATTCATTTATGCAACCAATATTGATTATTAATATTATTATTAAGATTTAGTTAATATAAAATGTATCCTGCATTGATACAAAAAAAAACATATTGGTAAATACATGAAGCAGTGATAACTGTGGGGAAGTGAGCCAGTGGAGCAGTTGCTCATGGCAACCAATCAGCTGCTCTGTATAATTTTATAGTATGCAAATTATAAATGTTACTTCAATGCTGATTGGTTATATTTGTCACTGACTAAGCAGATGGGCCGCAACACTTAAATGCCAATTCATTTTAGGCATTTATTGTTAGAGATAGAATTGCCTCGTCTTTATTACTGGTGTTGAGTTCATGTATAACTACTAGTAATTCATCATAACATCACAACTACAAATATAACTATTGAAAAACATTCCAACCTTGCTAATATTTAAACATATAGATTATAGTCTATCCAGGTGTGGCTACCTGTAGCGTAAAAAATAGAAATTTGTTTACCATGTACGTCATGAACTGCACTTTGAAATGTCTCTGAAAACCACACCATTTCTGTTCTGTTGTTAAACTGATGACAGACAAACAATAGGTGACTTAAGCAAATATGAGGCTAGGTTTTGCAGGGAACTGCCCCTGTAATTCATCAGTCTTTATTCAGATTTTCAGATCTCACTTGCTTCTTGGCATTGTACTGTATGTGTCATGAGACAGGAAACAGAGCTGGCACATCCACTAGGTTGGCTGTTGTTAAGGTGCCGTAGTTGTAGGTTGCCTAAAACACTGAATGTGTGATTTCATTCCTTTTATTTTCACTGCGGTACCCTCACAGTAAGTGCAAACCAATGTCATGAAGCAGCCATCAGTCTGGCAGAGACAACGAAGATGTTGCTCACATTATATATATATATATATATATATATATATATTTATTTATTAAGAAGTAGGCGGAGGTTGTGTTACCATGGGTGCCCAGGGCATATTGCGCTCCACATTTTGCTATGGTGCGGTCAATGGAGAGCCTCATTGCCCCAATCCTTACCCTCCACCACATATTATGTTACCTGTATATTATAGTAACAAGTAAATCTTGCTTGTAATTGGTCCGAAATAATTGTTAATTTTTATAGTAGTGTCACACTGACATTGTCTGTGGCTGTATAGATTAGTAACTGTAAAGCTGGGTACACATCTATACAATCCCTGTTTTCTTGCAAACATTCGATCGACCATACATGCGACCGACCGTCCATAAACACCAGCCGATACGCACGTACACACTTGTACAATTTTACTTGCATCCGATCTACTCCCGTCCAAACAGTAGCAAGAAAAAGATTGTACCACCATAGACACTCTCGATTTGGGCTATTGACACATCATATATAAACAAAAGTATCATAATGGGCTGGGCTAGGGGCATACCAAAACAAAGAGGCGTGAGTACAGAACCTAAACAAAAGTGATTAGGGTAAAGAAGGGGCACGCGTCTAAATTATTCAGCCGGCAGGGTGACAACGGCAAACTGCTATATAGACGGGGTATGCTTCTAAATTAGTCAGCAGGCAGGGTATGGAACACCCACATTTGCGCTTAAAGGCAATTAATTCTCATTTGTATTTGTCTATTTCCCCTTGTAGCTTTGACAACCAACTAGTATCAACATCTTGCTCAAAGATATGTATATAAGATTTTTCAAAATCCAGCAATTTTGCTTTATACTTCTGTTGCTCCTTTGTCGCTTTCTCAACAACTAATAGGATCAAATCCATTGAACACTTGTTGAGTATTGCGATCCATCTTTTGCAAAAATTTACATTGTACCTTCCAATGGTCGGCATATTCTTAATGCGAGACCCCCTTGGAATCTGTTGCAATCTATAATAGTCAGACAAGGTGACGCTGTGATACATGTAATCGCATTCTTTTTGTCGCAGTCTCAACCATTGTCGATATAACACTTCAGGGGTTAAGCATGGTAATTCATCTTCAAGCCTTTGTTTGGACAGTATGGCTTCTGCCTCAATATAACTAAAGGACACTGTGTCCCGGACATCCATCTGCATAAACTCCAGTGCAGCGTCCAAAGCCTGACTTGCTTCCATATTAGGATAACCTGCTTCCTCCTTCAATTAAAAAGGCTTCTGTAGCTCTGTGTAGATACACCAACTCCAGGTTAACCTAGTCAGTCCTGGGACAAAATGAGTCCAATGAACGATGACAGTATGGTGCCTTGTCACAACATAATCTAGGCAGCTATGGCCACATATGTTGGTATATATCCTGGGTGTAGACCGGCACTCACTGTAGATATGCTAAATGCTGCGGTGCCCTCCAAACCAACAACGTTGGTGAATGTAGATAGTGCAGCGGGCGGCAGTCAAACAGACTGGATACCAATTTGGTGAAGAATAAAACAGCCTTTATTCCAATGGTGTTTCGGACTATTACACCCCCGTTTTCAAGGACAGACATTAATGAGACTAACAAACAATGTATAAATAGGTACACCTACCCGCCCACCCCGCCCCCCCGGATCCTGACCCGCCTCCACTCAACGGACACTTTACTTGCCATACACCCGGTCCACATGTTCAGACACCCGCCAGCGACGTCCATCCGCTAACTGCTGCTCCTGGAACATGCTGCGTGTTGCTAGTGTTCCGGGTGCTGCACGACCAGAGAGCTGCTTCCGGGTATCTTAATCACGTGACTCAATCGGCCAATCTGCAAGGGGTATGTCCCAGTGCTGTGTTTGGCGTGTCACCTAGGAAACAAGAAATATGTGAAATGTAGATAAGAAAAGAGTAGGGGTAGAAGTGTTAAAGATTCTTTAGTAAAATTAGACATCACGGGGTGGGAACGTAATTCTAGTCAACATTTTTTGAGTTGTAAAAATGGTTGCTATCGGTGCCTGGGATGCACCACATGTCGTGTTATGAGCACAGGGGCCACATTTTGTCATCCCTATTCAGGCAAAAGGATCCCTATTAAGTACCCACTTACTTGCAGTTCAACCCATGTGATTTTTTTTGCTGACATGCCCTTGTGGCTGGTCATATGTGGTACATTCAAGGAGCGGATGGCCCTTCATAGGTACAGCATCCATGCAGCCTTGATTCAGAATGGGATGCAGGTAGCAAAAGCTGTATACAGGTAATGGATGCTTGGAGGCATGGAGTAACCGTAGCTGGGACACAGGTGTCTGGAAACACGGAGTAGAGACCGCTGGAGCACAGGTGTCTGGAAACACGGAGTAGAGACCGCGGGAGCACAGGTGTCTGGAAACACGGAGTAGAGACCGCGGGAGCACAGGTGTCTGGAAACACGGAGTAGAGACCGCGGGAGCACAGGTGTCTGGAAACACGGAATAGAGACCGCGGGAGCACAGGTGTCTGGAAACACGGAATAGAGACCACGGGAGCACAGGTGTCTGGAAACACGGAATAGAGACCACGGGAGCACAGGTGTCTGGAAACACGGAATAGAGACCACGGGAGCACAGGTGTCTGGAAACACGGAATAGAGACCACGGGAGCACAGGTGTCTGGAAACACGGAATAGAGACCACGGGAGCACAGGTGTCTGGAAACATGGAATAGAGACCACGGGAGCACAGGTGTCTGGAAACAAGGAATAGAGACCACGGGAGCACAGGTGTCTGAAAACACAGAATAGAGACCACGGGAGCACAGGTGTCTGGAAACAAGGAATAGAGACCACGGGAGCACAGGTGTCTGGAAACACGGAGTAGAGACTGCTGGAGCACAGGTGTCTGGAAACACGGAGCAGGTACAGCTTGTGCACTGGTGCCTAGAAGCACGGGATCACAGCAACCGGGGCACAGGTGCGGATAGCTGGGATCTGTGGCAGTGAAGGTGGTCACAGGTGCAGGTAGTCACAGGTGCAGGAACTGGAGCACGCAGGTGGTCACAGGTGCAGGAACTGGTGCACGCAGGTGCAGGTGGTCACAGGTGCAGGAGCTGGGGCACGCAGGTGCAGGTGGTCACAGGTGCAGGAACTGGTGCACGCAGGTGCAGGTGGTCACAGGTGCAGGAACTGGAGCATGCAGGTGCAGGTGGTCACAGGTGCAGGAACTGGAGCATGCAGGTGCAGGTGGTCACAGGTGCAGGAACTGGAGCATGCAGGTGCACGTGGTCACAGGTGCAGGAACTGGAGCACGCAGGTGCAGGTGGTCATAGGTGCAGGAACTGGTGCACTTAGTCACAGGTGCAGGAACTGGGGCATGCAGGTGCAAGTGGTCACAGGTGCAGGAACTGGGGTATGCAGGTGCAGGTGGTCACAGGTGCAGGAACTGGGGCATGCAGGTGCAGGTGGTCACAGGTGCTGGAACTGGGGCACGCAGGTGCAGGTGGTCACAGGTGCAGGAACTGGGGCACGCAGGTGCAGGAACTGGTGCATGCAGGTGGTCACAGGTGCAGGAACTGGTGCACGCAGGTGCATATTGTCACAGGTGCAGGAACTGGTGCACGCAGGTGCATATTGTCACAGGTGCAGGAACTGGGGCACGCAGGTGCAGGTGGTCACAGGTGCAGGAACTGGTGCACGCAGGTGGTCACAGGTGCAGGAACTGGTGCACGCAGGTGGTCACAGGTGCAGGAACTGGAGCATGCAGGTGCAGGTGGTCACAGGTGCAGGAACTGGGGAACGCAGGTGCAGGTGGTCACAGGTGCAGGAACTGGTGCACGCAGGTGCAGGTGGTCACAGGTGCAGGAACTGGTGCACGCAGGTGGTCACAGGTGCAGGAACTGGTGCACGCAGGTGCAGATTGTCACAGGTGCAGGAACTGGTGCACGCAGGTGCAGATTGTCACAGGTGCAGGAACTGGGGCATGCAGGTGCAGGTGGTCACAGGTGCAGGGACTGGTGCACGCAGGTGCAGGTGGTCACAGGTGCAGGAACTGGTGCACGCAGGTGCAGGAACTGGTGCATGCAGGTGGTCACAGGTGCAGGAACTAGAGCACACAGGTGCAGATTGTCACAGGTGCAGGAACTGGGGCACGCAGGTGCAGGTGGTCACAGGTGCAGGGACCAGGGTGGTTAAGAACTTGGGAGCCTGTTCAGGGAGCGCTCCTTCAGCATGGAGCTTAGAAGCAACGATGCACAAGCAAAGTGTGCATGCAGGGCTGGGAGGATAACCCCTCAGAGCAGCACTGATTGGGCAACCGGGTGATTGGGAATGGCAACGCCTGGAACAGTCTCTGGATGAGGCCAACAGGGAACTTACATGATTCCATTCAACCTGTAATTACAGAGTTAATGGCTGATTCAAAACTCACCCAGGTGCTCATTACTAGCACAGGTTCAGATCATATGGTAGTCTTGCTGCAGCAGGCTGAGATACACAAGACTGACAGGCCGGTATGACAGGACAAATGTACAGAGTTCTGGCAGGATTGTGACACCAATGAGACAAAAATGGCACTCCGAGACTAAAGACTGCATTTAAAATATTATATTGGAGAGTACAGGTAATGCTTCGTGGGACAACCCCCATCCTCAGATCCTTCCTACAGCAAAGGTGCACCCCAAAACCCACCACATTTATTCCTACCCTCAGCCGGCGGCTCCACGGACCTCACAGCACCGCCCCACCGCTACCGGAAGTCGCAGCTCAGAGCATTGCTAGGCAATATTCTGCTTGCATTCCACAGACCAGGAAGGAATACAGCAAAGACTCACCAGCTGCGGGGAACATGTGCAAGTGGGTCTCAGAGGGAGCTACAGCGGGCAGATAGTGTACAATTTATTTATTATTTATTTATGTATTTATTTATTTGCAGTTTCTTATATAGCGCAGCAGATTCCGTTGCGCTTTACAATAGTAAACAGAGATAAAACAAACTGGGTAACAACAGACAGATTTGGTGGTCAGAGGGCCCTGCTGCAAGCTTACAATCTATAGGGACATAGGAGGGAAACACAATGACAGGCATCAGTAATAGCATAGCAGTCCCAACAAGTTACAAGTCCAGAAGGGAAGCTATATAATACATAAGTGCCTCAGAGGGTTATGCGTGTAGAACTTAAATATGATAGGCTTGCCTGAAGAGGTGAGTTTTCAGGGAACGCTTGAAAGTTTGGAGGCTAGCGGAGAGTCTAATTGTGCATGGAAGGGCATTCCATAGGATGGGAGCAGCCCGATGAAAGTCCTGTAATAGTGAATGGGAGCTAGTGATACGCTCAGATGAGAGACGCAAATCTTGTGCAGAGTGGAGTGGTCGAGATGGGAGATATTGTGTGATAAGTGCAGAGTACAATCTCACATCATTACCTCACTGGACACCATGCATACAAAAACTTACTTTGATGCATAGCAGGACGGCATGCCCCTGTGTCCAGACATGATTAATGTCTTCGCAAAGGGACCTGCAGCACCGCACCCCCCACCACAGCCATTGCCATGGGTAACAGCACAGGAGATAATGGATTATCCAAGTTACAAAGCATAAAAACACATTTATATAATAGAGTCAAAAAGGCATACCTAATCTAAGCAAGTAATCATACAAGGTTATATACACAATCCAATAAGATTACACATATAAAACAGACATATATCACATCACGTGAGACTATTCCAATTGAGTTTCTCATTTAGGGGCAGATTTATTAAACTTGGAGAAGAGATAAACTGGAGATAAAGCGGAGAAAATGTAAAAGGAGATAAAGCACCAGCCAATCAGCTCCCAACTGTCTTTTTCAAACACAGCTGATTGGCTGGTGCTTTATCTCCTTTTACCTTTTCTCCGGTTTATCTCTTCTCCAAGCTTAATAAATCTGCCCCACAGTCCCCCATTGTCCCCAGTCGAAAGATCCACCTGGACTCAAGGAGCAATAACTGTTTAGCCCTATTTCCACCACACATAGGTTCTGGTAAATGGTCAATCATAAAATATTTTAAGGAACTCAAAGAATGACCCATCATTTTAAAATGGCGCGCCACTGGCTGATCTACCTCTGCCATATATACACTACATGGAAGAAAGTAATTGGACACCACATGTCAACAGAAACCATGCGTTTATTTACAATCAATAGGGGGTAGGTCCACCATTTGCAGAAATAACAGCAGCTACTCGTCGTGGTAAACTTTCCACAAGTTCATGTAGCACACATAGTGGGATATTGTGCCATTCCTCCTGCAGTACAGTCACCAACTGTGGTAGTGTAGAAGGGTAAGGCGATCGCGACCTCAACCTGCGCTCAAGTTCCTCCCACAGATCTTCTATGGGGTTCAAATCAGGGCTTTGCGCAGGCCACGCTAGACGGGTGACACGATTTTCGTCATACCACTCCATTGTTGCCCTCGAAACATGACACGTCGCATTGTCATCCTGGAACACACAATTGTCGTTCCCACAGAAACACCACAACGTAGGTAATATGGAGTTCTCCAGAATATCTCGATAGGTCGCCGATGTCATGTTCCCATGCACCTGTACGAGTGGGCCCACGCCATGCCAGCAGAAAAAAACCCAGAACATGATGCCTCCACCTCCAAATGTTACTGTTGGCACTACACATTCGGGTAACAGGCGTTCTCCAGGCAATCGCCATACCCACACTCTCCCATCTGATCGAAACAATGTGAAGCGTGATTCATCGCTCCATAGAACTTGTTTCTATTGCTCCACCGTCCTGTTTTTCCACTCCTTACACCAACAAAGTCTCTGTCGTGTATTGGTTTTTGTGATCAGAGGCTTGTGAGCCACAGCTCGACAATGATAACCGAGTGCATTTCCTGTCCATCATTTTATCAGCAAATGATCTACTATGATGCTTGCTTCCATATTTATACATGTAGGAAGAGTCCATATTCACTTTGTCAGGAAGATGCCATTATTTCAGAGTTATATCCCAAGAGACCGGCACTCTGCTATATAAATAAACTTTTCCTGGTGCCTTCACAAAACGTAATGTGCATCTATCCAGAAGGTGATAATAAACATGCTGTGTATCAAGTTTAGTACAACGTTTCAATCATTGTTGAGTTTCGTCAGGATACAAAATACAACATTACAAGAGCTTACCTTATAGCCCTCACCCACATGCACCGCCCATCTTCAGCCCGACCCCGGCTTCTGATGCGGCGTGGAAAGATGACGTCACCGTGAATAATCATTTCGCACGTCACAACAGTGTAAATAAAAACCGTGACAACTAGTAAACAACCCGGCGATACTGCAAGAGAAAATTTACAAAAGATACAATCAGTGATATGCATGCATATAACAGAATATGGCATTTCTGCTAAATATTTGCACCGCAACATGGTTAAAACTAAGAGGAGACTTGTATCAATTATTAAACATAGACAATTAAAGAATTTCATTAAGACCTCGCGGTGTAATTACATTAAGCCTAAAAATCCATTCGGCTTCAGAATTAAGCCTCTGTCACCCCCTCGTAATAACGGGGGCATATGATCTATCATCCGATATCTGAGGCTAGCCATCGGGTGTTTAGCCTCGGCGAAACCCATAATATCTACAAAAAGATACCTTTATGTGCACCATCTGCTTTTTCCAATCGTGAGTGAGGGTACGCTTGTAGTTACCCATCCCCTGAATTTTACTAAGATTCTGTTACACATATGGAATTGTCACTTATACATGCTTTCATTTGTTTTGTATATTCTATACTTCTGAGAAACACCGGATAATTGTGTCTACAAACCTTTCATTGCCCCTGGTCCATTTCTCCAAACAAGCTTTCCCGACATAAGGGTTAAGTGGTGACCCTTTTTTGTGGACTCGGCTGAAGAAAGGCGGTTGCGCCTTGGGACTTTTTTCTCTTTTCTGTTTGTGCTGCCATTCTTTCTTTAAATTTTCACAGAATTTTACCTATATAACTTAATCCACAAGGGCATACAATTTAGTATACCACATAAGAACTGTCACATGTTAAGTGATGTCTTATGTTGTATTTTTTACCAGAATGTGGATGCGTAAACGTATCCCCAGGGATCAAGTAATTACAGGTAGTACAGGCACATTTAAAACAGCCATTTTCCTTCTGCCTCAGAAAATGACCACTAGTTTTACCCCCACGGCCAGAAATATCAGTCTTCACCAAATATATATACTGTATATAACCCCAGACTTGACATGGCTTTGACTATTCTTCCAGGGAAGTAGCACTGCCTAATCTGCACCTTAAAATGTATTTTGAACCTTTTGCCTTTACTGAAACAGCAAACATCTGATCCTTATTATTAATTACATTATGGGGCTGATGCAGCTTTGGATGCAAGTTGGCTATAATTACCAGTGCCACCCCTGGGCACTTCTGCACATTGCCAGGCCCCCACCGCCCCAGCAAGCATGAGTTAATGACATCACCGAAATGGATGCTGTGCACCTGATGTGTCTTTCCCACATGCCAGGTAGGAGAAGGGCTCAGGTCATGCCATGCCAGAGGCCTTGGGAAGCTGGTAGTTGTTCCCACATTTTGTGCATGGAAATAAGGGCCTGATTCTGGTTGACTTGTAAAGCTGCGAAATACTCAGATTTGTGGGACGTCTAAACAACGCCCGCCTGCATGATTGAATGCCCCCCCCTCACACGCCGATTTTCCCCACACGCATGCAAATGGATGTTTTGCATAAATCATCGAATCATCAAATGATTTTGCAAGCGCTCGCCGATGTAAGACACCGCTCTGGTGTGTTACATCTGCAAGCGCCCTGTGCAGGAAGCGGGCGGGCAGCTGACATCTGCTGACATCAGCTGCCTGCTCCCCACACCCGCGTCACGGGCAAATTTCCATGGGAACGCCCAGGGTTTTCATGGGAACACCCATGAAACACTGGGTGTTCCCATGGGTGCGACGCCATGCCCCTCCCCCGCCCTTACTGCTGTGTGCAAGCGGCCGGCGAATAATCAATTTGCGGTGCCTGCTCGCACACAGAGTCTGCACAAGCACATAAATACTTGTGCACATGCGTAGTCTCTAAAAATCGCTCCTCTGTGCGATGAACTACAATCACCCCCCTAAATGTGTATATTAGCCTGTATGCAGACCTGTACCTATCATTGTAAGCAGACATCCCAATATTTGATTCGTCATCATCATCATCATCAGTACGCTATTAGAGCAGCACTATCCTTGGGGCAAAAGATACGTCTGAAAATGTTTATTAAGTATGCTGGCAGACTGTGTACAGCCGGCACACCCTAACTGAACATTGCCTACATGAGAGCGGTCCATTACAGCCCAGTTATATACAAGGACAAATATATAGGTTTATTTGTGGCAACAGATGTCTCACGTCAAGAAAATGTTGAATAAGGTAACAATGTTTAGTCCTCCATGTAGTATGCCAGATACCTCACAAATAGTAGAGATGGAAACAGACAGAAGGATCCCAGATCAATCCACCAAAGTGTGAAGATACAATATATGCTTGCTTACATGTGCTTACATAGGCACAGTGAATGTGAATCCTATAAAGGTATCTTTAGATGACATATATATGTCAGGGTTGCCGACTCTCCCGGAATGTCCTTGAGACTCCCGGAATCCTGGGACATCTCACGGACTCTCAGGAGAAGATCCTTTTGTCCCGCAGCTGCCGCAAGATCATCCACACTGCGTACTGTGCTAGATCAGAGCGAGACTTGAGCACACGGAGCTCCATCACCAATGCGCTCCAGGGGGAGAAGTCCCGTGACAGTACCTACCCGGAAGTGTCGCTAGGCAACGTTGAGCACCGTGGTACCACAGCCGGAGAGGCTGCGGCACGCGCACACCCCAGCAGAGGACAGAGTGGCGGGGGACAGAGCACACGCCAGGGGACCAGACTGAAAGTTACCAGGAACAACATCAAATGCAGGTACGCATTATTCTTATCTAGAGTAAGTCCCTCCTCCTCTGGTCCCATGTCCCTTCCTTGTCTGCAGGATGAAATAGGGATTGGCCCTCTCAGTTTCCCATAGGGCTTTTGCCAGCAGCACTTCCTCCGGGTTCAGGGGCCAGCACACAGAGCAGGAGATAGTAGCAATGTGCAGTGTCAGGGACAGCCCGGTGATGACATACTGGCCAGTGCAGGGGCTGCTAAGGGGGAGAGCAGAGGATGGGGACCAGGCAGCTGCATCTTCTCTGAGACACCAAAGACAAGCAAGGTGGTCACATCCACACACTGGAAGCAGGTTACAGCAGTTGTTATGGAGACCAGGCTGGGAAGATGCATCAGCGATGCAGGGACTGGAGTAGCAAGAGGGGTTTCTGTGACGATGCATGGCCCGCCCTGGGGATGCAAGTTCCGCCCCCTGGTGATGCAAGGCCCGCCCCATACCTTATACTTTTCTCCCTGAAATTATTTTTCAAAAGTATTCAACCCTGATATATGTCACATGTATAAGAATGAGATGGTACGAGGGGCGGATGACAGCGGGAAGGGGTTCGCCCATGAGAATGCCCAGCGTTTTATGGGCATCCCCATGAAAACACTGGGATTTCCCATGGGTACGCGGGCGAGTCGATGTCTGCAGGGGGTGGGTGGCTGACGTCATCAGATGCCCGCCCCGTCTTTGTCATTGTGCTCGTAAATAAATTTCAGTTTTCACTGACTTCTATTTTCAAAGGCAGGATAAATCATTAGATAGTCAGTGACCATCAAATGATTTCCCCTGGTAGCAGAGACAAACGAGGGGATGTGTTCTCCTACTGGGTCAACCCAGTTCAAGGTGCAGTGTGTAAGCACCAAACTGAATAACCTGGGCTGACCAGCCTGGCAATTCAACCCGGGTTATATGAAGGGTTAAATCCGGATCATCCTGTGTAAAATGGATGACCTGGGTTTAGTGTGAAAAGGTCCGACCCAAGCTGAAAATCCTGGGTCGGACCCGGCTTAGAGATCAAAAAGCAGTATTAGTAATACCATCAAGGATCTTGCTCTTAGCAGCTTTTTTGAGTATGGTTGCAGAGAAGCAACCAGGACTACATAATTTGCCTTATGCTAGAAAAAGTTTCAGTGCTTTGTGCATGTAAGTCAGATTACTCTGAATAACATATGTGTGCTTAATATGTTTTCAAAATTGGGGGGCACAAGGAGGGATTGTACAAGTGCTCTGATTTATGCATTCTTATAAGGGTTGATGTATTATTAGGTGTTATGGGCAAGGAATGGCACCTGCACTGATGCTGCTTCTCCATGAAAGACAGCAGTGATTACCCCAAATCCCAGAGGCACTATAGGCCCCATTCATTATAGGCGCTATTATCTACAAGATAGCATGCCAATGTGCCATGCAATGTATGAGTGGTCAGTGTCATTAAATATTATGACAGTTGCAGCTACAGATTTCGATAGCTGCGGGTCTGTATTGAGTATAAGATGGGAAATGTGCAAGTATTCCCATAGTGATATTGTACAGCCGGGAGCCTGTAATATCACATAACTCCCGGATTCCGTCCATGGACCGGAAGTCATGTGACATATGCGTTCCACACACCGGAAGTAGGAACACATTATTCCAAATACTGGAAGTGGGTAAAAATTACGTGAAAACACTTCCTGATATGGTTCAAACTAAAGTATGTATTTTCTTTCATGGAATTTTTATAATAATTGTACATAAATATACTCAATAGGTCTGCCTCCTATAGCTCTTACACATATGACATTGAAACAGTTTTGATAAGATTTGATACTAAATAGTTGGATCAATTGGATGATTGTTTGAATAAACTTCCTTTGCAAGTGCAATACCTTTGATAAAATTATGTATACCACACACAATTTTCTACCTGCATCCCATCTTGGAGCAGCATAAATACTTCTCTACCTTTGGAACTTGGAACCCCTGACCCCCTTGTCCACCCACCAACTGGGACCTTTGTGCATACTCTCCCCACCTATATTTGACTAAAGGAACTTGCCTTCTAGTGAGGTCGCCCGTACCAGACGGCTTTATCAAATGTGATAGAGCCGTCTGATGGCGAAACGCATCAGTGACCTACCTACTGTACCAGCCAATCCTCATGGACCCATCCGAACCAGCCCCAGATCTAGATTTGTTCCAGTCGACCACAAAACCAGGACAAGATCAAGCAAACCTCACACGGTGGACTGGACTCCATTGCCTTTTGACCAGTTAACACACCACAGCACAAGAGGTACAAGAGCATTCCAACCTACACACTCGGTTGTTGGACGATAATAACTTTATTCCATCTGGTCTTATTATTCTGGACTTATTGGGGAATTATAGGAATGGATGGTCCTATCCTCACTTGAGAGAGGTTGTTTACAAGTTCAGCTTTTAAAATAATATTTATTGTAAAGTCAGTCCAGTTGATATTTATTTTGATTAATTTTAGCGCTACTACTTTTTTCTTTTTTTTTTTAGTCAGGCCACTGAAACTGTGCACTTCAATTGTGTTCCAATTTAAAGGGATAGTATAGTAAACCTATGCATAATGAATGGAAAGGAATGCTCCTAGAGAGAATAGAAATGAGTGGTGTAATGCCCCTGTTTTCAGTGGCCACATCCACTGCCTTTGGCATGCACACACACAGTGTTTTGCAAAGAGATTTTGTCTACTTGCTGTAATGACTATGGTGCATATTTACTTGCTTTTTTATTTTGCTTTACTCTCAATTCAGAAGCGGATCCAATGAGTGCACTGTAATCCCATTGTAGCAGGAAGGAGTTTTGACATGTTTAGACAATCTGTGATAACATTACAATCTATTGTTTCCAACAAAGTGAAAACAGGCTAAACGGAAAGAAGGAAGTAGAGTGTGGCATAAGCCTATTAAACCATAGTGGAGTTTAGGATATCAGTAAAAGATTGCATTTAATTTTACCTCTTTGCACATACATCAGTACTGTGTAGGGTTTAGACAATGCCCCTATTAGGTAGGCTTGTGAATGCAGATATTAGTCCTCACACAGGACCAGAGACTAGCAGCATTGTCTGTATTAGAAGACACATTATGGAGGGTGTTCTATCTCCCGCTGCCATTCCCGATGGGGGAAATGGCGGCGGTGCCCTCTTTAATGCTGACTTCCACGACAGCATTCAACAGGGATCTCGGCCGAACGTGCCTGACTTCACAAGCAGTCGATCACGTTCTGCCGAGAATGGGTGGGAATTGACGAGCTCCCGGCTACAGCTCGCCTATTTCTGGCTGCTTCTCGCGGCCACACCCCCATCTCAGCGCTCAGCAGGCAGGACATTAAACCCCGCCTGCAAAATCTCAGTCATGCAGACCAAGAACGGGACAGGGTCACGTCTGTCGCCCGACAGTCGTGACCCTACATTGAGTACCCCCTATAACTCTAATACCCTAAAACATGGTCTGTGAAAAATAAACTTTAATATCACAAAATGGAACACTGATCCCAGTGACATAACAATGGCACTGCAGCCCAAGTGGTGGCTTGGGGGGACCAGCGCTGTGGTGGCACATGGTCTGTGCAGATTCCAATGGGACTGACCATCAATATAGAATCTGCTTAAAATGTCCTTCCAAAAATGGCTGCTGCCTTGGAGGAGACAGATGCTAATGGTCCTACTGGGTAGTGTATATCACCACCTGAAAGTTACAGATTCCAGGTTGCAATATATATATATATATATATATATATATATATATATATATATATATATATATATATACAGTATATCTATAAAAGGATAGATAGGCAGCACTCACAGACTAGAAATGAGGGATGCAAGAATCCCATTCGGTTGAAGGTCAACGTTTCAATTTGAACTTGAACCGATTGAGAGTCTTGTATCCCTCATTTCTAAAGTATGTGAGTGTAGCCTATCTATCCTGTCTGAAATTATTTGAGGAGAGCACCCGGCATTTACTACAAGGAAACGTTTATTAACATGGAGTGCCGAGCATCATTGGAATATATATATATATATATATATATAAACCAGAGGGGGGTTGGCCGGCACTCCGCTGAAGGCAAATAGGCTGGGTGCCTTCCCTGGAGAGTATAATGCAATCCAATACAGCAGCAGCCGGGTGGGTGGCACTCCCAGAAATAAAGGACTCAAAAGTCTGGAACGATTACCAACGTTTCAAATGTATTGTGACATTTTTCATCAGGGTGAACACCCTGATGAAAAATGTCACAATACATTTGAAACGTTGGTAATCGTTCCAGACTTTTGAGTCCTTTATTTCTGGGAGTGCCACCCACCCGTCTGCTGCTATATATATATATATACACAGAAGGGGCGGCACTCGAACGGATTTGAAACATAAATGAAAGACACAACCACAGTGTAGTGATCTAACGTTTCGGCAACCAAATGCCTTTATCAAAGACACAGAATAAAAGACATAGACACTTACTTATAGGGAGTGACATCCGTGGTGAAACCGGTGCTCCCACGCTCACAGCCGTGCTGGCGCCTGAGACTGACGTCATCGGAATCTCCTCTGTACAGTCAGCTGCTCTGCTTGGCGCGTTGCTATGGGAACCCTCCGGAGCCTGCAGTAACCAAGTGATACAAGTGAAACAATGTAAATAACACCAAAACATGATCGTGAGCAATTTAGAAATGAAAACTATGTATGGTCGACATGACCAGGCTAGCGACATGACACCACGCAAGTTAGGCACGGAATGCGCAGCACAAAAACGGGTACACATACTGAAGCAAAATATATATGCAAACAAAGTAGAAGGATATTAGGTTAAAGCAATCTACAGAAATCAGATCAACTGATATGGAAGGAGTTCAAAGAGAAAGCATGTAGCAATATAGAGAAGGGACAAAGGGAAAGTACATATAGTTAAAGAAAACAATTAAGAGAGGAGTATTCATTGAGCCCAGCTGGCGCAATAACATTCAATTTGAAAATCCATTTTGCCTCTAATTGAAGCAATTTCCTATCACGATCGCCACCACGCACACTGGCAGCTACCTGGTCAATCATTTTATACTTCAAAGTGGGCAGCGTGTGGCAGCAGTCCCTGAAGTGCCGCGCCACGGGTTGTTCGGCTGGTTGCCCTTCTAGTGCTTGTTTAATTGAAGAGCGATGCATGCCCATACGTTCTTTAAATGTCCGGCTGGTCTTGCCCACATAAACCAATCCGCATGGGCATCTAATAATGTACACAATGTAACGACTCATGCACGTGAAGATGTGCTTAATCTTATAACGGTGCCCAGTATGAGGATGCGTGAACGAGTCACCCCGTTCTAAGTAGCCACAGGTAACACAGCCAGTACAACGATAGTTCCCAGGCTTCCGTGAAAGGAAGTGGGTGGTTTTAATTGCAGAGCCTAGGCTAGTTACATCAGCTTTCACTAGCTTATCACGTAGGCTGGTACCTCTTTTGTAGCATGGCATTACCGATACACCTTTCAGTGCTGGTAGTTCAGGATCTTGGCTGACCAATGGCCATATCTGCTTCACCGATTTCACCAATACAGAGCTAGCCGTCGTATATGTATTGATGAATGGTAATTTCTCACAAGGATTAGATGCAACCTTGCTGCGCAGGGTCTCCTCTCTAGGGATGGCTAGGGCTTTTGCTTTTGCTTGTAGCAACATCTCCCGGTTGTAGCCTCGATTTTCAAATTTTTTCACCATTTCATTCATTTGATCTTCCGCTACTGATGGTGCACTGCATATTCTCCTTACACGTAGCATCTGGGAGAACGGCAGGCCACGCTTGGCAGCTGGAGGGTGGTAGCTTGTGGCTTCCAGAAGGGTGTTTCTGTCTGTGGTTTTCTGGAACACAGATGTTGACAGATTGCCGCTGTCAATGGTAATTTGGACATCCAGGTAGCTTATAGTAGATGCGCTGTGGGATGAGGTAAATTTTATGTTCGGGTCTGCTGTGTTAGCATATAACAGCACCTCTTCCAATAGTGACTCGGAGCCAGTCCAAACAAGCAAAATATCGTCAATATAACGAATGTAAAGGGCAGTGTGAGCCACTGCTGCTGGATGGGATAGGATAAGTTTTTTCTCCATGGCGAACATGTACGCGTTGGCATACGTCGGGGCTACACAAGAACCCATTGCACAGCCCCGAAGATGCAGGTAATGGGCACCATCGAAATAGAAATAATTTCTGGTGAGCGTGAGCTCTAACAGTTGCATATAGAAATTCACCTCAGGACCAACGAATGCTGTATTGTTGCTGATCAACTCCTTAGTAGCCTCGAGACCCTCACGATGGGGGATGTTCGTATATAGGCTGACCACGTCTATAGTACAAAGGATCGTGGCTTCTGGAAGGTTGGTCAATTGGTTCAGTCTTATAATCAGGTCCGTGGTGTCTTTCAAAAAGGTGCTTTGTGCTTGCACTACTGGCTGCAGATAGGCATCAAGGTATTGCGATATGCCATAATACAATGATCCCCTCGCCGATATGATGGGGCGTCCCGGCGGCAGTTGTGGATCCTTATGGATCTTTGGTAGCGTGTACAGCAGAGGTATCAGAGGGTGATGAGTGGTAAGTGCCTCCATGCATTTCTTGGATATGATTTTATCCTCCATTGCTGATTTAAGGAGGCTGTCAATTTCCAATTTGAACTTTGGAGTGGGGTCCATGGACAGACGCTCGTACACTTCATGATTGGACAGTTGAAGATAGATGTCCTTTTTGTAGAAATCGATGTCGAGGATTACCACGGCACCCCCCTTGTCTGCCGTTCTTATAACTATGTCATCATAGTTTTGTAGCTGCTTGAGTGCTGCACTTTGTCGTTTGGATAAGTTGTTGCGTATATGTTCTGTATTGCGCTGTGAAGAAATGCCCACTTGGTCCAGCCTGCGTGACAGATATTTGATGCTTGCATTGCTTGAATTAGGGTCAAACTTAGATGTTGCTTTGACAGGTAACATTTCAGGCTGTTCTTGTGCCTTACTCGTACCAAAGTATTCTTTAAGACGTAAGGAACGGGCAAATTTGTAGTAAAAAAAAAAGCAAAAGCCCTAGCCATCCCTAGAGAGGAGACCCTGCGCAGCAAGGTTGCATCTAATCCTTGTGAGAAATTACCATTCATCAATACATATACGACGGCTAGCTCTGTATTGGTGAAATCGGTGAAGCAGATATGGCCATTGGTCAGCCAAGATCCTGAACTACCAGCACTGAAAGGTGTATCGGTAATGCCATGCTACAAAAGAGGTACCAGCCTACGTGATAAGCTAGTGAAAGCTGATGTAACTAGCCTAGGCTCTGCAATTAAAACCACCCACTTCCTTTCACGGAAGCCTGGGAACTATCGTTGTACTGGCTGTGTTACCTGTGGCTACTTAGAACGGGGTGACTCGTTCACGCATCCTCATACTGGGCACCGTTATAAGATTAAGCACATCTTCACGTGCATGAGTCGTTACGTTGTGTACATTATTAGATGCCCATGCGGATTGGTTTATGTGGGCAAGACCAGCCGGACATTTAAAGAACGTATGGGCATGCATCGCTCTTCAATTAAACAAGCACTAGAAGGGCAACCAGCCGAACAACCTGTGGCGCGGCACTTCAGGGACTGCTGCCACACGCTGCCCACTTTGAAGTATAAAATGATTGACCAGGTAGCTGCCAGTGTGCGTGGTGGCGATCGTGATAGGAAATTGCTTCAATTAGAGGCAAAATGGATTTTCAAATTGAATGTTATTGCGCCAGCTGGGCTCAATGAATACTCCTCTCTTAATTGTTTTCTTTAACTATATGTACTTTCCCTTTGTCCCTTCTCTATATTGCTACATGCTTTCTCTTTGAACTCCTTCCATATCAGTTGATCTGATTTCTGTAGATTGCTTTAACCTAATATCCTTCTACTTTGTTTACATATATATTTTGCTTCAGTATGTGTACCCGTTTTTGTGCTGCGCATTCCGTGCCTAACTTGCGTGGTGTCATGTCGCTAGCCTGGTCATGTCGACCATACATAGTTTTCATTTCTAAATTGCTCACGATCATGTTTTGGTGTTATTTACATTGTTTCACTTGTATCACTTGGTTACTGCAGGCTCCGGAGGGTTCCCATAGCAACGCGCCAAGCAGAGCAGCTGACTGTACAGAGGAGATTCCGATGACGTCAGTCTCAGGCGCCAGCACGGCTGTGAGCGTGGGAGCACCGGTTTCAGCACGGATGTCACTCCCTATAAGTAAGTGTCTATGTCTTTTATTCTGTGTCTTTGATAAAGGCATTTGGTTGCCGAAACGTTAGTTCACTACACTGTGGTTGTGTCTTTCATTTATGTTTCAAATCCGTTCGAGTGCCGCCCCTTCTGTGTCTCTTGACACTCATCTCTATACAATACTCGGGAGGGCACCGCCGGTTGCTGTTCAGGACCACACTACCGAGTGCCGGACCCAAACGCTGTATATATATATATATATATATATATATATATATATATATATATATATATATATACAGGTTGAGTATCCCGTATCCGAATATCCGTTATCCGAATTATTCCGAAAACCATACATTCCAGAAAGTGGACAAAAACTCACTGGGGACATTTGTAACAGCATCACTG
The DNA here is from genome assembly GCF_055691185.1 of Crinia signifera. Lineage (NCBI taxonomy): Eukaryota > Metazoa > Chordata > Amphibia > Anura > Myobatrachidae > Crinia > Crinia signifera. The sequence goes on from NC_139217.1 coordinate 173,950,544, forward strand.
GGGACATGATATGTAACTGGCACTATATATGTGCAAGACAATGATTGCTTGGCATTCAAATTCATTATCTGAGATAGTACACACATTTTGTTTCATGTTTTGAAACCTTGTTTTTTGAACAAATAAAATATATTTGTGTTTATTTTATGTGGTAATAAAATATATTTGTGTGTATATTATGTGTTTATACAGCATAAACGCAAGATACTTCAAAATACATCATTGAAATATTAAAATATTCCGAAATACGGAATAATCCGTTATCCAAAATTCTCCTGGTCCCGAGCATACTCAACCTGTATATATACAAACAGATATTTCTGCGCAATATCACCAATGAATAAACTGCTGTCTGTGGTATCTGTATATGTAGATATGGTGCAGCTCACTTCTATGGACTAGTCAGGCCCCAAATAGCGGTATGTAGAAACAAGGAAAGAAGGAGCGCACAACGTGAGCAAAGTTTATATGAAGTATTTACTGTAACTCAATAAAAGAAAGCTCACATACATAGCAGAATGAATATAACCGCGTGAAATACATGCATATTCACCGCTCCTAGAGCACGTCGCAGTGCAGGCACTGGGGACACCAGCCGATCCAACACAATGTTAGGTGCAATGTAGGTACTCTCAGCAGGTAGCGGGGCGGGCACTGCGGACTCCAGTCGCACCGTCTGGCGTGTATCAGCAACAGCGGTCCCTCCGGTTCAGATGTATCAGCAACGGGGACCAGACTTTCACAGCGGGAAACGACAGATACGAACAGCACGGAACAGATATGAACCAGTGATCTCAGCATCAGATGGAAACGTCCCAACGCGTTTCGTCATCGGACTTCATCAGGAGGCGTGTCCATGGTAGGTACGGTGGATGTTTAAATACCCAACAGATTTGCTTTTAATGAAAACAGCTGATGTTTATCAGGTAACACACTGTGTGGCTGAATATTCATTGCACAGCAATAAAAAAGGGGGAACATAGAAGATAATATTTTAACAGATTCAACCGGTGGACAATAAACATCACCGGCTGAAAGACAGAAATAGTATCAATGTAAAATACAGTAAATAAAAACATTTATATCTAATACAGTGTTGCATAGCGCAAATACATAAATATAATTTTATATAAATTTAAAAAACATAATACTAAATACAATGATTACTAAAGGATCAATCCCCTAGATGAGAAATATAAAAGACGTAAAACAAGGAGAGAAAAAAAAAAACATTGATGTTAGATGTGAAACAAAAAACATTTTCATTCATCGATTAACAATAATAGCAGCACAGAAACCATCAATAAATGTAAATGGTTGTAAACTAAATAATGAAGATATGGACACCGGTCTGCACAATGGATAAGGGATGATCCAACCACCATCGGCACCACGAAGGAGGAAAACCTCACAACAACGTGGTGTCAGTGGGAGGAACACCACAAAACCATTATTTAGTGCAGAAAGGGTACGATGTCCACACCCTCATTAAGACCATGAGGGGCGAGTGTACCAAGGGTATATATCCAATAAGTTTCCCTCCTACTAAGTTTTTTAAGGATATCACCACCCCTTTCATCGAGGGTAATATGCTCTATCGCTTTAAAAGTGAGATTGTCGACATTAGAAGAGCAGCATGCAGCAAAATGTCTAGGAACAGTATGAGATAGAACCTTATTCTTAATATTTCTAGAATGTTCAAGAATACGAAGTTTCAAGACCCTCTTTGTTTTACCATTATATTTTTTTCCACATTGAGTTACAGTAAATACTTCATATAAACTTTGCTCACGTTGTGCGCTCCTTCTTTCCTTGTTTATATATATATATATATATATATATATATATATATATATATATATATATATATATAAGATTTGTAGAGAGGCAGGCACTCACCAACACTGAGAGTTTTGTGCAAAAGCAAGGTAGTCTTTATTCGTCACATCAGGGACATCAAATAGGCATCGACGTTTCGACCCACAACAGGGGTCTTTGTCAAGATCAGCAACATGGGTACACCAGACAAGATATACAGCTAACCCACTGACCGGCTATTTATGGCTTGCACCCTCATTAGTTGTCACCACCCACTCACCTGTGGAGGTCTAATGGGAAGCACTGAGATCACTGGTTTATATTAAAGCCACACTTACAATTCTATCAGGGCAGGGGGATATACCAGCGTTAGGCACCATAATAAATTATCATGGTCCAAAAAGGCAAAGAAAAGCCTGTAATAACTTAATTAGATAGCGTGCGCTGGAAACGGAAGTAGCGTGCGTTCCATAGCTTTGGAACGCACCTCCTGACCGGAAGTGGTCATCCTCAGTGTCTAAACGCCCCCAGGCAGTGTAGCGCATTCACAGCTGCCGCTGAACCAGGAAATAGAATGCGTTCCACCCAGCTGGAACGCAAACAGGAAGCAACAAGCGGAGATAACAGTTTATATCATAGAACCTTAGTTTATCATGATCAATCTCAAGCCATATATAGCGCAGGTCAGCAGGTCACTTGCATTTACAATTCATTAATTAAAACCACTAATGTATAGAAAAAACAATAATATGAGAAAATGAAAAAAAGTGAAAAAATGAAAAAATGAAAGAATATAAAAATAAAAAATACATAATCAAATGCATGTAAAAAAGAGAAAAAAGAAATACACCACAAACATTTATTGCACTACCCCCCAGTCCATTGCTTCTCACGCTCATGAAGCCCTCTACAGAAATACGTTATAGGCATTATGCTCATTTAAACCCCTTGGGACAAGTGTCCCCAATTCAAAAATCCATCTCGCCTCCTTTCTTTGTAACACCTTATCCCGATCCCCGCCACGTTTTAATGGTGGCACATGGTCTATCAGCATGCATTTAAGACTTTTTTCTCTTTTTTACATGCATTTGATTATGTATTTTTTATTTTTATATTCTTTCATTTTTTCATTTTTTCACTTTTTTTCATTTTCTCATATTATTGTTTTTTCTATACATTAGTGGTTTTAATTAATGAATTGTAAATGCAAGTGACCTGCTGACCTGCGCTATATATGGCTTGAGATTGATCATGATAAACTAAGGTTCTATGATATAAACTGTTATCTCCGCTTGTTGCTTCCTGTTTGCGTTCCAGCTGGGTGGAACGCATTCTATTTCCTGGTTCAGCGGCAGCTGTGAATGCGCTACACTGCCTGGGGGCGTTTAGACACTGAGGATGACCACTTCCGGTCAGGAGGTGCGTTCCAAAGCTATGGAACGCACGCTACTTCCGTTTCCAGCGCACGCTATCTAATTAAGTTATTACAGGCTTTTCTTTGCCTTTTTGGACCATGATAATTTATTATGGTGCCTAACGCTGGTATATCCCCCTGCCCTGATAGAATTGTAAGTGTGGCTTTAATATAAACCAGTGATCTCAGTGCTTCCCATTAGACCTCCACAGGTGAGTGGGTGGTGACAACTAATGAGGGTGCAAGCCATAAATAGCCGGTCAGTGGGTTAGCTGTATATCTTGTCTGGTGTACCCATGTTGCTGATCTTGACAAAGACCCCTGTTGTGGGTCGAAACGTCGATGCCTATTTGATGTCCCTGATGTGACGAATAAAGACTACCTTGCTTTTGCACAAAACTCTCAGTGTTGGTGAGTGCCTGCCTCTCTACAAATCTTATGTTTGGGATCCTAAAAATCCTCTAAAGTGGAGCACCGCCCTGTATCCCTCTCTCATGGACTGAGTGCGGTTCTTCCAAAATATATATGGAGTGCCTGAATTGATTTCATGTATTTCCCTGTTCCAGCACCGACCCAGAATATTGCTACAGATGATTGATGATACTGGATATTTTAATCTTCGTTTGATGGCTCTACAACATGACAAATATACAGCTTTATTGAAGGGGTGTATCCCCTGTTTTATTGGGAACTGCGCTACCCCATACATTGATTGGGTGAGAACTCTTCGCTTTAGCATGCCTAGATAATCTAGTCTCAGTTGCCACTCCAGTTTTGTTACTTTAAATATTTTTCTAAGTTGATTTTCTTGTCTTTTTTATTTCATTTTTGGTGTGTGTAGTTTGTACGTACTCTCTAGTGCATCTATGATGTCGCAAAATGTAATCTCAATGCTTGATGATGCCACCCTTGAGAGGGCACAGAATACTCTGATTTCATTAACAGATGATGAGGCCGAAAAGGTCCTATTTGACCACTCTGAGTTTATTGAATTGCCTAATGAAACCGCTGCAGATCTTTATCATAAAATCTTAAAACTTAAGAAAAGGGAAGTCGATTTGACCCTACACGGTCAATTTCTATCAGACTATTTTCGCAATAAAAAGATCCCACGCGGTTTCAGGGTTAACAATGTACCCACCATCGGGCGCAATAATCTGGCATTTTGCACCCGATGGTGTGGAGTGCTCAACAAATGTTCTCTAGATCTTGTACTTTTGGTGATCGAGGAGGTTGGTACTGAATTAACTAAGGTTAAACAGGAGATAGCACAATTTAATGTCTCATCACTTCCTGCCCTTTCTTTGGAAAAAAGTGAGAAATGGATTGAGAAGCTTGGCGACCAGGTCAAGAGCTACCAGGGTGATTTGATAGCTTTTAAACGGAAAAAACTGGAGGTTGTGAACTCTGACTATACTAACCATCAGGTATATAGGTGGCTCAAGGGGGAACCCAGGCGCCATCAATACCAAGGGGGACGCCGACCATTTAGGTCAAGGCAATTTAGATCATTTGATAGCTCCTCCCAGTCGAACTCTGAGAGTGAATTCACTGACCACAGACCCCCTAGAAATCCCAATAACTCTGGGACTTTTTTAGGGAGAGCAACCCGCAAGTTCCCAGACCCCACAGACCGCCCAAGCAATACCCGAGCAGGAGGGGGCGCGGGGGGCGGAAAAAGAGGAGCGAAAGGGAAAACTTAGCGGTAGTATTTAACATTTCTAGTCACCCCCTGACACCTATGGAGACTGACCTGTTATCGCTTGGCTTCTCATTTATTCCCACAGTTAGACCAGACAAATTTGAACTGGCCATTGATAATTATAAATTTGCACGTAAGTTGCGTCTCCGCGAATTCTTCGGGGACAATATTACACAAGTGGCAGAGAATACCTCCAAATTTGTTAAAACCAGTACTTTTGACCCACAGACAGCCAACCCTAGCATCAAGACCTTTGCCCGCATGGTTGAGCATGAGATGGTGATGTGCAAAGATACACACAACTATGATAATCTCTCTGTGGATCAGAGACAAGCACTACAGGATCTAATGAAAAAAGACCATCTTGTGTTCCGCCAGGCGGATAAGGGGGGTGCAATTGTTGTGCAGGATTGGACGGCATATAATGCAGAGATACAACGACAGCTTAGCGATGGTAGCACATATGAAAAACTTGACATTAATCCCATGTTTAAAATTAAAAAAATGGCTGATCTGATGATTGATAGGGCGGTCATGGCTCAATGGATCGACCCTAAATGTGCGGCCTACCTCCGGGTGGACCATCCAGTCTGTCCATATTTGTATACATTACCCAAAATACATAAAAGACTGGATGTGCCACCCGGAAGGCCTATTATCTCTGCAATGGGCTCGGTTTTACAACCGATCGCCAAGTTTGTTGACAGTTTCCTGCAGACTCATGTTCAGGGGATGTGGTGTTATATCAGGGACACCACTGATTTTCTGGAGAAACTTAGTGAACTTAATGATATACCTGAAAATGCATTGTTTGCCACCATGGATGTCAGCTCATTGTATACGGTCATTCCCCTCCAAGGTGGACTGGATGCAATGAGGGCTGGCCTCCTTGGTGGCGGACATGATGGTCCACCGATTGAATTTTTGCTGGAACTGGCTGAGCTGGTTTTGGGTCAGAACCATTTTTGTTACAATGGCGAATTCTTTATGCAGCGGACGGGGACCGCTATGGGGTCATCCCTGGCCCCGTCATATGCGAATTTATATATGCATGACTACGAAAACAGACACATTATGCCTATATTTGGTTCAAAGATTTTGTGTTATAAACGTTTTATCGATGATATTTTTATGATTTGGAGTGGCACTGAGATAGAATTTGAGGCAATGCTGGAGTGTCTTAATGCTCTTGATACCCCTATACGCTTTACCCATACAGTGGACATTTATTCGATTAATTTCTTGGATGTTACAATCTACCGTGAGAATGGACAGTTGTGCTCCACATTATTCCGTAAAGAAACGGACAGAAACTCCCTCCTACATTCTACCAGTCATCATCCGAGCACCTTAAAAGAGAGTCTCCCGATCTCACAATTCATGAGGGTACTAAGAAATAACACCTCAAGTCACAATACTACCATGCAGATTGACGAGATGCGTCAGCGTTTCCTGGATAGAGGTTACACATTGGCAACGATTGAGAGGTGCCTGTATAAGGCCAAGAAAAGGCACTATACCACTGAGAGTAAGGTTACAAAGCGATTGGAGGCAGGGAGAATGATATTCCCATCAACCTACAATACTGCCTCTAAGGACATTGAGCGGTCTGTTAAGAAGCATTGGTCCCTAATCACGTCTGATGCAAAGATGAAGGGGATAAATAAAAAACCACCTATGTTCTCATACAGACGTGGACCTAACCTCAAGCAATTACTTATGTGTCCAACCAGACAACCCAAGATGGCCACTACAACCTGGCTACCATCACAGAGATTGGGTTGTGTGAGATGTGCTGATTGCACAACCTGTCGTTCCATGTTGGTGGGACGGTCCTTTTCGCATCCACATAGTGGAAAACAAATATCGATTAAACATCGAATTACTTGTACCTCATCGTATGTGATCTACATCTTAATCTGTCCTTGTGGACTCTATTACGTTGGTTTAACCACGAGATCATTCAGAGACAGAATGGCAAACCACCGCCTATCGATAAGACAAGCACTGGAGAATAAAAAATCGGATAAACCAGTTGCGAGGCACTTCTGCCAGATGGGACACTCCGTAGCAAGTCTTAAATGCATGCTGATAGACCATGTGCCACCATTAAAACGTGGCGGGGATCGGGATAAGGTGTTACAAAGAAAGGAGGCGAGATGGATTTTTGAATTGGGGACACTTGTCCCAAGGGGTTTAAATGAGCATAATGCCTATAACGTATTTCTGTAGAGGGCTTCATGAGCGTGAGAAGCAATGGACTGGGGGGTAGTGCAATAAATGTTTGTGGTGTATTTCTTTTTTCTCTTTTTTACATGCATTTGATTATGTATTTTTTATTTTTATATTCTTTCATTTTTTCATTTTTTCACTTTTTTTCATTTTCTCATATTATTGTTTTTTCTATACATTAGTGGTTTTAATTAATGAATTGTAAATGCAAGTGACCTGCTGACCTGCGCTATATATGGCTTGAGATTGATCATGATAAACTAAGGTTCTATGATATAAACTGTTATCTCCGCTTGTTGCTTCCTGTTTGCGTTCCAGCTGGGTGGAACGCATTCTATTTCCTGGTTCAGCGGCAGCTGTGAATGCGCTACACTGCCTGGGGGCGTTTAGACACTGAGGATGACCACTTCCGGTCAGGAGGTGCGTTCCAAAGCTATGGAACGCACGCTACTTCCGTTTCCAGCGCACGCTATCTAATTAAGTTATTACAGGCTTTTCTTTGCCTTTTTGGACCATGATAATTTATTATGGTGCCTAACGCTGGTATATCCCCCTGCCCTGATAGAATTGTAAGTGTGGCTTTAATATAAACCAGTGATCTCAGTGCTTCCCATTAGACCTCCACAGGTGAGTGGGTGGTGACAACTAATGAGGGTGCAAGCCATAAATAGCCGGTCAGTGGGTTAGCTGTATATCTTGTCTGGTGTACCCATGTTGCTGATCTTGACAAAGACCCCTGTTGTGGGTCGAAACGTCGATGCCTATTTGATGTCCCTGATGTGACGAATAAAGACTACCTTGCTTTTGCACAAAACTCTCAGTGTTGGTGAGTGCCTGCCTCTCTACAAATCTTATGTTTGGGATCCTAAAAATCCTCTAAAGTGGAGCACCGCCCTGTATCCCTCTCTCATGGACTGAGTGCGGTTCTTCCAAAATATATATATATATATATATATATAGACTTGGGAAGAAATCACGGCACTCCGGGGAAGTTTTTATCAAAGCATATAATGAAGAAAAAACCACACCAACGTTTCGGAGCTTGCTGCTCCTTTTTCATCTTTAGTGGGGGACCTAGGGCCAGGGCTGCTGGTCCGGGTTGCTGACGCCGCATAGTGACCTCATCAAGAGGCTACAAAACCCATTACCATGGTGACTGCAGACGCTGTAACAGATAGCAATGCAGCTTAATGCATAGAACTATTGTAAGTACTTGTGTAGTTTCACGGCGGCAGTTACGTAGTTAGCATAGCGTCCCTGTCAGAATCAGCATAGTGTTCCCACGGGCAGAGTAGTCAACATCCCTGTCAGAATCAGCGTAGTGTTCCCCTGGCCGCCGTTGAAACTACACAAGTAGTCAGTCAGGCGTCCCTGTTAGTATCAGCGTCGTGTTCCATCCCGTTTGCGTGCAGCCGGTGCTTACGTAGTTAGCGTAGTCAATCTGCGCTTATTACATTATGTGGGAACCATTGACCATTTTAACCTGCCTGTCATGACAGTGTTCCTGAAACACCTCCACTATCCATGCCAGCCCGAAGCGTGGCAAGCGCAGTGAGCCCGCAAGGGGACGCATTACACGTCCTCCCGACCTTTTTATACCCCCACTGTCCACGTCGGCGTGGAGTTGATTTTATAAAGTGTGGCGAGCGCAGCGAGCCACCGAGCCCGAAGCGTGGCGAGCGCAGCGAGCCCTGCGAGGGGGTGCGGATTACTTTACATGTATTCCGTGTCCGCTCACCACGCTTCGGGCTCAGTGGCTCCCTGCGCTCACCACAATTTATAAAAACAACTACACGCCGACGTGGATAGTGGGGGTATGAAAAGGTCGGGAGGACGCATAGCGCTGCGCTCGCCACGCATCGGGCTGGGGTGGATAGTGGGGGTTTCAAATGGAGGTATTTGCCAGTATGTAACATGGAGCACTGGCAAATGCCTCCTTTATTGTACATGAGTCACCCTTGCATCCGCACCCCCTCTTTGTGCAGGAGACGCACGCGCTACAGAACCCCTAACCCTGTCGGCAGGGTTGCTGTACCCTGCCGCAATAGTTACTCAGACTTTCCTGCATCTCAGATGCTCCTGCGTCTCAGACAGATGGAGCGCCTCTCCGCCGGCGCCCGCATGAGCCCCTCTCCGCTGGAGAGGGGCTCATGCGGATGCCGGTGCTGTGTGAGAGGCGCTCTCTAGGCTTGCCAGGGACGCCTGGAACAGAGATGCAGTTCCTGGCAACAGTACGGTAGTTACTTGTGTAGTTTCATGCTGGCAGCCTAAGCTTCGCTGATAACGTAGCTTAGGCTGCCACGTGAAACTACACAAGTAAGGCAGCCGTTGGGCTACGCTGATAACGTAGCGTAAGCTGCCGCCGTAAAACTAAACAAGTACCCTATTGTATATGTAATAGTTCTATGCATTAAGCTGCATTGCTGGAAAGAAACTCTGTAAAGAATAAAAGAGGAATATGTTGGAAATAATATAATAATGCAGGCTTTGTAATACATAGCACAGTACTATTTTGTGTGCATTACCAGACATACTTTCCAGCCAACATTTAGGAATCACAAATGTCCATATAGCTACCATTGTCTATAACTGATTTGGTAACCAGGAGCAACTGTGACATGAGCATTGGCGGTTTTTACCTATGGGCTGCAGGGCTGCAGCCCCCCAGGTAAAATCCGCCACTGTAGTGAAGCCAGATGCAGTCTGTGAGACAGCACTGGCTTCACTGTGACTGGCAGTGACTTCCTATTAGAAGTCTGACCTGCCAGTCACCAAGGCCGTCCCATTGAGAGGTGTTCCCTCTCTCCAGGATGCCTTTCTGCAGGCTGCCATGCAAAATCGCTGATTGCGCATGCACAGTACCTATATTGGTACTGCACAGGTGCTGGTCCTGGTGCCTGTCATTTGTATTATACGGGACCATGATTCCCTTCTATGGGCTGTTGCCGAAGTATCCCATAGAAGCTGGCCACATGCGCAGTACAGATGTTTGTACTGCGCATGTGCCAGTCCTGGCGCCTGTCATGATAACACAGGCGCCAAGAACTCTGCAGAGACTGGCAGAGATGATGGGGAAGGGGGGGGTGCCTGCATTGCAGTACCCCGAGGCGGCTGTGGCCAGAGGCAGCCTCCCTCCCCTGAAAAGGTATGGGTTGCCATTGGACATGAGCAACATCTTCACCTGCTTCATAACTTGGATAACTACAGTTTAAAAATGAAATAAAAATTAATCTTGAATCAAATGAAATGATTTATGAATGGATACAGTGCAGAAAACCTGATTTAATGGCTTTGTGTTAGATTCATCTGACATGAAATTGTGGGGATTACTAAACCATATGCTCCATGCTACTGTACTTCACCTACTACTTTATGCCAGTTGCGGTAATTCTATTTTTACTCACCTTCCTCTTAGATTGATACGGATGTATGGGTCTGACACTATTTCCGCTAGTCTCGGCTACACAAAGGATTATTTTAGCAGAACGGATGTGGTGAAGGAATTTAGTAGATTAGAATTGTGTTGCATTTTATTCGTTTGGGTGACAGCAGATATTGATATACAAAAAATTAATAAAAAGTTTTGTTTCACTGACAGAATATTACTTCCATGCATTTTATTAAAATATATGGCAAATAGGCATACAAGGGTAATATGAATGATGGGGAAATGCCTATACAAACTTTCAGTAACTGGTTAAAGGTTACAAGATGATTTCAGGTTCATTCAAAATAAATAATAATGAAGCAGCCAGTGTTTAGCCTCCTCCTGTCTTGAAATAAATATATTTTAAAGCTTTCTCTGCTTTAACTGTAGTGATGAATGTTAACCATTTATTTTGTAATGAGATTTGACTAAACATGGCTGCCTCATCTGGTATACTTGTGGATGGGGAGAAAAATACATGGACCTGACTATCTTGTTGGGACCCTATTCATTTCCACACTGAAATCCCCCATTTTGTGTAATTTCTTCTAAAGGTAACTTATTCCACCCAGGGTAATCCTATGCAATGCGCCAAGATGGCTGCCTCCCTTGGTACCTTGCTAGGGTGGACTACACAAGCCACTGAAGTTATTATCCAAAATGCCTGCACCAACACAGCATTGTGCCTACTGTGCTCTTAAGGTTTTCTTTTATGTCTGGTCTGTGTGATGTTTCTATGTCTGTACTACCCAAATCCATTGTTTATGATGTTTGTAATGCGCCTTAAGTAAATCAGGCTAAATTTACTAATTGGCGTATAGCTTATGTTCCACAGTGGTTACTTGTTTCTATGTTATTTGTAAAACATTGTTTCTCTGTAAGCACCATTAAATTAATATAAATATAATAGCTTCTAACATGCAGTGGTTTAATTAGAAACCGCCGCAAAACAGAACAGGCCACGAAGGAGTGTCATTAGAAACCACGATTTACACAGTTTAGAAACATGTGGTTTCTAAATGACACCAATTACTTTGTAAACTTAAGCTCATCGTCTACATTAACAGCTTCGGTGGTATGCCTGAAAATTTTCCTGGCTCAGCTGCGCTGCCGCAGTGGGCTGTCCCGGAAAATTTCCGGGCATACCACGATATAGTATGTAGGTGCGCGCCAGTGGTGCCTCTAGCAGTGGCACTCCCCACCTCCAACGCTCCCGGGACACTCCCATCCGCCAATCATCACTCCCCTCTGCTGCTGCTGAGTTGGGGGCCGCTTGGGAGCATAGAAAAATAGGAAGAATGCCTTCCGCTGGTGCACCTTAGGATTGATTAAACTCATAATACATAACTTTTATTGGGTATACATAAAAAATTTTTGCGAAATAAAACCAAGACATACAACAATCACACTAATAAAAAGGGGAGGATGTTCCCCTGACTCAGTGTGACCCCCTGATCACCACAGCCCCTATATGTAAGTGTTTTTTGAGTACCATAAGCAAAAGAATAAATAAGAGTAAGTATTCTCTTATTACAAGAGGATTTGCGGTAAGGTCTTTTTTATAATTAGTTTTAATCTCTCGCAGGGAGATAGATCTGATAGACCCGGGTGAGGCACGCAGCTATTGAGGGCAATCCTCCAGTAGTGCTGCCGTCAGCCCTTGTAGCCGCTCTCGTCTCTTAATGCTGAGGGCTGGTGAACCGTGTGTGAGGTGTGCAGGCTTGCACTTGCCTCGTTCACCCAGCTGGCTCAGGTAACGCTGAGTCTGGCGCCAGACTAGCGTGTCGGTCACAGAGTGGACCGCTCACAATGGTTGCGCAACAGTACAGATCAAAATATCAACATTGTATGTGGGGAGGGGAAGAGGGGGTTTACAACACACTGAGTGTGTTAAGACGGTCAGCGTACGCTTCGCAGTGAACGCTTCCTCAGGGTGTTAAGACGGTCAGCGTACGCTTCGCAGTGAACGCTTCCTCAGGGTCCTGAGGAAGCGTTCACTGCGAAGTGTACGCTGACCGTCTTAACACACTCAGTGTGTTGTAAACCCCCTCTTCCCCTCCCCACATACAATGTTGATATTTTGATCTGTACTGTTGCGCAACCATTGTGAGCGGTCCACTCTGTGACCGACACGCTAGTCTGGCGCCAGACTCAGCGTTACCTGAGCCAGCTGGGTGAACGAGGCAAGTGCAAGCCTGCACACCTCACACACGGTTCACCAGCCCTCAGCATTAAGAGACGAGAGCGGCTACAAGGGCTGACGGCAGCACTACTGGAGGATTGCCCTCAATAGCTGCGTGCCTCACCCGGGTCTATCAGATCTATCTCCCTGCGAGAGATTAAAACTAATTATAAAAAAGACCTTACCGCAAATCCTCTTGTAATAAGAGAATACTTACTCTTATTTATTCTGTTGCTTATGGTACTCAAAAAACACTTACATATAGGGGCTGTGGTGATCAGGGGGTCACACTGAGTCAGGGGAACATCCTCCCCTTTTTATTAGTGTGATTGTTGTATGTCTTGGTTTTATTTCGCAAACATTTTTTATGTATACCCAATAAAAGTTATGTATTATGAGTTTAATCAATCCTTAGGTGCACCAGCGGAAGGCATTCTTCCTATTTTTCTATTCTTGTAAATCCCATGCCTATGGTAGCACACCCTCATTACCTGCACGAAATTATTATAATTATACTTGTATCTGGGAGGGTCCTTGAATCAATATAAAACGTTACTGACCTGTGCGATGGACATATCTCTTTCCTTTAATTGTGCCGCTTGGGAGCACTCGGGTGCCTGAACACACGAGTGCTCGAACACACGAGGGCAGTCCCTGCTGACAGGCACTATCCTCTTCCTCCCAAGCAGCCCCGAACTTTCCCAAGTGGCCGCTCGGGGCCTTTGCTGCTGCTGCTTCTGGCTGCAGCACTACCAGCAAAATGTAGTGGCTGCAGCTTGAGTGGTGCACCACCACTCAAGGGTTTAAAGAACATTATAACTGTCTGCTTTTTACACCAGGCACATACTAGACGATATTGTAAATGAATTTGCCAATAACAACATGTCATTATGACAAGCTCTTAAAATAGTCCGATATGTACCCACTAGATTGCTAGCGATGCAAGCTCCTGCTGGTCGCTAGGGACATTCCCAAATCATCTGTACTTGCAGCTCAATCAGGGGATGTCACCACACACATGGTCCCATTGCTTATGAGGTCGCTGGGTACACACATCATGTGGTGTGTATGCAGAATCACACACACAAAGTTATCTATGCCTCCTTCCTGGTCGAGAATTTCAGTACAGATGGGACAAGCCAATGGTTCAAAGGTCAGTAATGCTTTGATAAAAATAATACAAATAAAACAAACTTCCAATTTATCTCATTGCTCATAAGTGTAGCTAGTTGGAAACAAGCCCATTTGTTTTAAGCTATCTGCGTAATTCATACTGTGACTCATGTGTCAGGTATTGGAACGTAATGTGCACATCATGAATTATGGGCAGCACCCTGTCACCTGTACAAGCTGATGTACAGAGTCTGCATGAATATTAGCTTAATCAGTTATACCTACTGTAGCTACAAAACTAAACACATAGGACATAGGAAACAGATTGTTAGAAAATGCTTTTTCCCCATATCCTTCCCCTCAATCATGAGTGACTTTTTAATGTTAGTTTGAAGATGTTGTTGCAGGCAGCAGGAAATGAGAGGAGTGGAATTCAGAGACATAATGCAGAGGGTTATCTAAATAAAAAATTGGTTTCCTCAACTGTGATAATCTATAATAGTGGTTTTACTTTGCAGTGGGTCCAGCATACCTCCCAACTGTCCCAATATCATGAGACAGTCCTGTTTTTCTAGGACTGCCCCACGTTCATGGAGATACAGGAGACAGAGGGCATGGCCAGCGTATCACAGAGCATTGGCCATGCCCCTACAATGGTTAAATGGAGGTGTGGCTTTGTGCTTATTCACTCCTCCACATTTTCGGATGTGCAAGTGTCCCTATTACCATCTCTTCAAAGCTGGGATGTATGGATCCATTGATTATTACATTGCCCCTAAAAGTAATTTATGAACTTTGAAAAGCAACATAATGTCCTTCTTGCACTATCGGATGCCATAAATATCGGTTGGCGCAAAATACTGCTATTTCCATAGAGAGATGTGCAGGTTGGGTATATCATAGGCATGGGGCAGCATGTACAGTGTAATGGTTAGCATTACTGCCGCACAGCAAAGAGGTCATGGGTTTGATTCCCACCATGGCCCTGTTTGGAGTGTGTATATTGGGCCTTATTCAGACCTGATTGCAGGTCAATTTTTTCTCAAAATGAGCAAAACCGTTCTGCACTGCAGGTGGGGCTGATGTAACATGTGCAGAGAGAGTTAGATTTGGGCAAGTTATTTTGTTTCTGTGCAGGGTAAATAATGGTTGCTTTATTTTTACACTGCAATTTAGAGTTAAGTTTGAACACACCCCACCCAAATCTAAAGGCCCCCATACATTGAGCGATTTACCGGCAATTTGGGCTCTTTTCCTGTGATTGCACCAATCAATCACAGTAAAAGAACCCATATTGCAGGTGAATGACAGTGGTTTTGATGCAATGTGCGGTCCCGTGCGCATCTTCACCGCACCCTCTGAGTCACCCCTGCTGCAGAAGCAACATAGGTGTCTCTTGGATTGCTTCTGAGCCAGACAGGCATGATTGGGATTGTATGTGATATAGCAAATGCAAAAAGACTGCATGCGATATATCAAATGCAATCCTGCTGCACGGGCGGCTCAAGGAAGCATTGCATGTGACTTCTCTGATGGGAGAAGTCACTGTAATGTATGGGGGGGGGGGGGGGGGGGGGGCGGGCGGGCCCTAACGCTCTCTGCACATGTTACATTTGCCCTAACTGCAATGCACAGGGTTATGCCCATTTTAAAAACAAATCTGCCCTGCGATCAGTTCTGAATTAGACTCATTGTTCCTGTGCTTGTGTGGGTTTGCTTTGGGTTCTCTGGATTTCTCCCACAATCCAAAAATATATCAGTAGTTCAATTGGCTCCCTACAAAAAATCCTAGCATGAAAATGTGTATGTGTACCATAGGCGAATCTAGAATTATGGTAATGGGTGGTCCCAGAACTAGACATAAGAGTAGGGGGACCTTTGCGCGGCGTAGCCGCGCGGCAAAAAGGGGGCGTGGCCCCATGTAAAGGAGGCGTGGCATCACAAAAAGTGGTGTGGTATTACACTTTAGACCATACACGGTAATGCCCATTACACATTTTAGCAAACTCCATAATACCCATTACACATAATGCCACACGCCGTAATGCCAATTACACATTAGGCCACACACCATAATGCCCATTACACATTGTGCCACACATCATGATGCCCATTACATACTATATAACAAACTGTAATGCCCATTACATATTTGCCACATAAGTGCTGCTTACCTACGTGTTCATTGCTAGGGGGTTCTTGCTTGATGGCACCATAGTACCCATTACACATGATGCCGCACACCATAGTACCCATTACACATGATGCCGCACACCATAGTACCCATTACACATGATGCCGCGCACCATAGTACCCATTACACATGATGCCACACACCATAGAACCCATTACTCATAATGCTGCGCACCATAGTACCCATTACACATGATGCTGCACACATAATGTCCATTACACATGATGCTGCACACATAATGCCACTTACACATGATGCTGCACACCGTAATGCCCCTTACACATTAAGCCACACATTATGCGTAATGCCCCCACATACTGCCACTTGTAGCGTCCCTTAAGCAATGCCCCCAAAAGTGCCACTTACTGTAAATTTTTATATGAGCCTTCGCTGCTGCTGCAGGGAGAGATGGAGAGCGGTGCAGCTGTTTCTATGGGGATAGGAGCAGAGCGCAGCGCAAAGCACGCTCCCACTCCCCTCCTGGTGTCCCCTCTAGCCGAGTGGACATTTGAAATATTATGCGCGCTGTTGTGCGTGACGTCGGGGGAGCACACCGGGCGCCGGCACCACATGATTAAAGGGGGGCGGGCTAAGGTGAAAGCGGGGAGAAGAATTGGAGCGGAAGCTGCAGGGGTGACAGTCATTGACAGCTGGGCAGAGAGCAGGGGGCTGCCCGGCTGTATTCAGAGCACTGCAGGTCACGGCTGTTTGAAATAATACCCCTTTCACAACAGAAAATGCAGGGATTTACCCGGGAATGTGGTACCAGGATCATGCAGGGACATTCCCAGGCTGACCCCTTATACACCAGCCTAGTCCCTGCATTTTCTGGTATGAGGGGGAGAGACAAACACTCCCCTCTCCCTACACCCCTTTAACCAACAAGCTATATCTTCGGAACCAACTGACCCATTTACATGAGACCAGTATCATATTGAAGAACTTTTGAGTTAGCTTCGAATGATTTTTGGTCCCGTGAAACTGGGCTGTTTGGTTCCAGAGAAATCTGCCCTCAAAGAACATAAGGCGTCTAATGCATTATTGAGATGAACCTTTTCTTTCAACTTAAACCTTGATTACCCCTAGCAGTAAATCACACGGACACAAGACCTGAAATAACTCACACGGACACGTGACCTGAAATAACGACACGGACAACCACTGCATAAGTTTAAAAGGTAAAGGGTATTTATTGTGGTATGACCCTATTGAAAGGGATGGCCTAGAGAGCGCTTGGAGACCAGCCAGTCATAAATGTTAGCAATGGCGGCGACTACAACGCCCCAACTTGTAACTAGGGCGGGGAACCGCCCCCATTGAATTCAAAGCCAGCCTGCGCTGTGACTGTCTTGCCGCCCCTCCTAGCGCATAATGAGGACAGTTCTAAAAGTGTCCTGCGTCCCCCCTCGGGGGCAGAACTCACCAGCCTTCCTGGCAGAGGGTGGCAATACCTCACAGTGACCACCTGTACTTCAAACTGGACTGCTGATCGAGAACGCCCTCCCGCCAATTAATATTAAAATTGATGAGAGCCAAATTTGGGCGACGGCCGAAAGGCCATGTGGTAGGTTAGCACAAGGGAGGGAGGGTGGGAATCCAGACTCAAGAGGAAGATGGATCGCCTGACTACCTCTTATATACCTCCACCTAAGCTACCACCCCTTCTACACCTGATTGGCTACCCCATCTACACTGCACTTCTATGGGTAAGTGACACTCTGATTTCTATCTTTGTCATACCATCCCAAACTGCACAGACTCTTATATTCACTCATGCCTAGGCAGCCCTCGCTCTCTCTAAGGCGTCTAATGCATTATTGAGATGAACCTTTTCTTTCAACTTAAACCTTGATTACCCCTAGCAGTAAATCACACGGACACAAGACCTGAAATAACTCACACGGACACGTGACCTGAAATAACGACACGGACAACCACTGCATAAGTTTAAAAGGTAAAGGGTATTTATTGTGGTATGACCCTATTAAAAGGGATGGCCTAGAGAGCGCTTGGAGACCAGCCAGTCATAAATGTTAGCAATGGCGGCAACTACAACGCCCCAACTTGTAACTAGGGCGGGGAACCGCCCCCATTGAATTCAAAGCCAGCCTGCGCTGTGACTGTCTTGCCGCCCCTCCTAGGGCATAATGAGGACAGTTCTAAAAGTGTCCTGCGTCCCCCCTCGGGGGCAGAACTCACCAGCCTTCCTGGCAGAGGGTGGCAATACCTCACAGTGACCACCTGTACTTCAAACTGGACTGCTGGTCGAGAGCGCCCTCCCGCCACAGCTGGGTTCAAAAATTGCCACTTAAAGACAATTACTGTAGAACCCAAGCCCGCCAAACCTATCAATAACTAAGTCAACCAGAGTAACCCAAACCTAATCCCCTATCTGCAACAACTGAACAAATCCTGAAGTATAACGGCCATGCCTGATTCTGACAAATGGACACCATCACTTCTGTAGAAGGATGGGGTCTCCAGTGCTAAAGAGGGGTGTCTAACCGCTGTGTCTCCCATGGACGTGGCCACCTTGGAGACCGCAAAGTTAACCTTGCGTCAGATCCTTTCTAAGGACTTAGGGTTCCAGCAGCCTCTCCAGTTGAAACGAGGCACTATGTCGGACCAAATTATCCGCAATCCAGGCCAAAGGCCAACCAGAGTCTGAAAATCAGCCTCGATCCTCAAAAGAAGGCCATAAGCTGGTTCCCTGCCTAAGTCGTTACACCCTAGGTGGACCACCAAAAACATCCGGGCGACCCCAACGACGCTCTTTGTCTGACAACAATGGTAAAAGACCATTCCACCGGAGACCCCTGACACCGAACCAATGTGCTGCCTTCGCCCCTAGCTCTGCCCGGGCCCTGACAGCTAACTGATGATTGGATGTTAGAAAATGAATGAATGCCCGACGAACCAGACAGTGGCATGAGTCGTTGAAGGGGGGGGGAGGGCTGAAAAGGAAAACCCTGACCGGTTAGCATTCAAACTTAAACTGTATAATGCACAACGTAGGGTTAGACATATAATGCACAACATGAATTAGTACACTAGAAAAGTGAAGGGGAAAACCTTAAAAAACCTCCGGTGGACTTGAGGGGGGGGGGAGCCAATTGTAATCAACCCACTGTCGGAGGAAAAAGTAAAAAATTCCCTTCACACCCTCGATTCCGTAACGCTGCCGTTACAGAACCGAGTGTAAACATCGTTTTTGGATCCAGCACCAAAGGCGCGTGCTAAACCTTATCTAAACGAATATAAGATTTATATAAGCGGAGGACTTCCAGCGGCCGAGTTCTTGTATGGCATTCACTGGAAGACCCTCCGCTGCTGCGTTGGTGGCCGCACCAATACCGAACGAATGCAACCCGCAATTGGCGACCTCCAAACCCAACGCAGCCACACAACGCTTAAACACAGCAGTGCACAGTAAGTGCGTCTCGGCCATGTGTCAGCATGTGCGAGGAACTGGGCCGAAACGGCAGGCCTCAAAGGCAGATATGCCGTGGCCAGCCGCACGGTGCAGATCCCCTTTCCAGCAGGGACTTAAGGGATACCCAGCGGCCTCTGCCCAACTGATCGTCTCAGACCGGCGGAGCACACAAAGGACGAGCCGTCCTGGAAGACCATGTCTTCGAACCGCACCTAAATCAGTGGCATTCTTGCTGGCCGCCACCAGCTCGCTGACCCTAAAGTCCCTAAAAACGCAAAAGAGAATGCCACCCGAAAGAGTGACGTCTCTTCTGTGCTCCCCGCTACGCTCTGAACATAGGCTACAATTTCCGCTGTGTCTACCACTCGCTAGACTTGCGGGAATCCGCTGTCGTTGTCTGCCTCACGCCCGCCAATCAAAGCTCTCGCTAGCGCAAAGGCTTTGGTGGGGTCCCTTTCTCCGCGTAACCTAGCACGGAATATATCTCGGCTATTGACAGGCCCGCGCCATAATGCCCACGAAACAGCAACGGTCATCAACCGACTTCCGCTGTTCCCCGGGGACTCCTAAAAAAGGCCGCCCAGTCCTGCAGCGTGGCTGCACATGCCCTACGGGTGGAGGGGGCCAGGGATGGCCAGGTAATCCTCTCACATCTGCTCCCTGACCTGCCATGCAGGACACGGACAAGTGAGCCCAAGGGGCGCAGCGCTCGGTACCAACTCGCGAAACTTTGCAAATTAGCACCGCTACGGATCCTCGGCTATGCCGTTGACACCACTGTAACGTGCTGCGCCATAAAATGCATGTTGACCTGCAAGCAGCGTAATACTAATGTCCGAGCAAACGCGGTGTAAGGGGTGAAAAAAGGTGCCTGGTTGTTAGTGTCGTGCACCCTTCCTAGGTTATGTCACTATAACCTACCGTCTGGCATGCCAATCCATGAGCCCACCCTCCCACTGCTACAACGATGGGAAAGAACTCGAATAGCAGCCAAATGGCCATGAAACCACTCCCAATCCATGATTGAGGCCCTGGGCTGCGCGCCATACGCCCTGAAAAAATGCCCCGAAACCCGTGGACCCCGGGGCCTGCGTAAATACTGAAGCCTGGCCATAGGCGAAGGCTCTGCGGTCTAAAGAATCACCCCTTAAAGTCCACCAGAAATGGAGACCAGCGACCAGGTCATGGCGTATATACCAGGACAGCCTAACCATGGATGGGGAACCTCAGTCCCCGCTGTAGCCCCTTCCCGTTCGAGGCGAAACCCTCGCCCCTGGGGGCGGCCCAGTACTCAAAGCTAAGGGACCCCCAGTAATGACTGGACCTGCCCTATATTGGCCTACCTCTGGGCCCGGCCACCCTGGATAGGGACCAGCAATTTATAGACTCCGTCAGCCGGCTAGGCCACAGCCGCCGGCTGCAGGGCAAATCCCTGAGCCTAGGCAAGACATGACGCACGGTGACCCGTAGGTCCTGGCGTCGGCCACTGATACCCATAAGTTAGGGTGTCACGGGAGGAGGCAGGAACGGACCCCATGTCCCGCTTGGCCCTGAGTGCGTGGTGCCAAAAATTTTGGCCCAACCCGGGTGCTTTATCAACAGCTGATAACGCCCTTGCAACTTATCAGTAATAGCATCGTTAGTGGATGCCCCGTGTGGGTAAGACAGGTGCTGGCTTACTGGTATTTACCCGAAGCCTTCTTGGGTCCTACTCCCAAAAGGCGAGTAACACGTGCTGGGCCATGGGTCAGCCGTGCACGGGCCAACCCCTCTGCTTGGCTCACGCCTGCGTCTCACACCTAGGGCGCATACACCACTGATTTCCAATTCCTGCGTGGAACTACCGTTGCGCCGTCGGGGATGGGCAAACCAAAACCGTAACTAAACCTTGTAACAACAACAGGGCCTCTTCCCTGTTAGTGCAGGCATGCATACGGGGTTCCAGCTCGAACATGACTATAAAGATGTGCCTTACATAGAGCTGGTGCTGGCGTCGCCAGCGGGGTGGCTTTACAGGTCTTAGCTGGGTGACTGGCCCCCAATTACATCATTCGTGGCGAAAAGGCATTTTCCGCCTCTATCACATTCTGCATCGTTGAAGGCAAAGCCTTTGACGTTTGCGGCAGGCTTGTACCCTTCCTGCCAGGGGGAACTGGCTTCTCGGGATGTGACTATAAGCAGCGTGGCCTTTACCCATGGTCCGCCCCCATATGCTGACATGCTTAAGGCCCTCGGCCGTAACCCGGCGTGGGTCAGACAAAGTTTCTCGTCCTAATCCCTCCGAGCCTTAACCTTGTAAGCTAGAAAAACCCGTGTACAAGGAACATGTACCACCGAAGGCTGTTGCGCTTAGTGGGTCTAGGGTCAAAATAAGCCAGATGGAAACACTTAACCCAGTGGCGAAAACTCAGATACAAGTTTTCACCGGCACCGGCCGATTTCCTGGCCCTGCCGCAATAAGTTAACGTGAAAACATCCCCGAACTCCCTTTGGCTATTTTGCCCTTAGTGCCTACATGAAGGCCCCTGGACCCTGCAGTGTTGCTGCGGCTGACCATGTCAAAGGAAAGAAGGGACTCAGCGACGGATTGGTCTTGCTAGCGCGCTTCCCCTCACCCCTGCTTGCTATGCAACTGCGCGCGCTGCTAGCTAGGCAAACCAGCGGGGGCGACTAATGGTTCCTGACTCCTCGCAGCGGCGGAGGCATGGCCTGCAGAATATTCAGAGGTATCAAACTCATCATGCTCACCATCACCCGAAAGGTCGACAGAACCCAGAGACCCGGCCTCATGCGATGCGGCGTCCCTGCTGCAGCTGCAGATGCCTGTGTACTGTTCTCTCCAGAATGATGATCCACGTCCGCGGCCGGACCTTGGAAGAAGCATGCCAAGTGGTTAGTGACTCACTTATGACCAGTGCAAAAACCCAACCCCGCCCTGAAAATGTGAGGGGCGAAGGTAGCACCGTAACCAACTCTATTAGAAGGGGCCTGAGAGCTGGATGGGGACAGGCGGGGAAATCCGCCTGCCCAGTGGGAGCCGGCGGTAGCTGAATGGCATGCCTAGGGAATCTCGATTGAGCACGGGGGGAATATAAAAACTCCACTCAGTGCTGCGAGGTAGTAATGCTAACCGTTACACCATACATGCTGCCCATGGGCCTGCCCAATTCCGGCCGAAAGGGCCAGGAAACCGCCCCCAGAACTCCCCGCAGGGAAAAACGACTGACTGGGGCGGGTGGGTAGCTGTATCCGAAGCGCCGACGGGAGGGTATTGGGTATGAAGGTCCGTGGCAGGAAAATGTGCCCGGAACCTGGGTAATACCCAGATGGGTTACCTGTGCAGGCGTGCAGCCGTACGGCGGTGCCCATGGCGCCCCCGGCCCTGAGGCACTGGCAGCGCCCTGCCGGGTACAAGACCCCCCAACAGAGGGAACCCTTTGCCCCGGAGGGGGAAGTTGTGGGCAGTGACGGTGTACGGACGGATACAGGGGATGCAGGAGGCGGGGTTGCCCTGAACCCGCCCCTGGAGAGGCAACCCATATGTGCCAGCTAATGGGGCCCTGGTAGCGGTGATGCAAAAAACGGCCAGCAGGGGGAGCCAGAGCTCCATGACCTGCGCCCAGCATGCCCTGGAGGGGATACAGGCCGCCCTCATACCTGGGCGACCTGCCCCCCCCCCACTTTGTTTTTGGGACATGAGGCCCCCCACCCCTGGTGTGGGGGGCTGTGGCCCTGCCGCCGGAGCTGAGCTCCTGGGCGGCTCATGTGACCCCCCAGCCACCGCTCGGACGCGTTCTAGTCCCGCCCGAGGGGGCTGGGGAGGGGGGCAGTCGGTGCAGAAAACGTGGGAAGGCCCCCCAGAGCAGCCGGGCGAGCTGGGAGGAGGCGCGGGGACGGGGGAATGTGCAACCATGTGCACCCCCGCGCCCCGCTCGGAGCTGCGCCGCCCGGAAGAACCTTGGTAAAAATCCAGCGGAGAGCAGGGGGTGACGCTTACAACGCGCTCGCCGCTGGCGCTGTAGGGGGAGAAGAGGGGGAGCCCAGCCGTGGAGATGACCGCTCAGGATGGCGGTAACCTTGTGGTGAGGCTGCGGCGCCTGTCTGCCGCCACCTCGTGCTGCTGCTGCAGACAGTGGCCGGCAGACTCGTGCAGCCAGCGGGGAGGGGGAAGGGGGGGCTGGGGGGGTTGTGATATGGGGGAGCGGCGCCTGGCTGCTGGGACAATAAGAAATTATTGTTCATTACTTAACTTTGTTTTACAATCTCTTGCAGCTGCGCTCCGACCTTGCTCTGCCCCGACTGCAATCCAGACTCAAGAGGAAGATGGATCGCCTGACTACCTCTTATATACCTCCACCTAAGCTACCACCCCTTCTACACCTGATTGGCTACCCCATCTACACTGCACTTCTATGGGTAAGTGACACTCTGATTTCTATCTTTGTCATACCATCCCAAACTGCACAGACTCTTATATTCACTCATGCCTAGGCAGCCCTCGCTCTCTCTAAACAGTCATGAAATGACATTTAAGAAATGAAAAAAAAAAAAAAAAAACGGTTTAACCTCAATATCCCTGGAACCAATTAACCCATATGGATCCAGCCTGGTATCAGATTGAAGGCCCGGCGATTTGGGTTTGACTGACATCAACCTTGAGCTTCAGTGATGCAGAAGGGGGAACTGGCAGCTGTTGAACTGGGTGCGGGTCGGAATTAGCGGGTCCCATGTTATCCTATAGGGAAAACGTTCCAGCTTTGCCTGGCCGTATCTCCGGTTCCCAGGGGGCTAGAGACACGGGGCTGGGCTCGTTGGAAAGCCCCATCCCTCAGCTACAAAATGGGCTAATGGGTGGTCCTGTGCACCCCCGGACCACTCCCTAGATTCGCCTATGATATGTACATATGGTAGGGAATATAGATTGTAAGCTTCACTGGGGCTGGGACTAAGGTGAATGGTCATACATTCTCTTGAAAGTGTTGTGAATTGCGTGTGCTAACTGGTAATAAATAAATTATTGTCTGATACATATGTATCAAATGAAGATAAAATGGATTGGCAAGGGTGGAGGGTGTGCACATGTAAAGGTGTTAATGATTTTATGTGGTGCTGCAAGACAGAGCTTACACAACCTTGTGGGTGGGGAAGACATCAATTTTCAAGACATTTTTATGTTACTTGTTCTGTAAAAATCAAGTACACTGCAAGACAAGCGCAATACAGATATAATCCCAAATAGATATACAGTAAGATATCTGTCATTGTGAGAAGTTATACGAAACATACATGTACATCAAACAGAATGCTGGAGAATCAAGTAAATTGTTCAGATCTAAATAAGCGATGGGGCTTTGCCATTATTATTATTATTATTAACAGTTTCTTATATAGCACATACATATTACGCAGCGCTTTACAGAGAATATTTGAACATTCACATCAGTCCCTGCCCCAGTGGAGCTTACAATCTATATTTCCCAACCACATGTACATGCACACACAGACATTCTAGGGTTAATTTTGTTGGAAACCAATTAACCTATTTGTATATTTTTGTATTGTGGGAGGAAACCGGAGTACCCGGAGTAAACCCACGCAAGCACGGGGAGAATATACAAACTCCGCACAGTTAGAGCCATGGTGGGGATCGAACCCATGACCTCAGCGCTGTGAGGCAGTAATGCTAACCATTACACCATCCGTGCTGCCCCATATGTGATTATGTTTGTAACATGTTTGTTTGTGACATTATTATTTACTTACGTTATATATATATATATATATATATATCTCACCAGTATATTCTGCTACAAGATGGTGAGGTGAGAGCGGCTTGCCCATAACTTGCAGTCTATGCATCTTTTGCATCACTAGAAAAACTAAAATGATTGTGTACGTAATGCGCATAATGACACTGTTAAATGTTGGTATAAACATATGCATACTTTGCTCTTTAAAAGTAGTCACAGTTGTACTTAAATATATAATGCATACAACATGTTTTTTTTTTATAAGGCGCATAGTAGGGTGGCCAATCCTGGAATAGGGATCTATCGACCCTAGAATTGCCCGGTGGTTCCCGATCCCCGGCTGTGCGGCCTGCACAGCGTGATGGTCAGACACGCTGCACAGGCCGCACCACTGCCGTCCGACCCCCTTCCGGCATAACTCATGCACCTGGCGGCCACCCTCTCTCGGCAGCAACCCTGGGCCCGCACACCGAACACCCTCTATCTATCGCTCCCAGTTGCACCGATGGGATACCGCTCCTGCAGTCTTCACACCTGCTCCCGGCCGCACCATGTGAGTATGTGCGGGGCGGCCTGTTTTTGGAGGGCTACGGGCAATTTTTTTGAGATCCCGGGATTGGGCATTTTTAATCCTGAAACCTGGGATTGAAAAAAATGCCCCTGGATTGGCATCCTTAGTGCAAAGGAAAAATTTCACTATCATCACTATATCTAAAAGGCTAATTTCTCCACACCTTTTTTGAGGTAAATTTCGCTAGTGACTAGAGGTCACTCAATGGACCAAACTACCCCTTAGCTGAAAGTGAAACCAAAATTATAGGTTTCAAACTTCAGTGGGGCTGATTCTGGTTCACTCTTAGTGAACCGAATTTGGCCATACCCCGATGGTCGGGGTTTGCGCCTGTTCAAACCCTGACTGCTAACGGCATCAGCAATTTACAATGTTGATGGTCCGTTCGCCACGGGGAGAGGTGCTGGGCCATGGAAATGCCCAGCATTTCATGAACGTGTGTCTGTGTATATGTGGTAGGGAATATAAATTGTAAGCTCCGCTGGGGCAGGGACTGACGTGAATGTTCCAATATTCTTTGTAAAGCACTGCGGTATTTGTGTGCACTATATAAGAAACTGTTAATAATAATAACAACAGAGTTACGCACACTTGCACAGACCGGAGAAATCATTTAATGGTGAGTGACTTATGAATTGATTTGCAGCTCAGTGATCTATTAACAAGTGATTCTTATGGTATGTGCATACGGTGAGATTCCTTTTCTATTCGACTAGAATTGAATGCTATGCAATCTTTGCTAACTCATGTGCTATTTACATACAATTCATCCAATCTGCACTATATAGTCATTGCTGTACTGTCTATTTGGCTTTTCGATTTCAGCTGAACGGCAGCGCGCATCAGCATTGAATCAGGATAGAAAGCTTAAAAACATGTTCTATCTCTATTCAATGTGTATGCGATACCGATTTGATTTAGACTATATACAAACCATAAAATTTTGCTCGGGTGGGATTTGACTCTGTCGAGGTAGCGGCCATCTGACCGCAGACCTCTACAAATTCTCACAGCAGCGATTAGGTCTGAATCAGGCACTAAATCCAAACCACTCATCTCTAAAGCCCCTTTCACACGCTCCGGCTCCTGCCGTCCCTACTGAGTATTATGGACAACAATCTGTCCTTTCATACGGGAGGGTCACGGCGCCACGTAGCAGCCAGATCTTACCACTGCAGAGGATAGCTGCCGTGCCATTGCCATCCCGTCCAGACAGGTCAGTGTGTTTAGAGAGCAATGGGGGCCTTTAACACACACCTGTCACTTGGTGTGCAGTTTTAGCTCTCCACTGCCACCAAATCTTACACAGCACCAGCTCACGGAGCCGGTGCATGCAAAAGGAACAACTGTCAGGTAAAAAGCCGGACAAAGGGCGCAATGTATTAATATACATCGCCGCGATGCCAGCGCATATGTACTAACATATGCAGCTGGCATCGCGGTGCGGTGACGGAGGCCCCCTGCGATACCTGTAATGGGGTTTGCAGGGCACCTCCGTCTCCCCTCATGCCTCCTAGCTGTCCCCGACACCTCCTCCTCCACCCTGCAGCCGGAAGGACGTCCTGCTGCTTTACTAGGGGGAGGAAGGGTTTATCTTCCGGTTCCAGGAGGACCTGATGCAAAGTAAGCCACAGGGAAGGAGGGAAGGGGAGAAGGGGGTCGGCGGAGGCGGCGATAGAAGGGTATGCCACCCAAAGGTGACGATACCCTGCCCTGCAGTAATGTGGCGGAGGGGTTTTAGTACATATGAAAATGCGGTAAAACAGGGGTTTTACCGCATTTTCGTCATATTACATCCCGCCCAAAGTGTGTCCGGCTTTTTGCCTTCCGGTTAAAACCGGTGTGTGTGAAACAGTCCTAATTCAGCATAACACTGAATACCCGGCCAGAATTACTGTTATAATATCCCAGCTCCTGCCTGCACACTACTCCTCCGCTACGCTTTAATATAAGGACACACTTCCACTCCACTCGAAGTTCTGCAGATTTTTCAAATTGAGAGGAGGGGGTACTTCTAAATGAAAAGCCTCATCAAGGGGTACGGGAGAAAAAAAGAGAAGATCTGCTAAAGTTGGTGTCTTAATAGTTAGCGGAGAATAGAGAAACCATAATTATGGCAATTGTACATGTATGTGTGTGTAATTTTTACATGATGAAAACATATGCCTAGTTGATTGATCACAGCCACCACAGGTAGTGCCTGTTTACCTGCTGTACAGTGTGTATTCCCTATTACTGTAAAGTGATTTAGCAACTTCTATTGCTGGGTTTGTATTCTGCTGGTAATACCTGATAGCACAGTTAGTTGATAGGCACTCCTTGATTTAGCTCCAGGGACTGTGAAACATCTCATCTGCATACATTATTTGTTCGGTGATTCAGAAAGGAATTTGTGTAGGAAGCATTAGGGGCAGAGAGATGGAAAGGTTAAAATATGTGCTATGTGTCCCATGGAAACATATTGGCAACAAAAAAGTATAACGCAAGAAGATAGAACAGACTTTTCAGATGATGTAAAAGGAGTTTCTGACTAGTCTCTACATTTTAACGACTTTGCAAATGTACAATGGACTGGAAGGAAATGTATTCAGCTGTGACTATAGGCTATTACACCCACAGGAACCCCTTTTCCAGAATTTTCTATCTCAGCATCCTGCTGTGTTATTCACAGTTTAGATTTCCCACAGGACATGGAAAAATACTTTGTCAAAAGCCAGAATTCCACAATAGATGACTAGCACCAGCCAAATGAAACTTCTGAAAGCATGTGTAATACAAGAATAAGGGTTACAGATTACTGTGCCTGAACTGCACAGTCACAATTTTGTGACTACCAACAGTGGTATTTCTATAATACATGCAGGTAATGCACCCATTGGCTATACTTGCCTGTTAATCAGAACAACAGAAATCACTGGTTAAAATTTAAGCAAATGTTTTTTTCTCTGGCGACATGACCATGCACAGTAGACTCTAGCGGTCCCCAACCTTTTTTCCCTGCGTACCCCTTTATTAGGATTTCAATTTATGAGTAAACCCTCCACTCAGTTTGAAATATCCACAGTACTTACGAGTGGAGTGGAAGTGAGCGATATGCGAGTCGTTATATTAAGGATTAGAGGAGTAGTGGTGTGCGGTCAGTAATAGGTTCCCTCTGTGTCTGGCAGCTGGCTGTGTACTGTCCCCAGGGTTCCCGCTAACATCTAGGATTAATGCCGCTGCTTCCTTCACCCATTTCAGTGCGGGTCAGATGAACGCTGATGTCTGAAGGCAGCACAGGATAGTTCCCAGTGGATTGCTGGTCGGGTAAAAGCATGAGGACATGCTGAGAATGGAACAGAAAGTGATGCATTGTGGTTTGTCTCGATGGCAAAAGGAGACTTCTTCCACTATCGGGAGAATACTACTTCTTCCGCCATTACCATTATTATTTTCAAATACCTCCATCTGATCTGCAGAGTACCCCAGGATGAGAACCACTGCTCTAGAACAATGCCAAAGTCTTCACAGTACATATTCTGGGGCAAAGGGCAAAGCACATGCAGACTGCACAAGGGCCACCTCCTCTGATAAAAGGCCCATGACTACCAAAACAATATTTTGGGGAAACTACAGATGTTTCCACTTACATCTAGCCTCTTTGTGTCTTCGAGCTTCTAGACATGCCATGCTGAAGTGTGACTTTGTAGCACTGAGCGTCCTGGTACTGGGTACAGAAGAAATATGGATGACCAAGGTTTCTTTATTTGTTTCTACAAAAACTACACCAAGATTCACCCTTCTGCTACAAAAATTTGCAGCTGGGTTAACAGATCTAGGGTGGGATGCAGCAAGCATATCGATGTTTATTAATGCTGTATGCATGAAGATTTTGGCAAAGGACAGCTTTTGCGGTAAGAGCTGTCCTTGATGATATGACTTCTGGGTTTAGGACACGGAGCCCTATCTACCCATGCATTGAGTGACACATGCATCACGTGGGGTGCTGGGAGGGATATGGTTGGATCCTCCACAACTGGGAGGTGATATAGAAGCCCAGTGACCTCTATAGGGCAAAGCCGATCTGAAGATGGTGTTTCCCATCACATACAAGCCTCAGAATCCATTTAATTCTGGGTTTGGTGCATAAGTGGAACGTGGCCAAACCTACGAAAACAACATTGCCAGAGGTTTGACCGCTTTTGGTCCACATTGACCATAAAAAATTTGAAAAACTCAAGTCGACATTCTGCTGTCTGACTAGACATGGTCGGTGAGCTATACCACACCCAAAATGCAGCATTATGCAAACTTCAATGTAGCTGTGAAAATAGGAACCAACATTTAAGTCATCCCAGCAGTAATGCTGCACATACTCTTTGTACTGCCCGCGGATCGCACTGCATGCAAAATGCATGCGTTGTGATGCGATCCAGCCCATAACGGGTGCAATCATCGCACAGAGCTGCAGAGGTGTCAGCCCTCATCTTGTTCACCGCTAAGTACGCATTGAGGGCCTCATCCGCAGCAGTGTACACACCATGTGATCCTAGGGATTGTTTGCACTGTGCCTCCACACATTCTTGGGCATGTAAGTTGTGACAAACAACCCGCAATTGCCACAGCCAGTGGCAAAAATAAGGGAGGACTCAACTGTAGCTTGGATAGTTTAACTTTTTATTTCACAATTTCATATATTTGGTCTCTTCTAGACCTAATATAGTTCTCATTAAGTTGGCTTTACAGGTTTGTTTCCTCAATCATCCTGTATATATAGTGTATTTATGAGGTACATATAAAAAGGTATTACTATTTTCTTTATTATAAATGTTACATTATACTGAATTCCCAGGAGTATGGTACATTCACTACAGTGCATAATTTGGTAGATTATATCAGTATTTACTAGGCTGGGTTATATATGTTTTATGTATTATAGGATAGGAGAGTGCTACGGTCTATGTGACACTAGCACAGTAACTAACATGAGAAATAATGGGGTCTGTGTACTAAGCCTCGGAGAGAGTTAACATGGACAGAGATCAAGTACCAGACAATCAGCTTCTACTGTAAATGCCATTTTACAGGCTGTGTAGTAAAAAGGAGATTTAGCAACTAATTGGCTTGCACTTTATCTCTCTCCCCCTCCAAGTCTATGGGGTCTATGAATTAAACCTTGGAGTGTGACAAAGACAGAGATAAAGTACCTGCCAATCAGGTAATGAATCAAACGGTACTCTTTACCTAGCACGGCGCCCACGATTTTGATCGTGGGCATCGCAGGTAAAAAAATTGCGGGCATCGCGGCCATTGAATGCACTAAAAATCGGGTGCGACGCGACCGACGCGATGCCCGCGATTTCCCATAGGGATCAATGTTAAATTTCTCAATTGACCTCATTTTACTGTTCAATGCCTCAATGGACCCGATTTTTCCATAGGAAACAATGTTAAATGGCCCACAGAGGCCAAAAAGCCACCCTGAAGTGTGAAATGGCCCCCACAATTGTTAACGCCACCCCACGATCAACGTGAACCCGTAGCGTGGCGAGCGCAGCGAGCCTGCGAGGGGCGGCGGTACGCGTCCTACGACCTTTTCATACCCCCACTATTCACGGCGGCGTGGAGTTGAGAATAGAATAGTGTGGCGAGCGCAGCGAGCCACCGAGCCCGAAGCATGGCGAGCCCCGCGAGGGGACGCGGATACCTTCACAGGTTAACGCGTCCCTTCGCGGGCTTCACAGGTATCCGCGTCCGCTCACCACGCTTCAGGCTCGGTGGCTCGCTGCGCTCGCCACACTATTCTATTCTCAACTCCACGCCGACGTGGATAGTGGGGGTATGAAAAGGTTGTAGGACGCGTACCGCCGCCGCTCGCCACGCTTCCGGTTCACGTTGATCGTGGGGTGGCGTTAACAATTGTGGGGGCCATTTCACACTTTAGGGTGCCTATTTGGCCTCTGTGGGCCATTTAACATTGTTTCCTATGGAAAAATCGGGTCCATTGAGGCATTGAACAGAAAAATCGGGTCAATTGAGAAATTTAACATTGTTCCCTATGGGAAATCGCGGGCATCGCGTCGGTCGCGTCGCACCCGATTTTTAAGTGCATTCAATGCCCGCGATGGCCGCCGTGCTAGGTAAAGAGTACCAATCAAACTAAAAAAAACATTGATGAATTATTATTGCCCACTGCAGAAGACTAAGTCACCTCACCTGCTGGGCCGTCACAGAACTGCAGAGCTAATCGTGTGAGACAAGCCTGCAGAGCATTGTATTCAGAAAGATCAGACCAGAGAGTGCCTCGCTCCGGGGAGTACGGACCAGTGAGTAGGAATTGGGTCCCAACATCCTTCCTCCTAAGCACCTTACCTCAGGATAAAATGTAACATTGACCTATGTAATGTCGTCTGAGGCATATTTGAGGTTTGCGAAAATGAATTGCATTGGAAGGGCTCGCACATGTTTGTCCTCTATTAAGGCCTCCATTAGCTTATTATTCTTTTACTTGACAACATTCAGCAAAAAAATCAATTTACGTATAAATAATTTCAAAGGCACCCATTTCAACGGGATATGGTCATTGGGTCACCAGCAAGTAGGTCGACAAGCATTAGGCCGACACCACTAGGGCGACACGCAGGAAGGTCGACATGACTTAAAATCGACAGGTTGATTAGGTCGATATGGGGAAGGTGGATAGTCAAAAGGTCGACATGGGGTTTTTTGAGCAGACATTAATATTTTACCATTAATACCTACAAAAAAAACACACTGACTCCTTCCCATGGTTAAGTAAATGTAAGGTAAGAACAGTTTAAATAATGTAATGATGAATTCAAGACTGTGGTCATTTTAAAATTAAACATTATTTTAGGCATGCTTTTTATAAATACCTTTCCAGAAAACCCAGGTTCGAAACATTTATGATAGATCCTATAAATGTACTGTATTTTAATAGAACACAGTGACTTTGCTATACTTTCCCGAGGTAGGTAAAGGGTTACATGTATTTCATTTGACAAATACTTAGAAGTTATTATAAATGTTAAATGTCAGCAGGTCATGGGAAAATGTAAACAGCCGACTAGTGAATCACAAAATAAAAATAGTTGTTAAATGCCTAAAAAAAAATTGGCATACACAAATATGTTTTCAGTGTTTTATTTTTGAATGCTATTGTAAACCTAAAACTGCACATTTACAAAACAAAAGCAAGAACATAAAATTAACATTTTCAATATCCTTCTAGAATACGAAAAAGCTGTAAGTTAACAATATAAAAAAATAACAATAAAAAAACTTTGAAGCGAACAAACCATTGCACTGCAATGTGATTAGGATCCCTTGTAATACATAATACTTATATAACAAATGTACAGCTATCATACAGAAATGCTGGAGTATACAGTAACTTTTACCACTACTTTGTGCTAAGGAAACCGTAGGTATGTGTAAACTATAGCAGCAATTTTGGCTACTTACAGTATGTGTTTGTGTATATAAACAGTTATTAAGTTCTGTGTGGGGTATACAACAGAGCGGCCATTTCTTTCATTTCCCACAGGGATGTGTATTACCGAGATGGTTAAGAAACATGGCTGTGGAGACCCTTCTAAAAAATTTAAACATAAAAGTATTATAACTGAATGTTATACTCTGTAAGCTTCCCTTTACTGCTTTACATACAGGATATTTAGTGTGCATAGAGAAAAAAAAATAAAAAGTTACAAATGACTACTGTAGCTCAGCAAATGCTATATAAAATGTGCGGGAAAGTGCAGATTCGTAGTAGTTATAGACCCCAAGGATAGGTTTTATAATGTAGTTCATTCTGTTATATTACTAATGTACTTCACTACAGATGGGATTCCTGAGAAAGATCAGACTGCGAAATAAATAATAGCCAATGTTTGTCAGGATTTAAAGGTTAAATATTTGTGTACACTTTTTTTTTCTTTTAACAAAAATTACAAAATCAATGAAGATTTAACACAGCCTGTACAAATATTAGAAGTACAACAGAAATGCTTTAAGCAGTAGAAATGCTTTAAGGCAAATTAGCCACTGGTGTGAAATTAAATCACCAGTGACAATGCATGTGAAACACAACCGTTTTAGATATATATACGTTGAAGGTCGTATTCAGTTACAAGTAAATGAAGCAGGTGACAAATGCTTCTGAACGCAAGTGCAATTATTTTGGGTATGAAATCGTTGGACCCAAATCAAAAGTGTGTATTTTGGGTAAGGGGTTCAGGTTCTGCTAATGGAATGGAGACTGAAACCAAATAGAAGTTTATATATTAGTGTACTGGCTGCAGGATCAAAATGCAATTGTGATTGAGAACTTTGTAAAATCTCAACTGCATCTAAAACATTGTATGTCACCTTTCCCACATGTTGGCAACAATTTGTAAACTAAATTGTGTACACTTCTCTATGACTAAAATGTGCAAAAGAAGATTTAATAGATACAGCCTACATTATATCACAAGCGCCAGATGTAGAAATGCTGTGAGGAAAATCAATCACTGATGTGATATTAAATGACCAGTGTTGCTGCATGAGGTCTCTAAAATGGTCTTCTGTTATTTAACATAGATCATGTAATAAGTTTAATAAGTCTCAATGTTTTATAAAGGTAGCATGGATCCGCAGATGCCAGGTATTGACAGCACAGCCAATCCTCTAGTGAGATGTTATATTTGGGCTCTAAAGCCCGCTCTGCAAACTTCATCATCAGAAGGGCTCGCTTCATATCAATCCAATTTTGCAGGGCACAGTGCAAAGCCTCCTCATGGCTAAATGGCTGATCTGTTAAGTCTTTCCTTGGACCCCACAATAGACACTGAAGAATGCGTTTGGCTTCAGCAATGCGGATACGTTTGATTGGATCGGCTTCTAACAACAAGTGGGCGAGATGCTGTAGACCACGGGAGTAAACCGATAAGCCAGGAAGTGGTGGAAGGTCTTTCTGGCTATACTCATGCTCATGAAGGCTTGTGCGGACCTCAAATGGGTTGGGTTGGTGAAGTAGTTCATAAATAAGTATCCCTGCCTGGAACTCATCAAACTTTTTGTACTGGGAAGCAGCCATAATCTCAGGTGCTAATCTGGTTTTATCTCTACGAAGTTTGTAGTCCTCAGAGCCAGGCCTCTGCTTGGCTTTGGAAAAGTTGCTTACAATAAGTCTTGGAATATATTTGCCATCTTTAATCTTATCAGGTGAGGTCTGGCAGTGAACAAGAAGGAGGTTTTCCAGGCAGAGGTCTCGGTGGATGATAGCATGTTCCTTCAAGTGCTCCAAGCCATTACATAGCTGCAGTAATAGAAGGCAAACCTTGCGCTCATAAATCTCTGGCTGGGTTTTATGAGTGGATACAGATTCCCTGACAAACGAGGCAGCTGTGCAGTAAGGAACCTCCCGAGTGATGACCACCACACAGTCCTCCTCATTTGATACCCCAGACACTTGTGATGTTTCAGCAGTAGAAGAACCTTGTGATATTTCCGAGGGATGTAACAAACTTGATGGAACAGTGGCCAAAAAATGTCCACAGTCTTGCTGTATATTGAAGTGGACTGGAAGCGACAGGTTGTAGTACTGTGGAGTTTTTGTATCCTCTGCCCTACACATCTGTAAATAAAATCAAATACAAGACATAAGCAATAGTATGGGAAAAATACTTAAAAAGGTCTAAAAAAACCTCTCTCAAATAGAAAATATTGATTTATAGAATATCAGTATTAATCTGCCAATTAACAAGCTACATAACAAAAACGAAACAAAATTTGTTTAAACTCTATATATAACTATCAGATGTTTAAAGGGGATCAGCGCACACACGCAGTTTGTGACTATATCTAAGACAAACCTACTGTACTTGGCTGGCATTGCATCATTCATAAGTAACCAGGACCGAGATTAACTATGAAGCCATTCACCCATTATAACATATATTGCTTTAGAGTTTGCATCATATGGAAAACTGCATACTGTATGAATTCTTTAGCTGCAAATATTATAGGGCTAATTGTCAGAATGGTGCAATTTAATGAATACTTGCTACCCCACATGTTAAGCCCTAGAGCAGGGCTGGGCAACACCCGCCCTCCAGATGTTGATGAACTACACATCCCAGCATGCCTTGCATCAGTTTCAGTATGGCCACATAGCAAAACTAATGCAAAGCATCCTGGGATGTGTAGTTCATTATCATCTGAAGGGCCGGTGTTGCCCAGCCCTGCCCTAGAGCATGCCTTTAAAAACAGATTTTCTCTCACAGCCTCAGTAACCGAAAAAATTCTGTAATAAATGCACCACCTGTTGATTACTACCTGGAGTAACCAACACATTTAGGGCGCTTAACGCAAAAGCTATGGGTTACTGTACAGGGAAAGTCAGAAAAACAGAATAGCTCTGGGCATTAAACCAAGAGCTAGTCTGCCCAGTAAACCCTGCAGATGATAGAATCTTCACCTTAATACAGTGGTTCCTAAGCTTTCCAAAGCAAGCCACCGCTGTACCCCAGACAGTTTGGTAACCACCGATTTACTGTATTTGTATGGTACAAACTTGTTTGCTAAACAAGGTTGATCCAGTTTCCTCCAACACTCCAATAACATACTAACAAATTAATTAGCCAATGATAAAAGAAACCCCCAAAACTCTAGTGTGTATGTGTCTATATGATAGGGTATATAGATTATGACCTCTGAGGTGAATGATTAAAATATCTGCCAGGTGCTACGTAATGTGGTTGTACACAATGTAAAATAACTAAAGGATGTGTATCAGTATAATCTGTTCATCCTAGCAAAAGACCAATTTAAATTTGTTTGAAAAATTTACCTTCACTGCGTAGTTATTGGAAGGGTCATTGGCACAGGTTGCACAGTAATAAATGGCATCCCCAGCATTGCAGCATGGTTTGTTGCTTGACAGTTTAAACAGCGACCAATTGTTCTCATTGAAATGTTGTTCCTTCTTTTGGTCATGCATGAAGTAATCTTCACATTTATTCATCAACCGCCTTGTGGACTGTGCATAAAGACCACTGAGCTTTGCATACATGCCTTCTTTGCTGTCTATGTTGCTAAGAAGGTGATGGAGCTGCAGACTTGATGCAGAGGAAGCATGACTGGAAACACTTTGCTGTGAAGTAGGTAGGGCTGGGGTTCCTCTGCTTTGAACACAATTCCTGTTCCTGATCTCATTTCTATGACTGGTTGCTCTGCAGCAGGTCTCTAAAGACTCAGAGGAGGAAAGCATGACCTGTCTGTCAACTGGACTTAAAGGACAGCTGCGCAGTATGTTCACATCTCCGCAAACATTGTTTTCTGATTGACTCAGATTCAGTGTTGGACTTTTTGGGCCAATGCCTGTTCTTGATGGGAAAGCCCTTCCCCAGGCGGAGTTATCTGGTGCAGACACAGCCCTATTCATAGACTTCTTCACAGGTAGTGGTGGTGGCTGGCCAAGTCCGTGCTTATCTTCCATTCCAGAGTCCACAGAGAATGAAACTTGGGCAAAATGCTTTCTCTCACCACCCGAACCACCAGACGAAACAGTGGGTGAATTAACGGCTTCACATGACTGACCTGTAGACAAGATTGATACGTTAGAATAACATTTATTGTTAAACGTATTTGGTAAAGGATTACATGACCGTGTCCTAAACATTTACTCCAATCACAATATGAAAATAGAATAGCACAACCTTGATAACAACCTGACACCATTACTACCACCTTCAGACACGTAACCAGGGAATTTGCTGAATCTACCAAGTCAGCAAATTTCCTGGTCTCTGCTTCATGGCCCTGGTCATGGGACTTTTGTTTTCATAGATACAGGAATCCTGGGATTTCAATGTAGGTGTGAAAGAATATAAATTCCACATAAATGCTTAGCTATATATTCCCTGCTGATCTGAAACTAATGATCACATCCATCTTTTGTGTCCATTTTATTAACTTCATTGAAGCAATGCTTCATTCCACCTGAAAATTGATTAACTCAAAAGCTCATGTCAAATGTATACCTGCATAGCTTTGCTATGTCATAGAATAAAGCAAAGTAACTGAAAAGTGATAAATTATTGCTTAGTCTACAAGTTACTCTAAAATGGCCCGGAGAGATTTCTAGGTTCCCTTTACAATAGATAATAAATGGTTGGAATTAAGGGATATTGCAAACTAAATGATGATCTCTTCAGTTAGCATCACACAGGTCTTCAATATTCTACTCAGTAATTCAGCCTATTTATATGGTGAATGGGATTACTCTGATGTTTGATATCATTAAGTGCACCAACTGAGTGCAAGTGTTAGTAAAGTGTTCTTTACTTGGCTGGATGAGAAGTGTTTTTTTTTTTTTAATTTGTATTTATTATGGAAAGGATTTTGCAATCCTTGATCACTGTTGGTTTGCTCTGATGGATTTTTATTTTATTTTTGCAGACTAAGGGCCTTATTCAGACCAGTTCCCTTGCAGACTAAGGGCCAGCTTGCCACCTGCCCCCGTCTGTCGTGCAAATACCGGAATTTGCATGCGAGGGGATGTGCATGCTTACACATACCCACGCATGGTCGCTCACCATTGAATGATTTTTCCCCTGTTCGCAAATAAAAGTCTAGACCGACTTCTATTTCCGCCGGCGATGGACGAAGTCAGGGCGGGCGTTAAAGTCATGTGAGGTCAGCCACCCACAGGTATTGGCAAGCCTGCGTACAACCGGAAATGGGGTAAAATTCGTCCCTGACTGATTGGGTCTGAATCAGGCCCTAAGGACGGGCTGTTTCACTTGCATATAGAGCTTCATGGTCCGTATGTTGTGGGTTTACAGCAGGGGTGTCCAAACTTTTTGCGACGAGGGCCAGATTTTGGTGAAGTGTAAATGTGTGGGGGCCGACCATTCAGCCTGACATTCTTTGAATCAGTAATCACATCAGAATGGTCCCCCACTCTGCCCCCATTCACTCTATCTCCCCCAGCCTGCCCCCATTCACTGTATGTCCCCCAGCCTGCCCCTTCTTCATTGTATGTTCCCCACGCTGCACCCATTCACTCTGTCCCTCAGCCTGCCCCCCTTCTCTTAATGTCCATCAGTGCCTCCATTCATTGTATGTCCCCAAGCCTGACCCTGCTTCACTGTATGACTCCTATTCACTGTATGACCCCCAGCATGCCCCCATTCACTGTATGTCCCCCAGCCTGCCCCTGCTCCCCCTTCTCTGAATGGCCATCACTGCCTCCATTCACTGTATGTCCCCCAGCCTGACCCTCCTTCACTGTATGTCCCCCAATCTGCCCCCTCCCTTCTCTGCATGTTATCCAGCCCCTTGTGTGAGCCAGAGGATGGAGAGGCACAGCAGGAACTGCAAGGACAGGAGATGCTTGGGCTCCCGCTGCTGCCCTCCTCCGCTCTGCATGTTACGGGAGCAAGCTTCCCCCTTGCTGCACCCCCTCCCCAAACACTGCTGTCACTGTGATTGTGGAGTAGGGTGATGTACAATTGCAGCCGCAGGTGTAGGACACCAAACACATCTGACTGTGGTGGCCGGCACCTCCTCACTGCAGCAGACAGCAAGGTAAAGGCACGCTCGCTGGGGCCCCACCTTTCATGTACTGTGCTGTGCTTCCCACATATGATACTCTGCCAGCTTTCAGCTGGAGGCTGCGGGCCGCTTGAAATGACAGCATGGGCCGCAATTGGCCCCCGGGCCTGACTTTGGACATGCCTGGTTTACAGTGAAAGCTTCCAAATGCAAATGCCACAATTCATTGTGGATTTTGAAAAAAACAAAAAAGGTATAGCCCAAACCAGTACATGAAACAGCTTTTGATTCGATCACTTCTGCAAATACAGTATATATATATATATATATGGACCTAACTGTGTGTGTGAGAGAGAGAGTTGCACTTTAAGATGCCTGTAACCAATCATATCAGCTAGATTCACACGCATGTGTTTTCCCTTGGTGTCTAGATTAGATTTAACAAATACCAAACATTACTTTCAGGATAGGCATCAATTTTGCAATACTACATTAGGAGAATTTTTCATATTGAAGCATTTTAAATTTAAAGCGCAATGTTGGTCATTGACTAGAACAGCACAGTTTCTGTCTGCCGTATCAGTTTGTGATAACCAGCAAACCTGTTGCAAACACCTTTTTGTGCCAGCAATGCATTTCACGTTTGTTTGCGTTGCTCAGGTAGAGAGAGTAAAATACATTCCAAAGCTGCTTTGTGACAAGAGCTCATTGGAATCGGATTATAAACTGAGACAGGGAGCGGCACCTTGCTGAACAACGATCTGGGCAGATTACATTTATTTTAAGCGCATATTCTGAGCAGAGACCAGATGTTGCAGTAGCCTTAGAGTGGCTTAGAGGATTTTGCTTAAAAAAATAAATAAATAACTATGCTACAGTAATTTCCCCAACTTTCCCAACCCTTGCCTTTGTGCGATCATGAGAAAAATCAAATCAGTCTAACAAAGAAGGCTTGTCAGGCTGAAAACTTTAGTATTCTCATATTAGAGGTCTATACAGAGTACTCACCTGGGCAAGACTTGAAGGCGATGCATTCAGATCAGATTGAACTGTTTAACACTGATCACCTGGGCAGTCTGTTACTTAGTATTACTGTCAGGTGCAATGCCATTTAAACTGATCAAGGTGCAGCCCCTGATAATACAATTTATAATGTCCAGAGGTCAAAGAGCAACGAGGTTACTAATTCCATATTGTAATACTCCCCTCCAGACATGCAGAGAAGGAAAGGAAAGCCCAGTGACATTTGTATTCTTACTCCTACCAGTCCCTGACACACTAGGTGGACTTTGCTCATTTTGCAAGCGTTATGCAGACATCTCAAAGAGAGAATGTTTATAGGTGCCCATACATTTGTAGAGCAATATCATTGTTTCTTATATCTTTTCCAAGGTCACTTAAACAATGTGTAGATCAGCTATACCATATTTGCAGGGCCGGTGCAAGGCGAGGGGGGGTGGGGCGCCCCGGTGCCTACAGGGGGGGGGTACCTGCAGCGCTGTGTGATCTGGCAGCGGGGTACCTGCGGCGCTGTGTGATCTGGCGGCGGGGTCCCTGCAGTGATGCGCGCTATCCGGCAGCCAGGCGGCGCCGCGGGAAGCGCTGATGGGTTTGAAAACTCGCCGCATGCTGATTGGCTGAATCTAAGCCAATCAGCATGCGAAATGTTTTCAAACCCAGCAGCGCTTCCCGCGCCGCCGCCTGGTTGCCGGATAGCGCGAATCACTGCAGGGATCCCGCCGCCAGATCACACAGTGCCGCAGGTACCCGGCACAGACACCCCTGCAGCCTCCATGCGAGAGGCGAGGGGCGAAGTGCCGTTCTCCAGTGGCTGGCGCCCTAGGCAAATGCCTAGATTTGCCTAGTGGTGGCGCCGGCCCTGCATATTTGTTGTATAATTAATAGTAAAATGATATATGCAGTACATCTATCCCAGAAGAAAATTACTAAAAAAAAGTTAGAACACTTTCTGCATACAGTATAAAGAGCTGAAACTAAATTACTTGATTACCAATGTTCAGTTCCCTACAGTGATCTGCAGACCAATATTATCAGGCCAAATATCTACGCCCATGAATGCAGCAAAGAGCAAAGTATAGTGGAGGGCTGTACAACGTGCTTGTATAGGGTATCGACAGTCGGGATCCCGACAGTCATTAGCCCGACGTCGGGATCCCGACTGCCCAGACTCAGACTGCATGGTGAGCGCAACAAATCCCCTTGCGGGCTCGCCACGCTGCGGGCACGGTGGCTCGCCACCTATTCTATTCTCCCTCTATGGGGATCATGGACCCCCACGAGGGAGAATAGATAGTGGCCGTCGGGCACCCGTCTGTCGGAGTTTTGACAGTCGGGATCCCGACGTTGTGTAAATGACTGTCGGGACCGCGTCCGGCACCCAGCTGGGACACAGGGCTGGCTCAGATGAATGAAGCCAGAGATCTACATTATACTAATCTCTATATAAAGTAACTAATAGGGATTTGTAGGAAAAAAAAAGTTTTAAACAGTATACTACTCGACCAGGGCCATCTTAACAGCATTATGGGCCCCCGGGGAAAGCAGTGCAGCGGAGGACCCTATATACATGTATAGTATCACACAGCCTGGTTTGTTTAAGAAAGTAACCCTTATATTACTTTCCTAATGGCACTGAAGCTGCTCACACAGAGACAGAGGCTGCCACAGAGTCACACAGACTGTCAGTAGAGTCGGGTACTGACCGGAGCCAGGAACCGGAGGACATGGCGCCACTGAACAGCTGAGTGCGGCATCACAGAGCGATTCAGACTGCCGCCTCCTGGTACAGACTGCATCATTCGGTTAGTAATGTCTGTCCCACTCCCAGTAATGCTCTGCAGGCTTCGGCAGTGCAGGGCAGGCGGCCATCAAACGCCTTTATGATGGCCTGGGATGGAAGGCTTGGGCGTCAGGCCCCTAGGATTATGGGGCCCTTGGGCAACTGCCCATCAAGCCCATGCGTTAAGATGACCCTGTACCCGACCACCTACGTATATATAATTTTTGGACATTTTTTAAATACTGGATTTTTAAACACCACGACTGAGCAGCTGCCAAGAACACACTGGGGACATGGGGAATGTTAATGTACATTTCCTAGATGGCTGCTCCTCTAGGCAGCAGCCAGGTGGGGTCCTTGCTGATCATTTGACCATAAATAATTTGATCCTAGTGGTGTGATTTGGTCCTGGACTACCAACTGAGGCACCCTGCATGAGCCTCATTGCACCCCAGGGTAACTACCGAGATTATATACAATACTATGCAAAAGTTTTATAGGTGTGGAGAAAACGCTGAAAACTAAAAATGCTTTCAAAATACAAGTTTATTCTAATCTATATCAAATCAAGCTTTGGTGTGACAACCTCTAAAATTATAACAAGGTGTATGATTAACCAATTACACCATATAGGGCAGTGGTGGGGAACCTCAAGTAGCCGGTCTGAGTGGCCCTCCTACCCACCCGGCAGCTTTGCTGGGAGTCAAGTACAGGGGATTTCTTGAGAGAGGTCGGTAGTTCTTGCGAGATTCCTCTTAATTAACAGCAACCAGAGACTGTCGGTCCTATTCAGCGGCAGCCGCCGGAGCACGGGATGGCTGCAGCAGGACGATTTGTAAGAGAATTTTTAAATATGGCCCTTTGAAGGATTTTTCCACCATACAATTGGCCCTTGGCACAAAAAAGGTTCCCCACCCCTGATATAGGGGATAATAATCTACTGTAAATATTT
The DNA here is from genome assembly GCF_055691185.1 of Crinia signifera. Taxonomy (NCBI): domain Eukaryota; kingdom Metazoa; phylum Chordata; class Amphibia; order Anura; family Myobatrachidae; genus Crinia; species Crinia signifera. The sequence goes on from NC_139217.1 coordinate 173,993,674, forward strand.
GGCCAGAAGAGGAAATCATGGAAAAATTGTGTCCAAAAAAGCTATACCTTTGATGTGGAAACAAGGCCAAACAACTCAATTATGCATGATAACAGGAATTAAAGTACAGGAAAATGGGAGCTAGTACTCAAGACAGAAGAGACTAAACTTTATTATTTGGCGGTAACAATCAGTAATGATTGTCTACAAGCAACAGTGAAGAATAGTGGAGGTTTCTTGTAAGTTGCGGGCTGCTTTTCAACAAATGGTGTTGGGGATTTGGTCAGGACTAATGGTGTCCTCAATGCTGAGAAATACAGACAGGCAGTGCTATTTTTCAGCAGGAACTCAGTTTCTGAACCTCTCATTAAATAGAACATCATCAGGAACTGGGTTTCTAAACCGGTTCTGGGCCAAAATGTACTTTCCATAAGATAAGTTTTATTTTAGTCACCTGTGAGTGCCATTGTTTCTAAATACAATATATACATCTCTCTATTTTTATTTGGTCGATTCAAATCCCCAGACCCAGAGTTCCTGGTCCCATTTTTCCAGAAATATAGCACTGCAGACAGGTACTTATCTATCAAGCAATACCATCAGTGAAGTTGACTCCAAATGTATTCTGCTGCAGGACCACAACCCCAAACATATATATAACCAATGCCATTAAGACTTTTCCTTAGTGTAAAGAAGAACAAGGAGTCCTGGAAGTCCACAGATCTCATCACCATAGAGTCTGTTTCGGATTACATGAAGAGACCAAATGATGATCAAGCCTACATCCACAGATGATCTGTGGTAAGTTCTCCAAGATGTTTGGAACAACATCCCTGTGTGCAAGTAAGTGTACCTAGATAAATTGAAGCTGTTTTAAAGTAAAAAGTGTGCTCACATCAAATATTGATTTGATTTAGATTTCTCTCCTGTTTAGTCACTATAGATCAAAAAAAAAACTAATATGTCTATTTATGAAAGCATTCTTACTTTACAGCATTTTCCCCACCTACCTAAAGCCTTTGCACAGCAGTATATAACATACACACACAACCCACGCAAGTACAGGGAGAAAATACAAACTCCGCACAGTAGAGCCATGGTGGGAATTGAACCCATGACGTCGGTGCTGTGAGGCAGTAATGCTAACCATTACACTATCTGTAGGTGATAATGTGAGGACAGGAGGAGATGCTCCTACATTCTGTATGCAGAGAGATCTGCCAATCAGAGCTCATTTTAGCAACAGCCCCATCACAATACCACATTGTACAAGGGCAGAGACAAAGCAGAATTAAATAAATACATTTAAAAATAGCCTATGATGAGAGGAGGTTTGTTTCCGTGTATTCAGATCCCCACTTCTATCGCCGCTGAATTCTTCTGCCCTATATTGTGGTCACTAAAGATATTGCTAATTAAGCACTAAATGTGTATAAGCTTGAATCCATTCCTTGTCATTTGGAAATTTTGCATCATATTAGCCCATTGGGCCCGCTTATACCTATTATAGATATTAACATATTACAAGAAGGTGCATTATATAATGATTAATGAATAGAAGATCACAGTCTACCCATAAGCAGGATTTCTAAGAATATTTCAGCAGGCCAATGCTCTCGAGTAAATGTGTGACATTACCTCCTTCACTGCATGTCCTGGAATCCAGACTATCCATAGAACCAGCACTAAAGCCAACACTGATGTTCATGTTTGAGTTGCTGACATTTGTAGCATGAAAAGGCTCTCCAAGACTCTCCATTGAGCTCATATTCTCCAGCTCAGAGCTACTCTTGTTCATTTTATGATGTCTAAGAAAATAAAAAAGACAAATGTCAAGAAAAATAAATGCTGGATAATCGCTATTTCCCATTTTCTAAAGCATTAAAATCATTTTATTTAAAGAAGCACAATTAAATTGCCCAGTGTGCACTTAAAATATTACCATTATTTACAGTAGTTTTTTTAAACAATTTTTTTGTTAAATAAAAACAACAAAGATAACTTGGTAACTTTCAATATGATTGTGTAATATATAATTTTCTAGGAAAGGAGAACCAGTTAGAAACCCCATTTTTGTAGAAGAACAATACAAATTATTATTAACCGCAGGATACACAAACTGACACTTCCTGTTTCCCATCCTATAACTCAAGTTACACAGAGCGGTAAAACAGGTTATTCTTTTCTTAAAAAAACACTTTTCAAATGAAGCAGAAAGCGATTTTTTTGTATACCGTCCTGTGCAAACAGATAGGTTTACAGTGCATCCACAGTGTTAAGAGCTATACACATTGTGAGGGGAAGCGGTCATCTATTAGGATGAACTTAGGTCTACAGTCATTAGGTCGACCCCACTAGGTCGACTGGCAGGAAGGTCGACCTGACTTAAGGTCGACATGGGCCAAGGTCGACATGACTTAAGGTCGAATTTGCATAAAGATCGACATGAGGAAGGTCGACTGGTCATAAGGTCGACATGGGTTTTTCACTGTTTTTTGAGCCGACATGTGCCGACAGGCGGTATTTCATGCCCTACCATCCACTAGGGCGTGGTGGGAGAATAAAATAGTGCCCGAAGCATTGCGAGCGAAGCGAGCGTTGCGAGGGTCCGATTCTCATTGCCAACGGTGTCTATGTCGACTGTGTCGACATTCGGATAAAAAAACAGTGAAAAACCCATGTCGACCTTATGACCAGTCGACCTTTATGCAAATTCGACCTTAAGTCATGTCGACCTTGGCCCATGTTGACGTTAAGTCAGGTCGACCTTCCTACCAGTCGACCTATTGGGGTCGACCTAATGACTGTAGACCTAAGTTCATTCTGACAGATGTACCGCTTCCATTGTGAGACAGCTTGCCAGTTCTCCACATACTGTACAGGGGTGGAAAAGCACAGCAAATACAGATCTATATTTAATCTGGATCAAAATCAGTCACACTGTAAATTGTAGTAGAATGATTTGACAGAAAAGGTCTGTACCTTCCCTACACAATCTATCCATTTGGTTTGAGTGTCTATGTATAGCATATTACCAGAGCAGTCACTAACCAATTTGATGCCGAGGCAAGATTTTGGCTTGTGCCCCCTAGCACCGTCGCTAGTTCTGCCTCTGACCCAGAACGCCTTTCCCAGCAAAGCACCCATCAACCAGCAGCACAGATCATAGCAGGAACCAGCAACACTTATCTCCCCTCACCCATAGCAATCCTTATTTTGGTGCCCTATGCCAGCAAGAGCATTGGTGTCCCCATATTTGAAATAGGGAACTTGCTCTCAGTCAGTGTGTCTGCCCCCGCAGCTCCCTCAATCCGTACATGTGCTTTGTGGGGTGGGTGTGGGATGCTGGACAGCGCCGTGGCTGCAGGGAGACAATGTGACTGTGTCTGCAAAGGCGCATAGAAGAAGGAGCTGCTGCTGCTGGTCATGCGCCACAGCACTCCTCCCGCAGCCAATTTTTTATGCTCTCTGGTGTTCTCACTTACTGCGCTCCCACTTCTGCTGGCTCCCATCTAAGCTGCCTAATCGGTGATGAGAGCTCGGATTGTAGTAGCCAGCCCAAAGCAGGACCTCCTCTGGAAGTGGAATAACTAGTGAGTGGTGGGCCCAGGTGTAAAACTATTGTTTGGGCCCCCCACAAAATGCCCCCATTCCCGCTAGAGGAATACAATGCCCAATCCACAGCAATATCCCCCCCCCCCACATGCTCCTTCCTTGTGTGTCTTAAATGTATCCGGACAGTGGATCGCTCATGTTTACGTCAACAATACAATGATCGACCGCTAGTGGTCAAAGACACCCAAACTTGTTCGACGGCATCTAGACAGACAGTTATGGAAGATTGACGCCTGTTAACGATCGACACGAACGTGGTCAACAGTAGCAAGGTTGACACAAGTTTTTCATGTATTTTTGGTGCAGGTCCACTTGGATCATACTTTACTATCCAAGTGGACATAGAGTTACATTATAATAGTGTGCCCAGCGTAGAGTCACCGCCCCCAAGGAATGGGGATCGCAGCAAGCCATGCTAGGGGATGCTGTGCACATAACTCAGTGTTTACATGGACCCTGTGACATTCAAAACCAGAAAAACATGAAAAGCTGCTGAAGACCATGTTCCCATCAATCTTGCACAGGCTCTCCCACTGTCACTGTCTAACTAAACATGGTGGACCATCCTTCGTGTATAAATCTAGTGGCTGCATCTACGAAATGTATGCATTATATGCAATTTACATATTAACGTAACATATTAATCCTATGTTAAAATCTTTTATTATCTTCTCAAGTACATTTTTCACGGAATTAAACCTTACTTTTAGAGCTTTTACCTAAAGGGCATCAATTTTCTTTTCTTTTTGTTAACGCTATATGAAGAAGTGGAAGACAAAAAAAAGATGCAGACACAACACCTTTTGTGTACTTCAGATCCCTCACCATAGTGAAGCTGCACTTGGCTAGTGGTGTACATATTTCTGGGTGATTACACTTGGAACAGGTACAAAATAAAAAGATAAAAGCTAGAATCTCTCCAGAAATATGTGGAAAAGCAACTCGGTGTAATTAACAGAAATGTCTCTGAAAGAAGACATTGTGATGGTGAATGTTTGTTCTCCTTGGAACTTTAACAATCATTAACCTCATTCCTCTCCTTTCTATATTTACATGTTCTGCCGTGGAATGCAAAACAATACTGGTGAATTGGTCAGTGTTGAGTTTAATTTTCTTTTCTTGTCTACTCTTTGACTTTTGGGCTGCAAGGATGACGCCTTTTGTAAGCAGTTACTGAATAACAGTCACAATACTGGTTGGCGCAGGGATTCTGTATGGAATGTGGCTAGGCCTCACTCCAAGACTTCACCACTGAGGCTGTGGGAATGGGTGGCAGGAAGAGTGCACACGGAAGGTAGCGTGTCATTTTGTGACTCAGTCACTGGACACAAGAAATTCTTTGCATAACTTAAAGCCCCTCTTACACGGCTCTGCTATGGAGAATTTAAAAACAAATGCCATGTAAGGCTTTGAAGTCTGGGTAAAAAAAAATGGTCTGAACCCTATAGCTGAAACAGGTCCTGTCTTAGATAATGGCTTTACACGGATTCCTGGCATGAAGTAAGTAGGACACATACCATCCCGATAGCAGTCAGGCACATCTCATCTCATAGGTGACTTATTTTGTGTTAAGAGGCATGGGAATGCAGTTCCAGGACTATTTCTGGCCTCATAGGTGGCAATTCTATCAGGGCTGTAACTAGGGGTGCGCGATCATTACTGCTACTTAGGGCTCAACATTGAAGATTTCACTGCACATCTCTCGGGGTGCAAGGAAAACTTTGCATGCAAGTGTTCAAAATTTGCTGGAGGTTGCGGTGGTGGCAGGTGGCCAACAACACTAAAATAATTGACCCCAAAGTCTTTATTGTTTGAAGAAGTATTTTTAGTTTCCTTCATATACCTTTGCATTCCACCTCTTTCTATATAAGAATTAAGCACTGCTTATTTAAAATACAAAATGGTACTTGTGTACTAGCACGGCGCCCATCGCATCGCAGACCATAAGGCATACGATGGTATGCAATGCGATGGCTGCCAATGTTATACAATTTTAAATTGTATACCATCGAATTGTATGGCATAGTATGCCATTGTATCGCATATACAATGGTATGCGATTTAAAATTGTATAAGCACCCTAATGGGGGCTTACAATTTTAAATGCACCCCCACTATGAACGTGAACCTGAAGTGTGGCAAGCGCAGCGAGCCCGCGAGGGGCGGCGGTACGCGTCCTACGACCTTTTCATACCCCCACTATCCACGTCAGCGTGGAGTTGATTTTATATAGTGTATTGAGCACAGCGAGCCACCGAGCCCAAAGCGTGGCGAGCCCCGCGAGGGGACGCAGAATACATGTAAAGTAATGCGTGTCCTCTCGCCACGCTTCGGGCTCGGTGGCTCGCTTCGCGCTCGCCACACTATATAGAATCAACTCCACGCCGACGTGGATAGTGGGGGTATGAAAAGGTCGTAGGACGCGTACCGCTGCCGCTCGCCACGCTTCGGGCTCACATTCATAGTGGGGGTGGCATGGGGGTGCATTTAACATTGTAAGCCCCCATTAGGTTGCTTATACAATTAAACATCGTATAGGGGGCTTATACAATTTTAAATCGCATCGCAGTGCATCGGGTGTATGGCATGCAATGCGATTATATGTCGTGCGACCAAATATCGTGGGCGCCGTGCTAGTACACAAGTACCTACAAAACTACATGGTACCTATATCCCTGGCAAATTAATATTTTAGCACCATAAAGTCAGCATTGCTAACATAAATTTTTATACTGAAATATTTGCATTAATAATAAAAGTAGTAGGTCAAAATATACTCAAATGGTTTAGGGGGTATTCAATTCGGGATTCCGACTGTAGAACGTCTCGACAGTCGGAATCACGGGCCATTTTAATTCCATTCTTGGCTAACACGACAATCGTAATTCAATATTCAGTGGAGTTTCCAACACTCGACAGTCAGATCGGCGAAAATGGCTGCGGATTGTCAAAAAACGGCCGTGGATTTGACAATCTGCGGCCGTTTATGACAGATCTGACTTGTTTTAAAGTTTGATCTGTTTTGTTGGAAAATGCCTTCAATGTTGTCGGTAACGGCTGCATTGAATAGGCGAGGGCCGCTATTTCCGCCAGAGATTGAATACCCCCATTAATTGTATCTTATTTCTATTGTGGTAAGTCATAAAATTGGAATTCTACAAAAAAAAATAAAAAAAGGTATTCTCATTATCTTCTCTGTGAGGGATGTGAGAACTACAGATAATGTTCACAGTCATGTGTGGATGTAACCAAACAGACAACCTTTTGTGTGTCCAGAGTCAATGATCCCATTCATTTGAGGACACAGGTCAGTGACAGGAGCTATCAAGTCACACACTTGTATATGTTGTGCATTTGGAAAGCCATCTTGATGCATAGTGCCTTCTAGGAATGTTGTGATGACTGCTGGGAAGAGGGTGATGATAATTGCTATCAAACATCAAAAGTCACCCAGATCATTAAGGTTAAGTGACATTCTACATGATCAACAGCATTATAGACTTCTAGAACAAGCTTCTAGTGGAAAGGAGAGTGGAGTGTGCCAATAAATGCGCTTATAAGTAAACCTCTTTGTTACATAACTCATAAGTATTAGACTCTGTATATCCTAGTTAATTGGTTGTAAAGCCTGTGCATGTTTAAAACTGTAAAGATAAATGCCCGCATGGCTAAAGCTGTGCATACATCAATTATATGAATCCCCAATGCCGATCCGATTCTCTGATCAATGGACTGCGATGATCAGAAAATAGAACTTGTTAAAAAGATTTTGCAAGTGTTGTATTTTGCTGATTTTTTAAGTAAATTATCAACACAACATAGGATTGTGCGGATAGAGTGTTGGTGTAAGGGCTACATAACCCAGAGATGACCAGAATAAATACTGTAAATAACAAAAAAGAATTCCATCAACAGTATTAGCACACCCAGCTGATCATCTACCATGTAAAAGGAGATCTTCTAGAATGTTTGGGGTCCTGTAAAAAAGTTGAACTGGATGGGAGTATGTTTTTTTCAACCACAAATAAAATACTATGTTACGATGTTTGTATCCTGAAAACTTTACAGGTACACATTTAGTAAAACGACTTAAGTTAGCAGTGAAAATGATCATCAACCATCTTCTTTACAAATTAATTATGGCTACATGTGGATCAGCCCTATTACACCAATTCATCTACAAGTCAGAACATAAGTGGGAATTCAATTAATTGCGGTATTTATTGTCCCACAGTGGTCACTATCAGCAAAACAATTATCTCCAAATTCAATACCAGCTATCGCAATGAATTTAGTTACTCCCAGGAATCAATTAGCAGCAGTGATTAACTGTGGATAATTGAATTCCATCGATAAGGTAACAACCAATGAGAAAAAGGAATATTTTAAATGAGCAGTGCAGTTGCATTTCTTAAGTTACCACAATAAGCGGTTAAATAAAAACTGCTTCATCTGTAGATCACCTGTGAACTATGGACTCCTACCACCCACACCCCACCAGCGATGATTTTCTGAACTCCATTTGTAGACTTTGGGAAAGTTTTAAACCAAAATATAATTTCAAATTAAAGATGATCAGCACCACAAGGGCTGTTTAATATGTCAGGAGGCTAGATTTGGACATATCATGAATCTCGATTACATGCAAAATAACATTCAATTACATAAAATCAAACCGCATTTAAATAAAACAAATAAATGTCTGCAGCTACATTTTTGTACAATGTTGGTATGGCCTAAACATCCACTAAACTAGTATAAGGAAATGTTTAAAACCCCAGGCTATAAGCATTGACAGAATTAGCATAGGCCACATTCCTATGGCTATATTGGGAGCAAGTAGTATTTACTAGCAGCATTAAACTTTCTTATGCCTTGTGATTACCAACCATCTACTAGTAAAGACAGGAATAAAAGCTAGAAGGCAGTGAGTTGTAAACAGCACGTAAAATGTTAGAAATTTCCCTTCCAAATATAAAAAAAACAAGAGCTCAGAGTCATTAAATTTGTGCAACACTTTAAGGTGTAGCTCAAAATAATCTTATTAGAATAAGTACGAAAGCGATACTTTAGGGCTGCCAAGGTAATGCAAAATTATTTTATTTCATTAGTTGCAAGTAAAGGCAGGCCACAGCAAGGCTGTCTGTAGATTGCATCATTAAATCCAAGTTTACAATAACTACTGTACAGTATATGCCAAGATAGGGTGTTTAACTATATGAAAACACAGCAGTAACCCAGTACATACATGTGCTTTCATTGAGTGCTCCTTACTAATTAATTGCAATCTTCTCAGGCACACGTTACAGTTAGGAGAACAGAAATAGTATACTAATGCTTATAAGCACACCCAGCTTTTACTTTCCAGCCGTTATGCTGTGTAATCTGCAACATGTTATTTTAAATTAATGATCAAAGTGAAAATCTACCCCAGGTTTTGGAGGTGCCAAAAGTAGGGCGGTTATTACAACATAATCTAAAATTATACCAATACTTTTGAAGGTTCTGGGGTCACAATAATGAGAAAGTATCATGTTTGGTTCATACCTGCTATGCTTTTTAGGTGGAGGAGGTGGTGGCTGAGTGGAGTCTTCAACTTCCTTATTTATTTTTGAAAGTTCAACAGGACAGGAGGCAGATTTACTCATACCTTTCTGACCTCTCAGTTCATTCAACTTGTCTCTTTCTTCATAGCTACAATTAGTAATGATGGATAGAACAGGCTGGCCCTTGCTTAAAGCACTAGTACTGGACTGCAGTGAGTTAGGAGACATTTCTTCCTCCTCTTCTTCGTCAATCCTGCACTGGCGGCTCCAAGTTGCATGGTTGAGCCTCGGTCTACGGTCTCCTGTAGACAGGCACCTGTCAATTATCTCTAGGGAGTCTTTTTTATGAGAGATGGAGGATAAGATCCCAGTAGTGTGTGTTGGCAAGGTCAGATGTAAACTATTCACTTCCTCTGATTGGTTAATTTTGGGAGGCACAAGGCTGGTGTTACACTGGTACTTATGTGATAAGGAAGTCTGGTACCGTCTATTTACATCAACAGATTTACCTGGGCTCCTTTCTCCCCATAGAAAAGTAGGTGACAGACTCGCATTCTCTGCAGATGAAGGACTACCACATGTCCATTCAACCCCAACTGCAGAATCTGGGCTGCTCAGGTAAATTGTTCGGTTGTCTTCTTCTGTATGGGCAGCCATGACCGTTATCCTAGCTGCAACATGTGTTGCGGATTCTTGTATCATCCTGCTATTGCTTAAGGAGCACCGATTACCCTCCTGTTTTACACTGGCCTTCTCAGTGTGCCACACTGTTTTCGTCCCTGTGCCTGAAACACCTTTTCGTTTAGTGCTTTCAGCATAAATAGGTTCATTGTTTCTTCCATCAGCAGATACTGTAGATGAATATAACTTAGTCTGGCAATCTGCAATAGTTGGTGATGCGAGAGGACTGCCTTTAATATCAATACATGACAGAGTCTCTGACAGGATATCTGACTCAGAATGAAGCGATACTTTAGTTCTACTGACGTATGTGCTTTTACTAGATCTCACATCTGTGTTAGAACAGTTTGCAACATCAGACCTTGTTTCTTTGCACAGTAATGTTTTGGCAGGAGGATCACAAACTGCACTATCTTTGTTAAGAAAGCCTCCATTAGGAGATGGCCTGTCTGGAGCAGGCCGGTTTCCTGAGCAGTAAGCACTGCTACTCTTCAAAGAAAGCAAGGCAGATTCTTCTTGAAGGCTGCTCAGTTTTTCAGTATCACCATCATTTTGTTTTGATACGTGGGAACCTTCCTCCTGAGGTGCTGGCAACTTGTCCTTGAGGAACACTGCTTTATCAGCCTGAACATCAAAGTGGCTCACATACGTTAAATTATTCACAGCGTTTATCTCAATCTTCTTTTCAGGACTTGCCATACTATTGAATATATATTTTGATGTATCGCTAGAGGAGCAATAATCATGGCTGAAATGTTTGCTGAAGTTATCTAGGATAACCATTGAAATATCCCCGGATTTCAGGACGGAATTGCTCATTGAAGATACTTTCCAGCTGACCTTAAGAAAAAAAAAATATACGATTTTGTTTTAGAATATTATAGAAGATATTAAAAAAAGTAAACTACTGTAAGACAATAAACCTAATTCACAGATAGCAAATTGCTGATCAGATGTGTTCTTGGGCACAGCTAATGCTCGAGAATATGCTAATGCTGCAAGAGGCGTCTTGTTTAAATAGATGCCTCCTGCATGCTTCTGCGATCTGCTGCTGCCTCCAAAGATGCAGCATCAGATCACTCTGCATGAACATCAGCCATCTTAGTACAGCCAGTGCTGTTACGCAGCCGAGGCCAGTGAAGTTGCTCTTAAAGACACATACATGCCTTGAAATAGTTTCCGACGCGCCTCCCATTTCAGTTAACACATTGCCCTTCACATAGACTAGGCATGTCCAAACTATGGCCATCCAGCTGTTGTGAAACTACACATCCCAGCATGCCTTGCCATAGTTTTAGCATTCCTAGTAGCAAAACAGGGGCAAGGCATGATGGGACTTGTAGTTTCAAAACAGCTGGAGGGCCATAGTTTGGACATGACTTTCATAGACCATCAGTCAGGCTGTGGCTTAGGGAATACTTTGCCTGATGGTGCAGGACCAAATTTAAACATGTGCAGTTCATTGACATACGTACATATCTGAATTAGCCCAATGTTCATTATAAATCTGTGGCTTAAAGGGGGGCATTCAATTAGCGATGGTAAGTTACTATGGATGAAACAGGGTGGTAGATTCGGGGGCGTTAATTCCTGGGGCAACTACTTTTTCTCATTACCCCAAACAGGCTATTTAATGTGGATTTCTTTTCGAGCCTTCTCAGGCTTGAAGAGAATTCCTTGCGAGCTGCAGCTCAGCGGCTTCAATTGGCCTGAGGTAAATTACTGTGACTAATTGAATCCACCCCCAAGAGCTACACTTACCAGAATCATAGATGTATTGTTTTAGTCTATGGCCTGTGAACACAATACAATTTGTGTATTGCACAAATATACTGCACTGAGAAAATGTATCAGATAAGCTGGAAAAGGGTAGAACTTTGGTGCAATAGATGTATGTTTGACACCAAATAAATAGCGAAAACCTTTTTATTGAAATCTTGGTTGAAATCTTTTATTGAAACACTTGCACATTCTATTACTTACTTTCACAAAGGGAAATCTGATCGGTTTAATACACCCTTGGTCACTGAAGCAAATAGGTATATGGCTAATACAAAGGACTAGAAGGGCTTCTTTTTTCATTCTAAAAATAGCCAAGTCTAAACATAGGCTGATTGTATACAATGAAAAAACTAAATAAGTTTATTATTTAAATACAAAATGTCTGTACATTGCACTTTGAAGCAAGCAGAAATGTTTCATATGAATTCAATGCTCTTGCAATTTACAAAACTTATATTGGGTTAGGAATAATTTTGGAACCATTTGAAAATGTACAGTATTATATATTTACAGTTTCTTATATAGCGCAAGATATTCTGTTGCGCTTTACAACAGTGATTAAACAAACTGGGTAGAAACAAACTGACCTAGAGGTAGGAGGGCCCTGCTCGCAAGCTTACAATCTATAGGGATAATAAGAATACATAAGGATAGGATTCCATAGCATGGCAGTCCCACCAGATTACAAGACAGTCCTAATGGGATGCAATTATATATGAATGCTACTGAAGGTTGTGTGAGGGTTCTGGAATATAAGTGTGCCTAAAGAGGTGCATTTTCAGAGAACGCTTGAATGTTTGGAGGCTAGAGGAGAGTCTTAATCCTACCTTTTGACTGTCTGTAAATACCCTGTTTGTAAAGTGCAATGGAATATGCTGCGCTATATAAGAAACTGTTAATAAATAAATAAATGTGTGTGGAAGAGCATTCCATAAGGTGGGTGCTGCCTGACAAAAATCCTGCAAGTCTAAGTGGGAGTGAGTAATGAGTGAAGATGAGACGCAGACCGGAGAGGTCGGGTGGGGATATATTTTGAGATAAGCGAAGAGATACAAGTCGGTGTAATGTCAGTACATGCACAATATGGAATATAAAGTTCAATAATAAAAAGCCATGTTATGGTCACTTAATTTCGCAGTTGGGCCACATGCCTCCACTGATTGGCGACTACATGCACAAATTAAGCATCATCGATACTTGCATACATTCAAATTTTTTAATGTAGTATCAAGTGTACATACCTGCGTTGGTGCTTCAGCGCTGTCCAACTCAGCCCACCCCTCAGCAGTATCGGATGTAATCATGGTTGGTTTTACGGCTATGGTGGGCTTGGAATACAGAGCAGCAGTTACAATCTCATCATCTTGGTTTATGTTCTCCGACTTGATCCTAATCCCATTAAGACTAGGCAAGACTGGCAGGTTGCCTGCTTTTCTATCAGAGGATGTTTGAAGCTTTCGGTGGTCACTTTTGGGGTGAAAGCAGTTCTTGCAGGATCCAGGTTTCCAAATATGTTCCACAAATTCGTTGCACACAGACATTCTGTAGCCCTGATTGGTTAGTTTGATGCCTCGGTGCATGATAGGACGAGAAACACCTCTCTCATCTTGTGCTCATCAATGCGCAGAACAAATTGTGGCTCCTTCACAAAACTAGAATAGAAAAACATATTTATATATATATATTAAAGTAGTGTTTTTATTATTTCTACATGAACCAAAACGATGAAGTGATTAATACATTTCTATGTATTTAGGGTAGAAAAATAATAATTAACTGCAGTCAAATATACTCTAATGTTCCCCAAAAATGCGCTCTAGCAGAGGACACAAAAGGTTAAGATTTACAAAGTTGGAGTTATTAACTCTTACATGATTCGTGCAATAGGACTGAAGTCAAAATATCATTTGAGTTAACAGTAACTGCGTGCAGAATGCTAGCTACATGCTGTGACTATGTTTAATGACTCAGCCTTTACTCTGCTTCACCTTACTAAGATGTTACTCCGTATATAAACCGTTCTGCCAACATTATTCCTCCCTATGGTCAGATCTTGCATTGTCAAGTAAAACAGAATCCCGATACTGTAAAGCATTGGAGTACAATCTGCAGGTTCTTCACTTCTCTGCAAGGATCTGTAACCATTCATTCCGGTCTCTTAATATGCGTGTCCATTCTCAGCTTAATGACAATTAGAAGTGACACCTTGAACATTTACCATTTCAAAAGTTTGCTTTCCCATTTCACAGCTGCCCCAGTCTGACTGATTTTGCAATTACACGCTTCAAACAAGTAATCCTGAACAAACTGCTGCTCAATTTTATTACGGTTCTTTTAGGTTACCTGCTGTCCAGGGATATATGTACCTGAGTATCCGATGTAAAGCTGCAAGTACAATTCCCATCAATAAAACATGTATAACAGGCTGCCTCTTAACTTACACAGAAAAGCTTTAATTATTCAGCGAGTCTGCACTGACCTTTAGGACACAGTATACTGTATAGAACCTTTTTTAATATAACTCCAGTTTAATTAGGACTCTCATTTGTCCTGTTTTGTTCAGTTGATCTCATGGAGCTTACTTTACCAATATGTAAACATCTGATGAAATAGAGCAGGGGCAGCCCATAAAAATGAGTTCTGCGCATGCGGAGTACCAAGGACGACACTGTGCATACTCCGGTCCCGAACCCGTGAATATGCAGCTCATAGAGGCTGGGTACCAACGCATGCGCAGTACCGAAGAAGCTACTGCACATGCGCCGGACCTGCAACCATGATGGGGGTCAGGAGTCGGGACCGGCAGCAGGGATCAACAGGCACAGGCGCCGCAGCAGCCCCTTCCTCCACAGAGGTAAGAGCCACCACTGTGTGTGTGTGTATATTATAAATACATATGACACACACACTTGACTACTTTTTAAAGGTACATGTGGGATGTGGAAGGGAGGCAGTGTGGTGCCGCAAATCAAGTCATCACTACCCCATTAATGCTGTGTAATACTGTGATAAGCGACAACAGGAACCTGGACCACCAATGAGGGAGAAAGGCATTTGGATATTCTAGGAGAGTAAGCAAATTATAAAAACATAAATATTAGAGAATTACACTTACTAGCAAAGAGCATGTTTATAATGCCAAAAAGGAGCACTGCCTAAAAACTGTCTTTTTTTTCAAACACAGGGGCAGATGTGTTAAGCCTGGCAAAGAGATACACTGGAGATAAAGCAAAAGGAGATAACGCACCAGCCAATCAACTGTTTTTAAAATATGACAGTTGGCTGGTGCTTTATCTCTTTCCAATTTATCTCTTTGCCAGGCTTATTAATACATCTGCCCCAAGTCTGTAACATGATGGTTAGGAGCTGGTTGGTTGGCTGTTTATGACTTTTTGAAGCTTGGTACTGTCCCTGAATATCAACAATCATTATACTAGTAATGCTCCTCATAGTTCCAAAGAGCAGGGCCGCCGACAGGGGGGGGTCTAGGGGTACTTGAGTCCCGGGCCCCACCGCTCTGACAGAGGGTAGGGCCCGAGCACGCATGGCCGCCAGGCAGCACCCCCTTTACAAACAGCTGAGCCCGGCTGCCGGCACCACTTAACTGCAGCGGGCCGTGGCTGTCCTGTTATCTTGATAGTGAGAGCCTGCGGCAGCTGTCTGGGGAAAGCCCCATCCCCCCCACATTGGCGCCACAAAGTAACGTACTGACGCCATCTCACCGTGGCGCCAGTCAGAGGACGATGAGGAGCCGGCGCCCAGGGAGCAGGCTGTGCGGACGCTGCAGAGGAGATGGAGGAGTTTCAGGTGGTGGTGGAGGTGAGAGGGGTCCCGGGGCGATGCAGCCGGTATTAGGCTGCCGCTCACATCTCCCAAATGTCCCCGCTTGTTTTGGCCTACGGTTATTTCATAGTGTTCAGTGATCGCGAAAACCCCAAAAAATGATGGGTCCCTGGGACCCCTCACTTAGAAAAATCGGGGTCTTACTTGACCTTTTCTGGGTCCCAACGGAATAAAGCCTCCTCTCCCCTTCCCCAGCATGGCACATACAGAAGCCTCCTCCTCTCTTTCATATGG
The DNA here is from genome assembly GCF_055691185.1 of Crinia signifera. Classification (NCBI taxonomy): domain Eukaryota; kingdom Metazoa; phylum Chordata; class Amphibia; order Anura; family Myobatrachidae; genus Crinia; species Crinia signifera. Next base: position 174,009,354 of record NC_139217.1, read on the forward strand.
CATATACCCTGAGCCAAGGGCCAGCATGAGCCTTTTTTTTTGTTTGGTAAGCAAACATAGATTTGGGCACCCCAAAACTGTGGCTATTGTGGGTTGGGGGGGGGGGATCAATTGGCAATTTGCCCACTCACATAAAGCAAGATACACATATACTAGAAAGGAATAGGGACATCTGTGCTGAAGCAATCAGGATTGTAAAAGTAATGGCAGCAGGAACAGGAGGGATAGGGTTAGTGAAACCCAGCAGAGTCTATAGGCTCCTCTGCTACAGGCAGAGCCAGGAGGAGGTGACAGTGACACACGAGAGCAGCACCGCGAGGTAGGAGAGGAGGAGGGAAGTCTGCAGCCCGAGTCCTGCTAGCAATAAATCCCCTTACATGACACAGCCAAGCAGCCTGCTAAATGGACCACGTGCCCCTCTTACCTCTACTTCCTGCTCGGGTCTGCTCCGTCCTCACTGTCACACCTCCCTGGTTCTGGCCCCCAATGCTGGTTTCAGTTCTTCATGCTCCATCCTCACACCAGCCGCAGGGGACCCAGACATTCATAAAAAATGAGTCCCTGGTGCTCCAAAGTGGGTAAAATACTCGCTATAGCGAGTATTTGCGAACCCTGGTGTTGGGCTGAGCCTAGGCACACAGAGCCGCTGCTGCCAGTCCCCACACTGTCATCACCATGGCTGGGGGGCTCCCATGTGTACATGTGGCATCTGCGTGAGATACAGCAGCGTCTCCTTCCAGCCTGCCGTGGTGCTGCGCCCATAGATGCCACTGCTGAGCCCAGTATGGGTGTGGGGAGGGGGGGGGGGGGGGGGGGAGTGTAGAGAAAATGTCACTTGCCATGTATAGGAGTTGGGCTAGTATGTATTGCCCCTGTACACTAAGCTCAAATAGTTCAATATATTTTGGGAACCAGCTAACAGCTTGCAAGTTTTCTGTAACAACTCAAGTGACACTGTCTATTATGTACATTTGATTTCGCTTAATGTATTATTACGGAACTGTTCATACTGCAGTTCTTTATTCACCATGAATAAAGACATAAATAACTAGGCTAATTATAAATGCTTTGTGGCTTGTAGTCTATAAAGCGCAACGGAATCTGCTGCGCTATATAAGAACCTGTAAATAAATAAATAAATAAATACATACATGTATCACTGGTATACCCCTGCCGCTGTCTTCCCACTCGTGTGTGGCATCGGCAAGTGTGTATTCACTTGCCAATGCCGCCGACAGAGGGATCACTGTAGTGTGTATGGCCCTTAACACTGGGGGGGGGGGGCCTGACTATTTTGTCAGTCCCAGGCCCCACAGATTCTGATGGCAGCACTGCCAAAGAGTGTAATCCACCAGTGAGGTGATGATGTCAAAACAGATTGAACTAGATCTGCCTGCAGTTAGATGGTCTGCCGTGTCAGCAGATGCTCTTGAAATGCTCATAAGACCATTTACTCACAGGATGCCATGAATAAGGCATTTTTCATGGGGCCCTTCCTTCTTTGGAGAGGTTAGTTTCAATATGTTGCATTGACATTGCATTATTTCCCACCCAATGTTTTATGGTATTCTTCTAAGATACTGTATTTTCTTTTACAGCCATAGATCAAGAAATTACAATTTCTGCCTAATGCTTAAAAAGGTATAATTTCAAAAAGCCCAAAGAAGCTTATAATAGCATGACAACCCCTTTGACATATGACACACTGCCATTGCCTTTGCATCTCTGCTGTTTGACTAAGATCAAGAGGCACTATTTCTGTGCTCATAGGGTTCTAGCAGTGGTAGCCAACTCCAGTCCTCGAGAGCTACCAACAGCTCACATTTTCCAGACAACCTAGCTGCTGCACAGATGCACTCATTACTCACTAACACATTTTAAAAGAGCCACAGGTGTAACTAATTACTTCACTTGTGGTTCTGTGAGGAGACCTGGAAAACTGTTGGTAGCTCTCGAGGACTGGAGTTGGCTACCCCAGGGTTATAGTGTACCCAATGGATGCTCAGTAGCACAAATGTGCACCCTGTCCCGGGGCTGAGAGACGCCTATACGATTTCTAACCTAAGTGAGAATGGCCACCCTTTATTAGAAAACATGTCTAATCATTTGGAGAACATGCAAAAGGAGCATATTTTTTTTCAAGAACATACATATTTAGGTATATAGGAGGTAGGCTACTTTTTTCAATGATTCACCACATTTTTGCCTGTGTCATGTTTTTGTCTTTCAGATGGGCCAGCAGGTGGAAACCTTATCCTCTACCCATTCCTGGTCTTTGTGTGCCCATCTCCCTCTTAGGGGGAACAGCTGAATAGTCCAGGAGACCTGATAAATGGGCCTCGTCTAGCAATTTCACCAAAGGGTCACTTTGACTTTGGCGATTACACAAGCTTTCCACTTATAGAAGTCCCCCCCCCCCCCACACACACACAAAAAATACATATCATAACATGCAGCCCAACTGCCCCTATTCCAACTTGAGAGATGTGCCTGTCCCAATTTAGAGAGTACACAAATCACTGCACTACACCTTGTTTTCCTGATTAAGGCAAATAACTCAGTTATCATTAACATAATCAACTGAGTTCCCCTCTCTTTGAAGTACGGTATAAAAAAAAAAAAAATGGATTCTAAAAGTTGATGTTATTATAGAGAAAACACCCTTACAGATGCTCACTCTGTATCATATATACAGTATATTAATACACAGACAAAAAATGATCTATCATCAGCATTTAGTGAATACCAAAAACATGTTCAAATGATAGTGGTAAAAGATGCACATAGGCTTTAGGTACTGTAGTTGGTAATAGACATAAAAGCCTTGCATGTGACTACAGCCACAGTATAGTGAAACCATACTTAGTTAGCAGGACCAGGCATTCAGCTAACGCTGACTCCAAATACTGCCATTCATGGCTCTGCACTTTCCCATTACACCAACAATAAGCAGCCATGAACAAAAAGCATTGCTAAGGAAAGGATCAATGTAATAGTTATTTCACTGTGGGATTTGGAGGCCTTCTTTATACAGTAACACATGCCTGACAGAAAGACTTGGCTTACAGCTGCGCTACCACCCAGCTCTTGCAGGATTTCTGCTGCTTGTACAGAAAGATCGGGGCGATTCCCCCCCACGCTTTTATAGCAACTACCAAACTAAATTCACTGGTTCCGTATTACTAATGCAACATGAGGCTCATTTGTTTCCCGAGAGGTACCGTAGCTTTAAAAGGTTAATTCTAGCTTTAAAAATTAGCTGATGCTTTTGTTTTATTATTGTAATGTATTGTTGCTCTAAATCCTGTTATTTATTTTCAAAATGCAATTCTATCGGTCACCATACCATATTATTATGTGTGATGACTGGGGATGCGGTTGAATGGTCTACAGGCCAAAGGTTGACACCCCAAACAGATTGACATGCTTTAGGCAGATATAGACAAAAGGTCGGCACAAGCAAAATATCAACATGAGATTTTCATGATTTACAGATGGAGAACCTCTCATTCAGCGCTCGCCAGAATGCCCCCCGCTGGCGAGATGATGCTCCATCCGACACACACGCTCATCCCAGATTCCGGGCGGCAGGGGACGCGAACCCTGCCCGTCTCCGCTTCAGGGAGACAGGCAGGGTTAGTGGGGGTAGCGGGGAGGTGGGATGAAGCGGCAAGGACTGGCGGGGAGCTTCGTTGTAAGGGGACATGCACGTGTGTCCCCTTCCAGCGGCTGGCGATCCGACCAGACCAGGCCAGACCCTCGCTGGATGGATAGCGCTCCATCTGTTAAAAAAAAAAAAAAAAAAAAAAAAAAAAAAAAAGACCATTCCAGTGGAGATGGAGGGGAAATACAATAATGTGACGAGCATAGGGAGGCACTGTGCCCGAAGCATGGCAAGCTCAACCTTTGGCCTGTCAACAAGTTGGCTTATATCTGATGATTGTGGGTGTAAAATTCAATATATAGTCATTGCTAACATGCATCCAATTTCAGCAATAAACACTATCGGTATCTGGTTCCAGTTGATGGATCTACAGTGTCTAGATACTGTATAAGCACTTATTTTCACGAAAATGAGTATGTCAGTGATTTTGCGAGCTGAAAATTATGAGAATTTTATACGAACCTAAAGGTGCCCATATACGATTTTACCCGATTCTGGCAGATCGGGCCAATATATCAGATGAAATCGGCCCAAATCAGAGGTGTTTTAAGTCAGATCAGATCCAATGTGCATTCCCATGCGGATCGGATACTAGGGATCTTATGTGCTTCACATACGATCAATCTGATTTCCCTTAAGGCAGCTCCCCGGGAGTTTTTACGCACGCTCATGGGAAAAGGGGGTGTGGTCTCTGGGAAGGGGCATGGGGAACTCCCAACTGCTCCATTTCCCCCCCACGTTGACGGATGTATGTGGGACAGTCCCGCAAAAAAAAAAACGGTTGAGTTGGGAGGTATGCATAAATAGTTAGTAGGGGGTACTTGATGTCTGACAGTAGATATATTAACATGCTGCTAATTCTTCCGGAATGTCCAGGACATTGCCATATTCCGCAGAGCTCACCTGGACCCTTAAATGGTGAGGTAGTGCGGGGGGGTGGGGGGGGGGGGGTAGCCATGACAACATAATCACAGCAATACACCCCTGTACCTCTCACTGGGTCTCACTTAGGGCAGTATTTTATTAAAGCTTGGAGAAACATATAATGGTGAGAGATAAAGTACAAGACAATAAGATTTTGCCTTACATTTTAAAGTTTACATCTGAAATTGACAGGAGCTGTTTTTTGGAACTTTTCTGCACAATTTTATGTCTCTCCAAGCTTTGATAAATACCCCACTTGGAGAAGACTAAAAGGTGCGTACACACGGAGGCAATATTGGCTGAAATCGCTGGGAATATGGCCGCTGGCGACCATATTACCAGTGATGGGAGTGTGCCCCAGCGATAATTGCTCCTGCGACCAGCTGATTACCTCTGTGGCTCCCCCGGCAGAGGTTTCTTTTCATCAGCGACCATCTCTTGTCGCTGATGAAAAGGAGAGACTGAGCAATATATCTCCCCGTGTGTACGCACTTTTATATAACATTTTACAATATACATCAAAATTAAGTTGTAATCATACACCCCCCCCCCCCCCCATAGGCGAATCTAAAATTATGGTAATGGGTGGTCCCAGATCTAGACATGACAGCAGGGGGACCTTTGCGCGGCGTAGCCGTGTGGCAAAAAGGGGGTGTGGCCTCATGGGAAGGGGCATGGCATCACAAAAAGGGTGTGGTATTACACTTTAGACCAGGCATGTCCAACGTTGGCCCTCCAGAGGTTGTGAAACTACACATCCCAGCATGCTTTGCCACAGTTTTGCTATTAGAGAATGCTAAAACTATTGCAAAGCATGCTGGGATGTGTAGTTTCAAAACATCTGGAGGGCCAACATTGGACATGCCTGCTTTAGACCATACACAGTAATGGTTTTACTGCACCATGTATGGCACAATATGGCACACCTTGGACACTGCAAAAGTCACGCTTTGTGATTTTTCAAAAATTTGCTTCTCTAATCTATTACTTTATACAAGTTCTACTGCTTCAGAAATTTTTTAGACTCTATCTACTTGCTACATTTGGAAAAACAGCTAAGCCGTGTTTTACATGTTGTGACAAATTGAGAAAAAAAGCCAAGATGTATGTGGACACATCTGTATATCTTTGGAACCAACTGACCCATTTACATGAGACCTGTATCATATTGAAGAACTTTTGAGTTGGCTTTGAATGATTTTGGTCCCGTGAAACTGGGCTGTTTGGTTCCAGAGAAATCTGCCCTCAAAGAACATAAACAGTCATGAAATTACATTTAAGAAATGAAAAAAAAAAAAAAAAAAAAAAAAAAAACGGTTTAACCTTAGTATCCCTGGAACCAATTAACCCATATGGATCCAGCCTGGTATCAGATTGAAGGCCCAGCGATTTGGGTTAAACTGAGATCAACCTTGAGCTTCAGTGATGCCGAAGGGGGAACTGGCAGACATTGAACTGGGTGGGGGTCGGAAATATCGGGTCCCATGTTATCCTATAGGGAAAACGTTCGCCTGGCAGTATCTCTGGTTCCCAGCTACAAAATGGGCTAATGGGTGGTCCGGTGCACCCCGGACCACCCCCTAGATTCGCCTATCCCCCCCCCCCCCCAATAATTTCCTGAATATAGTCAGGAAAATGTGAGCACGCTGCTACAAACAAATTTGGGGTGTGTCTGCTCTCCTGTGCCCCTTTTCTTATAAGCAAAATTGCTTTGAAGGAGTGACTGAGGTCACGCCACTCAACTCTCCAGTTAACATGGGTCCTCAAACTGCGGCCCTCCAGATGTTGTGAAACTACAAATCCCAGCATGCCTTGCCACAGTTTTAACACTCCCTTATAGCAAAACTGTGGCAAGGCATGCTGGGAATTGTAGTTTCACAACATCTGGAGGGCCGCAGTTTGAGGACCCATGCTCCAGTATAAGGACAAATATGCCTGGACAGTCCCCTCAAATCAGGACTGTCCAGACAAAATAGGAACAGGTGCAAGGTACATTTTAAGAGGGAGAGGGTGAGCCAAATAGTACCAAGATCCCAGAGACCCAGAGCAAAAGAACTATAGAATAACACTTCAGCAGAGAACATCATAAACTTTTCTAAACTGAAACTCACAGGGGATAATCTGGATTGAAATGGGTTTGACTGGAACATGTTTAAAGAAAGTCATTTTCAAACGGAACTGCCCAATGCTTTAAAAAGTTGGGTCACTGCAGTAGGCCAATAGGGAGACAGCACACAGTTGTAAAGGTCACTTAAATGCTTACCTATGATAATTCTGCAAATGACTCACATCATTATGCTGTTCTGTGCCAATGTGCTAACACATCCAAACATGGCATACATTATATTTCACAACCCGATTACAGCATATGACCGTTTCAGTTATATATTGTATAGAGGCACAAAAGTATTATATTTCAAGTGGAAACCTGTACTCCAGATCTGGTATATATATCAGAGCAAGAAATAACAAATCATGTTGATGGAATTTAATCAGCTATCTGTCTTTAAACCACAGATAGACAGGTATGTTTCCACTAGTAATAAGGCAATTCAGAAACAAATAATTGACAGTGCCAACTGTATGATTCATAGTTCTCAGGCAACTCATACAAATGTGAACTAGAAGAGATCACAGACTATGCAAAAATTGTCCCAACAGTAGGAACACAAAATGCACACAGATAACTACTAATATAAAGCTTATTGTAAACACAGGCAGTTTATTTCAGACACTGACTTGCTGGGAAAACAGCACTGGAATTCCTGTGAAGCTCTATCTGCAGACCCTGATCAGTTCACATTCCTGTCTTTATGCACTGCTACTGCTGCCTTTGTTATAGAGAACTGGGGAGAATCCCATTCTACCGGAATCCTGCATTCCACACCAGAAATAGGCCAAGGCATAATATTCTCAGCAGAGCACAAGTAATCGGTCTTGTAATTAAAATTTCTATCAAACTGAATTAGGATCACTGGTAGCACAGAGCTATATGGACTTAAAAGCAAAAAACTAAAATAAAAACGTGAAACATTGAATAGTTACAAAACTGTCGCTTTAGGGTTAATCTTTTTTTAGGGAACTTTTTAAAAACTGTGCTGTGTCGCGTCCCCCCCCCCCCTTCCTAATCAATGATCCCCTGCATCCGTGCTTGGCAGTTGGGTTTACTTACTTCACTTTGTGACATAATTTGCACCATTCCAATTTCTCTCAATATAACCAACTGGTGCACACTAGCTGGATACAAAGGCAATTAAGCTACAGATGTGGGTGATCAAATATAATTGTTCAGGTGCCAAGCAACACTGTGCACCTGAGCAATTTGCTGTCCACTTCTTTTGACCCAAAAAGCCAAAAAGTACATGAGTGATCGTTAAGTTAAACAGGTGCAGCTTTGGCCTGTCTCACACTACCAAGTCTCTAGTCATCACAACAAGCAAATACTGGGTGACACTTCCACTGACCATTACTCACAATCAGGGGGACCCTGCCACATCCTATTGTATGGACATTTATTGGAATTATAAAAAGTAGTTATCTCCAAAAATAATTAAATTAAAAATATGAAACAAATGTGTATATGTATACATAAATGTGTACAGTATATGTAAAATCAGAAATTACACTTTGTTTCCTGTCTTCTATTGCAGACCATTCAATACATTGTAATAAGGAGTGTCCAAGTACACAAGCCTCTGTGCCTACAGTACAGCCTCACAAAGCACGCTATAAAGTCAGGTCAACAAGAATCTTGCAAGGTGAAGGCAATAACCAGCTGTCCCCATAATCCCACAGTGCCTGGAGTACACCTTACACAACAGCATGTAAACCTCTTACATTAAAACTCTTCAGACATCACTTAATTATCAAGATCGTGTCTGGGCTTAATGACTGCTGGGTTTGTTGTGGATTGTCACTAGATCACTGTCCTCTGTAGAAACTCGGTATGTGAGGAAAGTTCCCCTTCATGACCTGTTACCCACATCCCCTGGGATAGATAGCAGCAAGTGAGAGAAGTAACCCTCTGCCTGCTCCCATGTCAGCAGCAAGAAGCCCGGGGGCAGGTGTGGGCGAGGACTAGGTGTCAGGGGAAAGTGCTGTTGCCCGGGCAAGTTTTCCTAACAGAACACAGCAGCCTGAAGAATACAAATACAATCTGTAAGGGACACTACATACATAAGGAGCCTGAAATGTGTCCATGCAGACTACCATGTGTACAGTCATTCACAGCAAAGTTACTGCATTACCTGGCGGTAGTAGTTGTACAATAATTCCAGCGCCGGCAGAAGCACAGGTCAGGATAGAGCGCAGATAGGATGAATGGAGGAGGCGCAGTGAGAGTGCCCTGGGACGACTGACACTCAGCAGCAGCAGCAGCACTGCACTCTGTGTGAGAGTGTTACTAGTGACTGGATACAGACCCAGAGGTGGAGAGAGACACTGGGGAGGAGCAGCACTTCCACACCCCGGCCCTTCTGCTGCTGTATTCCCAGCTCTCCTCCCACAGGGCAAAGTTCTGGGACTTTGTTTGCCTTAACTAATTTATTTCAATGCAGTTAAAGACATGAATAAAAATAAGTAAAAGGATTCAAAATAAAAGAGCACAGAGGATAGGGATAATACCTAGTGTGTCTTTAATATCATCAAAGTCCCACAACTTGTTCTCACTTCCACACTTCTCTGTTCACACGCAGGACTGACCACCACAATGCTATCTACCTCATCATCCATTGTGTGTGTTCTGAAAGAGAAGGGACATTTCACTTTACAATCATAGGGGCCGATTCACATCCGTTTGTTCGGTTCCGAATTTGCCCCCTTCTTTGATGTTCGGGGTCTGTGCATGATCGCTTTGAACTGAATCTTACTTTATCTTAGGGTCCGATTCAGCCCTGATCGCACGGCTGAGAATTTGAACAGTGGAAAATTATCGATACACTGTGCATGCTTACGGTTCACAGTACGCATTTGGTAGTGCTAAGAGAAAATGCAGGGTGTGCCCAGAAATGAATTTGTGCCTACAAATGAGTGTGGGGGGAAAATGGCTTAGGGGAGGGTGTGTGATGTCAGCTCCAGTCCGGATGTGCCTGTTTTTCATCGCAGAACTGAGTAAAGGTTGATACACATTGGGCGACTATGCCCAGCGTGTATGGACAGCGATGATCGGTATCATCGCTGGGGGGAAAGCCGCTCAGTGCATACACACTGAGCGACTTTTCCCCTGTCCGGTGCCGTCAGCTCGGGGGGGGGGTACGGCACCGGGACGCTGGCTGCTTCAACTTCATGCAATCAGGTCTGAATCAGGCCCTTAGTGCATATATATATTATTTGCGGGTTATGTACTAAGAGTAGTGATAAAATAAACTTCCTATCGCTATTATTAATAAAACCTCACCTAAGTATCACTCTGCTCCCAGGGATACTGACTAGCAGATATAAGAGAAGGCCTAGCACTACACCAACAGTCCTATGTATATCTGTGGAAACTTTCACTATAAATATATGAAACCATTTTAATATGATTAATTTAAATATTAAAGCATTTTTCTAATAATAGTGATTACAATAGGATAATAGAGGCGTCACAATAAATGTGGTAATCCTTGCTTGCTTTGCATGGGAAAACATTTGCCAAAAAGCTCAGGGAAGAGGCGTATAATAGATACAAAAATGTCATATTGCTGGTGAAAATATCTGTTACAGATGTAGCAATTTTTCTTGCAATTTGTCGGTATTTACAGATCTGCGCAGGAGCTGCACTGCACATGAGCAGATCTGGGGTAGCAATGGCGCTTCCAGTGCCCCAAATGTCAGCATGGTTGATATGCTGCTTGTGCTTGGGGGTGGTGATAGGGTAGCGACAGGATGCATCCCAGAAAGGGATGGGGCGGAGGGGTCTATTTACATACAATACACCGTATGCAGTCATTTTGCATACGATGTATCATAGGCAATCCCAGCCAAGCCTGCTGAGGCATGATAAATCTATAGCATTTCAGGCTCCAATGCGATGCACACAAGACCAAACATCGCATCGAATCGGATGACGACAACATGCGATTTGGACGATTTTGGAAGTAAATCACCATTATAATATATCATCCACCTCTTAATTAACCCCGGAGGCAGAACTACCATTGGTGCAGCAGGTAGATTGCATGATCGGGGCCCCTGAAAATGAAGGAGCCCAATGCTGCACAGACATGCAGCTTTTACCCCTTTCACCCACTGGGGTGGGGCCAAATTTATACTTTTGCACCTGTGCCCACCACTAACAAGTTCTGCCACTGATCAGCCCCACTGCTATATAGCCATTTATGTCATGTCATTGTACTTAATGTCAGCAGGCCCCATAAATGTCAACAGGGGCAGCTCTGTCCCTACTGCGTTTTATGGGCAATGCCACCTGCAGCTGTTGATATTGATAGCTGTTCATACATTGCCCTGCATATCAGCGCGCCATCTACGATAGCAGTGCCAATAATGACAGGCACTATAAAGAAGAAAGAAAGTGATTGCATTAGTGATCACCTCACTTCTGAACACTGCAGGGCATGCCGCCCAACATTTTTAGGTCCACAAGCGGGACACCTGCGCAGCACCGTGGCACGCATTACCCAAAGGTGGGCATGGCTTTTGGGAAAGGGATTGTGGCTTTGTGTAATTTTCATGAATGCAAAGTCACTCCTCTGTTTTCCCACTGTGGGGGCATGGTCAGCACTGAGTTGCTGGCCATGCCCCCAGCTCGCTACTATATTTATTGGCTATGGTAGCATAAATACTAGTATATCAAAATTATGGTATCAGTAGACATGTAGAAATGAAGAAAAGCTTAAGAACAAAGAGAGTCTGATTTGCTGTTAGACAAATAAACCAGTAGAAAAGTAAAGGCAGAGAAAAGCAAGAGGAAGAACATGTAAGGGCCGACAGAGGCGGAACCGGAACTGCCCACTGACTCTGTTGCCCCAGACTGGTGTCAGTGAACACGTGCGGTTCTAGTCTTCTCGTGTAACCGCCCCGGCTGTAAGGGCGAATTAGGTCCGCCCAGACTCCATTGCAGTCAGGTCTTATGGGGGACAACGTGTTTACTGAGGCAGACCGGGAGCAAGAGGAAACCTATGTAACCCAATTTGGGCAGGCCGGAACCACCTTGGAAAGGCCCAGGGGGAAGGTACAACACAAGACTCTGCAGGGTACTAAGGTGGGACCATTTGCAGAAAATATACACAGTGTTGGTGTGTACCTAAATGCAACAATGCACAACGGTGGTATATAAGTTAAATGTAAATGTAACAATACACAACGGTGGAATAGAAGCAAATGTAAGTGCAACAGCAATACAGAATAAACTGCAGGAGAACCCCTGACTTATCTGTGGTAGCCACAGATGGTAGCCACAGAGGAAAGTCAGAGATCAGCAGCGCTGACAGGCAGGGGTCCTGGCAAGGCACAGAAACACTGGCACGATGATTACTGCAATGCTGGATACAGGATACAAACAGGCACTCTGGTAGCAGGGATCCAAACCAGGAACCTCTGAGACAAGGCTGCATTCAGAACTATAACCGGCGCCATGGTCATGGGTGGGTGACGTGAATTGCCTGCAGCTGTGCAGCCCGTCATCTGGACGGAAGCTCGGGGCGTTGCTTAGCAACGTCCCCGACGCTTCCCTGTGCTGCTTCACTCTGAGCGGCGGAAGTTTGGGTCGTTGCCTAGCAACTTCCCAACACTTCCACCCAGCACGGTCTGACGATCGCCGGGGACGCTGCTGTCCCTGCTCCTGCAGCGCCGGAACTGCCAGGAGAGCAGGGGCACAGTGACGCCTACCCCGGCGCATGACAGAACAGAACTAGAGAGAAGTAAAGAAAAAGAATAAGTAAAGAAGGGATATAGAAAAAGAGAGGGAGAATGGCAGGTCCTCGGCAGAAGTTCCCATCTGGAGCTACATCCAATGGAAAGATATATGTATATAAAATTTATGAAAAATTTAAAAGGAAAAATTCCGTAGAAAGGGACTAGTTCCTGTCATTAGCCATTATATATTGAAGGGAGAAAAGAATTGCTGGGTGGTCAACCACGGGTCCCATATTTTATGAAAGGATTTAGAGCAGGCATGTCCAACGTTGGCCCTCCAGATGTTTTGAAACTACACATCCCAGCATGCTTTGCAATAGTTTTAGCATTCTCTAATAGCAAAACTGTGGCAAAGCATGCTGGGATGTGTAGTTTCACAACATCTGGAGGGCCAACGTTGGACATGCCTGATTTAGAGGGTTTGTTGATAATGCTAGTAATAAATTCCATGCAGTAAACATGCCACATACGGGATATTATAGATTGCAGTGAAGGTGGGTCAGTTCGCTTCCAGTCCACTGCTATTTGGCAAGTGGCGACTGAAATCACATGCCTCATCAATTTATTTTGGTGTCTGGATAAGGAAGGAATAGGAGTCTTTAGCAAATTTGATATAAAGGCTATGACCCCTTTCCAAAGGCCAATTAACTTAGGGTATAGTTGCCTACCCTCCTGCATTCTGCATGAGACTCCCTGAAATAACAACAATCTCCCTCATTAGTCTAGCAATCTCCCTCATTTCACCTAGCCTACATTACACTGTTTTTTGTTTTTAGGGAAAAAAGGAATTAGAGATTGATATATTTACACTGAATCATCAGCACCATTTCCCAGCACTTTAGCAAGTATAGTAGCTCTTACTAACTGCTCATCTACATTTGGAAATAAATCATTTAAAAAGATTCCTCTCAGATGTAGCATTATACACTAACGCTTCTAGGTGCCACGTTCCCAATCTTTCCATATATGGAACTAGACACGCCCTTTGGGTGGAGCATGATGGCTGTGCAAAATTCTACTATCAACTATAATCTCCCTGAAACTAGTTTTTAAAAGTAGGCAAGTACGGCTTAGGGCAGGACCACCAAATATGAAGGAAAGAACCTTCAGTATCACAGCCTCTCCAACATCTATCAGAGACACCCAGAACTTAGTTCCTGCTGGTTCCTGCTGAAAAATATTACAGGTGCCATCTGTAAACTTTAAAGTAACTTATACACATTTTATTTTATGTTGACACAGATAGAACTAGAGGCAGCATTGTCCAATATCTTTATCCATTCCTCATTGGTTAAGGGGGAGTACAAATCTGCTTTCCATGCCTCTGCAGGTGTTTTTTCATACACTCAGGATATTGTTAATGTCTTATTGCTGCAAATGGGAGCTGATAATAAATAAATATACCCGTATAAAGTGGCTTGAGAACTACCAAAGCCTAAATACCTCAACACTTCAATGAAAGATGGATTAGCAAATTCTTCAACACTGTATACTGAAACACTGTACCCAATCAACATACAATGACATAGGATTTTCTGGATGTAAACAGGAACTAATGTATACAATAAACTCTGTACTTTCTATCCAGGAAAGGGAAAAAGTGTAAGCAATACCCCGGGGTATAATTGCAATATCTGCATATTTACTAATGCTTCCTTTTTCTCTTTGCTCTTTTTCCGTTTCCTTTACTTCAAGGTCACAGAAACCTAACATGACTGTATTTTAGCTTGATAAAAGCAAGACTTTGTTGTTATGTACAGTGATACAAGTTTCAGTGGACAAAATGCTTTATTCAAACTACATGACACATAAGAGACCTTAGCCATTGTAGGTGCCATATAGCATAGCCACTTGTTTAGGCTGACAGAACGTCTGTTTTTCAAAGTTGCTTGAAAGCAAGCAATGGGACTGCTCTCAGTAGCATCTGGGAATAGTTACACCTACTTATTGCCGGCGTGCAGTGCACGACTATTAACTTTAAATTAAGGTCAGAGGCACGGATAATCTCTGGTTCGCACATACGTTTTTCACTGCCATGCTCTCAATGCACGGTAATATTTTTACCCCTGATATTTCGTTAATGCTTGAAATAAAGAAATCTAAGAAAGAATAACTATTTTTTTACGTTCTCCAATTTTTTATTAAAAAATAATGCTTTTGTATGGGTACTTTCCTCTATGGGGGATCTGCTCAAATGGCTTTGCAAAAATGACCGCTGCTGTCAGGGGAACAACAACAAGCATGTAACCCACTGGCATTCAGAATGTACCTCCTGGAAACAAGCATGTAACCCCTGGCAATGAGAATGAAACCAGGTTCGCAACTAGAATTTTGAAAGGACCCCCCTTCCTTTATCATTACAATGCCCCATAGGGTAGGGGGGGAGAGAGAGAGAGTGGGGAGAGTGGGAGGGAAGGGGGGGGGGTTGGGGGGGATGGAGAGGGAAGAGGAGGGTTAAAGAGAGAGGAGGAAGATAGAAGAGAGCTGGGAGAGGAGAGAGTGGGAGAGACAGGAAAAGAGATGGGGAGAGAGAAGGAAGGGAGAGAGAGGAGGGAGGGGGAGAGGAGCATGGGGGGAGAGGAGGCATGGGGAGAGAGAGGGGAACGGGAGAGGGGAGGATGGGAAGATGAGGGAAGGAGAGAGAGGAGGGAGGAGGAGAGAGAGGGGGAACGGGATAGAGAGATGGGGGGGAGAGAGAGAGAGAGAGGGGGGAGTAGGAGGGGGTAGGTGGGAGGGAGAGGGAAGAGGATGGTTAAAGAGAGAGGAGGGAGGGAGAAGAGGGTTAGAGAACCAGAGGAAAGGGAGATAAAAAGGGGTAGAGAGAGGCGGGTGTAGGAGCCAGGGGTTTGAAAGGGTTGTGACACAGTAGACATACATACAATTATCCAAAATCTGTTGTTTTGTGCATAATTTTATGAAAAATGGATTTCAGAAATAGGGAATTAAATGCTGCTCGTCATAGTGTTCCGACTGTGTGAAACCCAGCCAATACTTACCAGCTCTCCCTGAATGTCAGAGAGACTCCCAGGAGAGTCTTAAAATCACACTGAATGTACTTTTCCACCATTTTGTAGACAATGTCGACAATGTCTAGGTCAACATCAAAAAATGATTGACACAAGCAAAAGTTGATTTGAAAAAAATTGTGTCATTGTCGACACCTCAGCACATGGATACCCAATAAATGTACATTAAGTAAATTGTGTTTATACAGTATGTGATCCACAGTTATGTGATGAGGGACAGGATTTGCTTCTGTTTGCCTACATAACTAGAAGCCCCCAGAACTATCTTTGCTTATGACCATAAATACAAGGCACCCCTGTTATTTCCTTGAGGCACCCCAGGGTGCTATGGTAACCACTGGCATAGAGTATAATCAGTGCATATGTCATTAATGTAGTATAAATGTGAATTGTGCAGAGTGTGCACAGACATCTTGCATCTTCAAGCAGGTGTTAAGCTACATTTGCTCAATTACACTTTTTTTTATCCAGTTTCCTCATTGTAAGCAGCCCTGACACAAAAGCATTTCTATTGAAAAGAACATACAAAGCAGATGCAACAGCCAGAACATTCCAGTCAGCACCTGCTGCCTGAATTACAAGTTCTACAGGGATAAACAGTCAACGGATATTCCAACAACGCTACCTGACTCCGGGTCCTTCTCTTCTAAACAAAGATCCCTGTTCAGTGATCCCGGGGATAAATGTGCATTGTAGCAAAACTGCAAATTTCTATGAAATATTGCTTTATTGGATGCAAATAATTTACATACCAGAGAATGTGGAATGTGGAGAATTTCCTATGCCTATGACTGTGATCATTTTCACCCTGTGCTTCAAATATTTAAATATCCCATATGTTACCACTTCACAATCATCTTTGCACCAAATACAAATCTTATATTATGTAGATATGTTTACTGACAGACTTTTTTTTAAATCTCATCCTTTATAATCCATGTAGGCAAAATTGTTCAGCATGATGTTTGTGTCATGTTGCTTCCCTAAAGGACAGAATAACTCAGAGCATTATTTCCTCATCAGCCTAACAAAGTGGGCAGTTGTTTTCTGTTATCAGACCTAAGGCGGGATGCTCTAACATCCGCCGCCCATTTTTACCCTCCTCCGCCGACTACCACTTTGATACTAAACGCATATGCTCAACATATACGATCAGTGAGGTAAAGCACAGCTCTTGCGATAAGAGCTGTTCTTTGCCATGCGGCTGCTGGGCATGTTGGGAGGGATCCGTGACAGATCCCTCTGACAGCGCTGCAGACAGAAGCCCATAAGCTTCTATACGGTATCGCCAGCAAAAATTAGCAAAACCCTCCACAGCGCTGCCCCGGCGTGCGGCCTTTAGAGCATGTGAAAAT
The DNA here is from genome assembly GCF_055691185.1 of Crinia signifera. NCBI lineage: Eukaryota > Metazoa > Chordata > Amphibia > Anura > Myobatrachidae > Crinia > Crinia signifera. Next base: position 174,026,177 of record NC_139217.1, read on the forward strand.
GTGTTAAAAACCCAATAATGGAGTTTTTACAGCATTTTTACTTTTTTACTTTAGAGCTTCTACCCCCATGCATACAGGGCTAGAATTTGATTGACGCGCTAAGCAGCATAACTTTCACTGCTTAGCGGGCCATCTAACAAGCGAATGCCCGCCCCCTCCTCCGTGTCGACATAAACATCCATTTATAGGGGAGTGTACAGGGGTGAAATCATACAATGGTCGTGACCATTGATTGATTTTCCCCGTTTGCATATATAAGTCAGTCTTGGCTGATCTATGTTTGTGGTGTCTGGCTCAGAGAACGGGATGGGCACTGACATCATGCAATGGAAGCCTCCCACCCCTGGCAGCCATTGGCTGTCTGCATTCGCCTGGGGACACCCAGCATCTTCCTGGGCACAACTAGCATTTTTGTCGTCCCCATGCGCCAGCCCCCTGCCCGCCTCCATCCCGCCCCCCTGTGCAAGTTGCCAAAGGTGTCCATACAGCAGCCCTTAAAATGTGCATATGAGAATATATGTGCAGAGTGCAAACATCGGTCCCCTGTCCGAATATGCCGGGACCGATCAAACCAGAATTAGGCCCAAGGAAATAGTGTATGTTACAGGTGTTCTTATATTATATATAAAATAGCATATTTCCCCCCACCTGTGCGGCATGCAAGGTATGTCACTCAGGATCAGAAGGTGGATTTTCTCAGCATTCCACAGACAGACATTGTAATGTGCAGTGCAAATCCACGCACACAGCTTCATTTGTACTGTAGGAAAAACCATATGAGAATATGTGGTTTAGAAGAATAGACAAGTGATAGATGCTGTATGTCATCACTTACAGTCAGCTGTTATATCATTGCTTGAGTTGTTCTTAGGAAAACTTGCTCATAATGCTCACCATATTTTTAATATTAGAATTTGCCTTGTACATAAGTGAATTGTGCCATTAAATATGTCACATAGGAGTCTCTTATATCTTATAGATATTAGTATTTGCAGACTTTTGTGTGTATGTCTGTCCTTTTCTGAGTACTAGGACAGAGCTTGCCCTGATTTGTCTTTCCTTAAAATTGGTCATTTCAGGATGGGAACTGAGTGGAAAAATGCAAATGAGCGTAACCACCCTGACTTTTGGGAGTGATATAGGAGGGTGTATCCAATGCAATTCAGTCATGCTTATTAAGGAGGGGGTAGCCTGATTCTGACAGTTCTCTAACACCTATCATAAGGCTCTGGGCCAGACTTTCCACTAGGCCCGTGCCTGGGCAGCAGGAAGCCAGGTTGCCTGTGAGTCACAGAGTGGTGACTGACCTCCTGACCACTGGCAGTAGCATGGGATGGCCGAGTGGGCAGAGGCAGCAGAATGGCTAAACTGGCAGCGGCAGAAGAATGGCAGAGCAGGCAGTGGTGAGTGACGAGTGCTGCCGCCACCGACATGATCCATGGTTGTGGTGGTGCCACTTGTCACTCACCACTGCCTGCTGCCTTCTCAGCCATGCACATCAATTATATTTGCGGTCCTGGTCCGGAGTTTACAATGGCCTGGCTTGCATTGGAATACATAAAGCCTATGGGCTGTAGAGAATGTAGCCCTTTGGCTCTGTGAGTGAACCACAATAAGGGCCAATCTGCCTGTATTTCAGTATGTACTCTGTAGTCATGGCCTGTCAAAGACTGTCATATGGCTTATTGTAAATGTGTTTGATGGATTCTAGAACAGTCAGGGACATCAAAACACACTTTTGAACTTATTTATGAAGTATCATAAACATTGTTTCCACTTTCACTTCTGCTGTTTACATTCATTTATTGTTTTATGATGTAACTCTGCTTTTGTCTTGGTGTTTTATTAGCCCGGGTACAACAGACTGCTTGTGTCTACTATAGATAGAAGACTTTCATTAGCAGAGGTCTCTGAGACACCAGTTGAGTTTTGCGTCTGTCTGTGATTATTCAAGTATTACATGTCAATCAGACAGTGCTGCAGACAAATGTCCATGCTACTAAATGCGGGTAACCAGCAGACACCGAATTGCTATAGAGACTTTAGTTTCTCCTTTACGAGAGAGTAATTTGACTTAAATGTATTCTGAAAACATCTATTTTTGTTTATATTCTGACAGTGAAACTAAATAAAACAATGTACCAGAAATTATTGTTGGTAATAAAGTTGTAGTTGTTTCAAAATGAAGGGTATTCTAAAGCATAACTATATATTATTGTCAGCTGGAAACAACAGATGCATTCTACTACTGTAGTACATAAATCACAAACAAGGAACTAGATATGCTTTATCTACGTAAATGCTTTATTCTTCCCATGTCCAGCCTGAAGTAAAGTCACAAATGTGTCAAATAAAATTGTCCATGATCTATTAGGCTTGTACATGATAGGAACTGTCCTGTACAGCAGGTGTATGATCAGAAACCCAGTAATGTACAGTACCTTGTAATAGTACTAACACCTTTATTGCACAATTATAATAACTTAGTAAGCAGCTGTTTTTATAACATCAAATCAACAGGAAGAATGGTCACATGTGGGTGTAAGATGGATGTATTCTAGCATGTCGTACAGCCGCTTTGTCTAAGTACTATATGTTTGTTCTCTCAAACTGGACTAATTCCCCTTTTCAGCTGAGTGACATTTCCACTTCAGGCTTGTATAGTGCTGTGTCTTGTTCAGTATAAGCACGTCATACACAAGTGATATAAAACCAACTATGTTATTTCCTTAGCTGGAACAAGTCCCAACATGAAACCCCTCTCCCCACTGTTTTTCCCTCCCCAAACAAAAGTTTATTTAGCCAGGGATCCATATTCTGAATTGCAAAAGTGCAGTGTTTACTCAACACCTGGGGTGTTTGCTTACAAATACAAGCAATAATATGAGATGTTCCCCACATTGTTTAAATTGTCCTCTCTTTCAACTCAGCATGATTAAAATCATGAAGAGGAAAATAAAGACAGGAAGAAAGACATCTCAGCAAGTACATTATCCTCTGCTCACACATATTGCTTTTGTAAATCCCCCGTAAGCACCTTTAAAAAATGTTAAGTTGTTGTGTACAAGATTTGTGTCCGTTGTCAACACAACACTGACTCTCACTTGTAATGAGTTTTTAATCCCTTTTGGTATAATCAAGTTATAATTCTCTTTTTTCTACACCCCGGAGTCCATTTTACAATGAAATAATTAGAGCTAATGAATCAACATAAAATTTCTTCCTTTTTAAATAGACCTAATGGTGCATACACACGGTGAGATTTTGGCTGTGTACGATTTTGAATATTCGATTTCCCTTGAACTCCCCAGTGCCCAGAACCATACAATCTTGACTATAGTTATAAACATTAATAATAATTATAGTGTTATACCACTTTCACACTGCCTAAACGTTTTAAAAACCGGTATATTGAAACGGTATTTAAAACGGGTCTGAGCCTTCAAATTGCAGTAGATTACTGTTTTAAATACCGTTTAAATACCATTCACATCAGTCAACCGGTTTAATCGAACAATTTTCAAGGCAGAATGCAGGGGACAGCCTATCACAGGTCTGTAATCTGTTGATTTTACTAAATACCGTTTCAGAGCCATTCTCACTACATAAGAAACGTCTCTGAAACGTGTAGGACTCTGCTTTTTAAACGTTTTGAAATACCGGTTATCTTTAACCGGTAAATGAACTCTGGTGCTTTCCCACTGCAGCCTTAAACGTTTTAAAATGGAAAAAAACGGCAATATACCATTTAACAAGTGCAGTGTGAAATGTGCTTTACATTTGCCTTTACCGCACATAGGGCGGGATGTATTAAAATACATCGCCGCCCTTCGCGCCCCCCCCCGCCGCGATGCCGCCGCATATGTACTAACATATGCGGCTGGCATCGCGATGCGGTGACGGAGGCCCCCCGCGATACCTGTACTGTGGTCTGCGGGGGGTCTCCGTCACCTCCCAGCCGGCTTCTGCAGTTTTCACGCCGGGGACAGCTAAGCAAGCTGTCCCCGGCGCTTCCTCCTCCCCCTGCAGCCGGAAGGACGTCCGGCTGCGTTGCTAGGGGGAGGAAGGGCTTACCTTCCGGGGTCCAGGAGGACCTGCAAGAAGGTAAGCCCAAGGGAGGGGGGAAAGGGGGGGTCGGCGAGGCGGCGGGGTTGCGGCGACGCGGCGGGCGGCGAAAAGAAGCCCATAGGCTTCTATAGGGTATCGCCACCCAAAGGTGGCGATACCCTGCCCTGCGGTGACGTGGCGAACGGGTTTTAGTACATAGGAAAATGCGGTAAAACGGGGGTTTTACCGCATTTTCCCTTTAGTACATCTCGCCCAAAAACAGTGGATATTAGAGTCGGAAGCCCCAAAGCTGAAAGCTCAATTTGATATTTACTCAATATTTTTACTATATTTACTTGAGATTTTGACTATACTAGAATACTGGACTGTATATAATAAATTTCAAATTGACTTGCCTGCACAGTCTTTTTTTTAATGCGATGCCGATCACACAGGCTGCACATCGGCATTGCACGCTGAATACAAAATGTGCAATTTGTGCTCAATTTTCTTCCAATTTTACCTACAGTATATAGTTAAAATCAGAAGCTCAAATCCCACCGTGTGTATGCACCATTAGTTGTCTGTCTAATAAAGACTTGAGAGAAGATTGCATTACAGTTTAACAATTAAAGTAAAAATGTAAAGACACCAAAGACTTTAAATTAACGAAGGTTTACAGGATATCTCTTTCTGCAGCACTCATTCACCTGATAAATTTGTGATATAAGGTAGTTTATACCCCTTTCACATCGCAGACACGTTTTAAAAACCGGTATTTTAAAACGGTAATTAAAACGGGTCAGAGCCTTAACAGTGACCCAGATTACCGTTTTAAATACCGGTTAAGTGTCACATAGCACTTGAAACGTTTCATCCAGAACACGTTTCAAGGCAGTGTGTGACGATTGCCAGGGGCGGATTTAGGGGTGTGTGAATGCAGGCAGCCTGACAGGGACACACAGAGGCTGCCGGGCATCGCATAGTGACCGCGGACACAGCGGATCCCTTTAATGAGGTGAGTGTAGTGTAGCCGGCAGCTCAGTGGATCTTACCACCGCCGTGCTGCAGCAGCAGCTTCCAACCTCATTGCGTCAAGGTTCATATGCTCTGACCGGAGCCTGTGCGCGGGCAGTCACCCTGGTGGTGCTACGGCTGATCCCTGCAGTGCAGCCTCTCCTCCTACCGTGCGGCACGGTCCGTGCCCTGACGAGCGCAGTGACAGCACCTTGCGTCTCTCTGCGGCGGGGGCACATGAGCAGCTCCTGTGGGCGGATTCAGGTCAGGCTGCTGCCCCTAGGTGAGGGGTGCATGGGACGGCGGCGGGAGGGACTACTGTGTCTGCAGTGGTGAAGGGGGGAGTGCGGGACTGCCTGCTGCACTATATAAAAAAAAAACTTCAAAGGGTCACTGACAGTGAGTTAACAGGAGAAGAGTGGAGGAGAGAGATCTCCAAGCCCCAGCGCTCACCTCCGCTGGCTATTTGCGTCCAGCCTACCCCGCTCGATCCCCGGTGCCTGCTGACATATAGGAGGGGAGGGGGCGCTACAAATTGTGCTTGTGCTTGTGTTGTTTGCCTGAAATACCGTTTCAGACAAACTGTACACATTCACATTGCACAAAAAACGGCAAGGAACCGTGTAGGACTCTGCTTTTTACACGGTTCGAAATGCCAGTTAACTTGAAACGGTAAATTGCCTGTGGTGCATTCACAGTGCAGGCTTAAACGTTTTAAAAAGGGAAAAAAACGGCAATATACCGTTTTAAAAGTGCGATGTGAAAGGGGTATTATCTTTTGTATTGTTTCCAAAATGAAAGCTAAACATACTGTCTAGGGGGTGTTCAATTGTTTATTTTTCCCCTTTTTGCACACCTATTCTCCCTTTTTTTCAACAACTTTTATATGCCATGATATTAGTGTGATATTCAATTCTTCCCCGGCTTTTAAAAGTTGACAAATTTCGAACATCTTTTATTTCACAGTACTTTTCAATGGTATTCCTATTCAAATGTTTGGTGATAATTTTCACACATTTTAAGAGACATTTTATTCACCTGGGTGTCAGGTGGTGATAAAAGTTTTTTTTCATTTAAAGAAAAATAAAAAAATAAAAATTATTGTTTTATTTAATGTGTTTTTTGTTTTGTTTATAAGAGGTTAAGGAGCAGTAGAAGGTAGGAGCAGTTTGGGCTTTCACAGTGAGACGGGACAGCCTTAAATCATTTTACTGTAGATAGTATATACTTTAATCACATTTTTACTAAAGCATTTGAGGCTATAACATATTAATACAATTACCATTTACAGAAAGTTAAAGTGAAACCGGGTGTGGTATAGGGTTCCGACAGTCGGGATCCCGACAGTCATTAGCCTGACGTCGGGATCCTGACTGGCTGGACTCAGACAGCATGGCGAGCGCACGATGCGGGCACAGTGTCTCGCTATGCTCGCCACCTATTCTCCCTCCATGGGGGTCGCGGACCCCCACGAGGGAGAATAGCCAGTGGCCGTCGGGAACCCGTCTGTCTGTGTTTTAACAGTTGGGATCCTGACGTCGGGTAAATGACTGTTGGGATCCCAACTGTCGGGACCCCATCCAGAAACCAATCCTACTTGCAAATGTTCCCTTCCCTTGTAATGTAACACACAAAGCTACCAAGCCCTATAATATGAATATTTATATGGCTATATAAAGCTCCTATAAAGTAGACACATTTTATGATGTGAAAGCAGAGATGTAATATTATGTAATTAGAAATAACTATACATATTCCCATAAACTGTAATCATCTATTAGGATTTATTAGTTTTTGTAAACGTAAAGCTTTGGAAAAGTTCCTGATTCTACTAAGTGAGAATTTACAATTAAATTTAAACCTAATAAATAAATTATCTTATTGCTAATAACCAAATTTTCCAGATTGCCAGATCTAAGCAATCTATTCAAAATAGACCTGTGGAATTTTGGACTTTTTGATTTGTCCTCCAACTGTTCGACACAGAATTCTCCCACTGGGTATTCCCAGTTCTACCTAAACTATATCACATTTTAGAAGTAATTGGCTGTTCTCATCTCAGCTTTATTTAGATACTGTTCATGTAGATTTAGAAGCTTCATCTATCATATGTCTAGTGTCTGTGTATCATGGAAACACTGCCATCTGCCAGTGAGTGAAACTACATCTCTTTCTTACACATGCACAAACACAGAGGCAAGTGTTTGTGCATGATTGTACAAGATAACAGACTAGCTTTTGAAGCATTAGCTTTGAGCGGGCTTACTAGTTATATATATCACAGTGTAATAGTCTAAAACAAAGGTGAAACTCAATAATTGTTTCACCAGAAGGTTGCACCTAGGGAAGCCAATCCCGGAGCATTTTTTCAATCCCGGATTTCGGGATTGAAAAATGCCTAATCCCGGGATTCCCTTCCCTAATTTAAAAAACGCACCCCGGCCGCCCCGCATATTTACTTACATGTGGGCTGGGGTGCGGTGCGGCCGGGTGTGTGGGTGGGCAGCCGGCCAGCCGGCCGGGTGTCTGTGGAGCCAGGCAGCCGAGTGGGCGTCAGGGGAGCCGGCGGGTGGATGGGCGGGGAGCCGGCAGGTGGATGGGCGGGGAGCCGGCCGGATGGATGGGCGGGGAGCCGGCCTGGAGGGTGGGTGGATGGGCGGCTAGCGGGGCGGGCAGCGAGCCGGGGGTGGGGGGGCGGGCTTCTGGGGAGCCAGCCGGGTTGGTGGGCAGGGGCAAACGCATGCTGCACAGAGCCACACTGGCTCTGTGCAGCTGCTTGGCCTGCGCAGCGTGACCTCTGTACTCGTCACGCTGCGCAGGGATGTACTGCCGGGGAAGGGAGAAGCCGGGCAGTGTCTGAGCACACGCTCAGACGCTGGCCGGCATTAGACTGCACATGCGCGGTCTAATCCCGAAATTCCGGGATTGGAAACTCCAATCCCGGGATTGAAATTCCGGCGTTTTAGGGGCCAAATCCCGGGATCCCGCCGATCCCGATCCCGGGATTGGCCACCCTAGTTGCACCTACAGTATATAGCCTGTCATGCTGCAAACTGTTTGCCATAAAGTTTTGCTACCACTTTTCCCATCTCCAGTGTTGCCCAAAAATGACTACTAGTGGGTACTACTGGTACCAACTTAATTAGTGGGAGGAGGCTTGGCCCCATGTCTCAGTACCCAGGCCATTCCTACTCTCAACGGCCCTTCCCATCTCTACCAGTCATGGTTCCATTAAATGTTGACTGTGTCCGCACACTACATACAGCAGTGGCACACGTAGGGGGGTTCTGTGTACCTAGAAACCCCCCTGCCAGGCCGATACTTATACGTTTTCTTTTGCACACCTCCTCTTGAGTACAGACTCCGGACAACACAGGTGCCAATGTGTTCTGCTGTCGAAGGCCGGTATTTAATTTATCCCTAAAAACATTGTGTGTGGAAAAACTGATGGATTTGTCAATTTTCTTAACCATTCAATTTGGACACCCGACAAAATACTAAAAACTTTTTCGGTGGAACCTGTTTGGTTTCGCCAGAAAAATTGGTTTTGTCAAAAAAGGGGATTTTGCTTCACCTGCAGGAGTGGCCGGTTTATCGAGCTAATAGAATAGCCCACAGCAAGACAATAACCCCCTATCAATGATCGGAGGTAAGGGAATACCAGCCAAATTGTGTGTGTGGGAGGTGGAGTACAAAGGCCCCCATACATTAGTCCGACTTGTCCTAAGGACAAGTCGGACCTGATTCCCCCCTGCAGCTCCCCGGGAGGGGGACACACGATATGGCACTTGATGTGCCAAGTTTTGCAAATGATACATCGCATGCGATGTATCATTTGCAACTCCCGGGAGCTGCAATGTGAAGGGAGCAGGGGGCAGGGGGACATTGAGGCGGCTGGGGGGACGGACGCTGCGGGGGACACAGAGGCGGCAATTACTTACAGCTGAGCCGGGCAGGGGGAGCCGGGAGCTGTCTGTACTGAAGAAAAAAAAAAAAGCCCATACAATGAATGGGCAGCCTGTGATTGGCTGCTGAGCGCTCTCTCAGCCAATTGCTGACTGGCTGAGAGAGCACTCAGCCAATCACAGGCTGCCCATTCATCAGCGTCCCCCCCACCTGCATTGACGGCTACCTGGGGGAGCGGCAGGCGGTGCAGATGGAGACCGGGGGCGCGGCGGGAGAATATAAAGAAATCTTATTCAAAAGACCGGGCGGTCGCTCAGCCAATCAGCGGCCGCCCGGTCTTTTGAATAGGATTTCTTCCTATTCTCCCGCCGCGCCCCCGGTCTCCATCTGCGCCGCCTGCGGTCCTCGCCTGCCGCTCCCCCAGGTACCCACAGATATATCAGATCTGAACATCGTGGGTGCTAAAAAGCACCCATGATGGGTCAGATTCCGATATATCTGATGTTCAGCAGGTCCGACGCCGTGATCTGATCCGATGTGCGCGGGACCGTGCATCAGATCAGATCAGATGTCAAACACCTGCGATTTTGGGCCGATTTCACCCGATTTATCGTCCCAAAGGGCCGAAATCGGGTAAAATCGGCCGAAAATCGCATAGTGTATGGGGGCCTTAAGTGTCTTTTCACATTCTGTAGTCCGTGTGACATAATAAAAAATGACAAAGTTAATAATAGAAGCAGGTCATTGTATAATGATGAAATGGGTGGTATTGACTGTTAGGTGTGAAATAATCATCTCTATTGCAAAAGCATTAATGTCCACCTGACCTACAATATCTAATTCCCCTTTCAGACAGAAAATCCCCAAAAACCCAGGTAATTCCCGGATACAAAAACCCGGGTAGAACTAGGCTGAAAGGTGTTGACCCCCTTTCACACAGCAACAAAAACCTGGGTATTTCCCGTGTCGACCCCTTTCACACAGAAGCCGGATTTTTCCTGTGTCATAAGAAAAGGACAGTTTTAAAGGCACACAGATGAGGTCATGAAAAGTGGGTGGTGACTGCTCAGTTCAGTGCATTAACCATGGCACAAGGATATGTTGTAAACAAGTTTTATTGTTTTTATATACTGGTAGGTACATGTTACCTCATATGGCTGTCAGTATAATTGCAATGTTTGAGTGCACTGTGGCATCTTTTGACTTTCCCAGTCATCTGTTTGTGGATCTCCTCCTCCCCTCTCACTGCCAGCAGCTCTCACCTCTTGCTCCATCCAGTGGGCCATGCTGTCCTTTCTTCAGCTCCCTTATGACCTTAGAGGCCAGCCCCAGTGCCATGCCCTCCCAGCCAATCAGAGAGGTCCATACTCACAACCAATCAGCCAGCACCCCACCAGGAGAGCCAATCAGTGCCTTACAATGTGTAGTAATCCCAAAAACCCAGGTCGCACCCTTTCAGACAGCCGGCGACCCGGGTTTTTGGAATTCAGACCCGGAAAAAACCCTGGTAAATTCCAGGGTTGAAGCCCTGGTATTTTAGACCCGGGTTGACCCTTTAATACAGAGAAAAACCCCGTGTCTACCCTCCTGGACCAGGGAAATTCCCGGGTTTTTTTCTTGTCCGAAAGAGGTATAAGCAATCTTTTTAATACTGACTTTATATATGAAGTTACCTGAGCACAATGAACTAATTGATTTCAACATAATCAATGTCAAACTTCTTCTGTTGACATTGAGAATGTTGACATTGTTACAAAAACATACTGCTTGCATACATATTACACATCTACTGTTTACTGTGCTTTATATTCATACAGCATTACTTTGTCTTGCTTTTTTTCTTAATTTACAGTTGGATGGCGTTTCTTCCTATTGTCTGTTGCTAATGAGGCAAGTGCTTTGCGTAGATGGAGATGCCCAGCAGTGAATGTAACGTCAGTCTACCAGTCATAAGCGAGCTAGAACAGTATTTATAAAAGGCGCATAAAGAATTTGGAACTACCACAAATTGCTGAGAAACAGTAAAGATGAGTATTCCCAGCAAAATATACATAGAATACAAGGTTTATTTCTATTCCCTCTAGGGCTGTATGTTATGGTGGATAACACAAGCATGACAAATAAATTCAAAGAATTAATGAGCCATGAAATTACAGCAACATCTATTAAGATAGTTCTTCAAATAGGCCACTGGGGCAGAGGATATATTTTTAAACCAGGATGTGGATAAATATCTTCATAAATAAGATAGTTATATGCCTATTAAATACAGTTTTTATACCGTTCTTAACATAGCTACTACTAATCTGTGTATGAACTGTAAAATTAGTTTGTATCGACTATCGTTGTTTAAAATTTTATTTGCAGTGTGAAACATTTCCTCACTGCTTTACAACAGCTATCCTTATTTAAGCACTGCATTTCCAGTTAGTATTCATTTTCTGTGCCCTTAAACTGATAAAAAGTTAGTACAGTTAGTTTTAGAAATGCTTTTTGCTATTTAGAAGCATTTATCAACACTCGAAAAGATAATTGTGTAAAAATAAATCTAGTAATCACTAAAAGTCACCCTTGTCTACTTTGTCTTCCAGAACCCGGAAAAGTGGGCGGATCTCCTGCATCCTGCATACTTGCTAGTGAACTCGGCAGGATGGGGTTTGTAAAACCAGGAAATGTGGATTCATGGGTATAGGACCAATATGACTTGGTTCTATGTAAATCACATAGGGCTAGATTCTCTAAGCTTCAAAAGTGATAAAATGGAGAGTGATAAACTATCAGCTCCTACCTGCCATGTCACAGACTGTGTTTGAAAAATGTCAGACAGGAGCTGATTGGTTGGCTGTTTATCACTCTCCATTTTATCACTTTTGAAGCTTAGAGAATCTTGCCCATAATTAAGTCCCTGCCTCCTCTTCTTAGATCATGATTCATGGGATTATGATGTGATGGAGGCTGTGCCTAATGACATAAAGTGTCTGTTACCACCCCCTCATCTCTTTGACCAGCTGCAACTACTTTTTGGGGCTGATACAAGGTTAGTTTCAGTCACTAGGGGTTGGGTTATGGTTAGGGTGTTGGGTAGGAAGGTTAGGATTAGGCACTAATGGGGAGGGTTAGGCTGCATGGTGGGGGTTAGTGTTAGGATGTGGGAAGGGAGGGTTACGTTTGGGGTGGGGACACAGAGAGACAGAAAGAATATTTGCCAGAGCCCTGTTGGATTATCATCATTGGGATGCTGCTGTAGGTCTTCTGGCCACCGGCATTCCATCCTCTGATCATCCATATGTATTCCCAAGAGCATTCTGAAGATGATGATGCAAACCAAGCTTACATATAGGTGCAAATGCATCACAATTTGATTTCGACTATGGGTGAAATTTACTAGGATGAGAGATTCAGAAAGTGAGAGATTTGGTAAGCAAACTCATTTTTTTTAAGGCTGCAAATTATTTACACTTCAAAATCAAACGGGTTTTGCAGTGTAAATGATTGCCACTTAAAAAAAAACCTGGAGATTTCTTACCAAATCTCTCACTTTCTGAATCTCTCATCCTATTACATTTCACCCTACGCATATTGGTAAATATAAAATCCAGTACATGCGGTTCGGGAACTATATACACCCAATTTTCATCCACGTCATCTGCTTAAGGCCATAGTTTTCTTCTTTATTCTTCAAATAGGAAGTTACGTTCTAAGGAGCCAATGCAGAGCTGAAAGTAGGTCATTATTGCTAGCACATACTGTGTATGGAATTTGTGGACCTGCATCTCTGAGACTGGACAGTCCCTATCTGTACATTTGGAGTTGCTGTCATCATTATCATTTTACAATTGAAGAGACGAGTTGGTGATGGTGTTGTGGAACAATTTTCTGGATTTTTTTTTTTTTTTTAAATAAATGAAGGTGTTATAACCTAGGGATCATAATACCAATGTTATTTGAAATGTTGATAGTCTGTTTACTATATTTTGTGGATAAAAATGCTATGTTCAATTCTTAAGTCAGTAACAATTTCTCTTTAACTCTAAATATCTGTTTTTTTTCTAAACATAACAATACCTTCATCCACCTGCCTCTTCAATTATTCCATCCCTATCCCCGAGGCAAGAGATTATTTGTTATAAACAGTTACTTACAGTATATAGTGCCAGCATATTCCATTGCACTTTACAATGGAACACAAAGCAGTTATAGCAGACATTCAGATGGACAAAGAGGTAGTAAGGCTCACCATGCAAGTTTACAATAGGGACATAGGAATTAATACACAAGGATAAGTGCTACATATTGCATTATGGTCGAGTCAGAATGCAGAGATTCGTGTTGGGCTGTATGACATGGTCACACAGCAATGTTTTCATAGGTTCAGGTTGATGTAGAAGTAAACAAAAAAAGTATAAAGTAATGTATGAACTGTATGGAGGAAATGTAATTGGGGCAGATAGCTTATGGACGTAGGGACAGATGCACTAGGTTTCAAAAGTGATAAACAACCAACCAATCAGCTCCTGTCTGACATTTTTCAAACACAGTCTGTGACATGGCAGGTAGGAGCTGATTGGTTGGTTATCACTCTTCATTTTGAAGCTTAGTGCATCTGGCCCGTAATGTGGGTCATTTGTAGATGTGGAATTTAGAGGTGAGTTTTAAGGAAAGGTGTTATTGTGCATGGGAGGGGATTCCATAGAGTGGGTGAATATTTTGGCAAGAAAGATCAGCCTATCAGCTGCATTCAGCACAGACTGTAGTGGTGAGAGTGTTTTTTTTCAGGAATGACCAGTAAGGAGGTGGTGTTTTTTGTAAGATATGGTCATATTATATATATATATATATATATATATATATATATATATATATATATATATATATATATACAAAGCGGTGGGGACCGGCACTTAGACAAAAAGAGCATAGAGGGGTGCCTTCCACAACGGAGGTATATATGAACGAATTTTCCAAATTAATGGAAAATAAGAGGCGGCACTCTCAGTTCAATGTGGCAAAAAAGTGTATTCACAGCATGTTAAAAATAGTGAAAAAACGCAGCCTGTGTCAACAGTTTCGGAGACATTCTCTCCTTCCTCAGGACAGCTGGTGCCAAACTTAACAACAGTGCAGTGCAGAAAAACTAACAGAAATGGCATAAAAAACACATTTATATAGCAAACAGTGCACTTACGTGATCCTGCTGCCGCGCTGGGACCGGAGGCAGGCTTCCGGCATGGGCTGTAGTCACATGACTTCCCACTGTTGTGGGTTGTCTGGGCAACCCGCTGGCGTCCCCCCCGGGCTTCAGAACGGCAAGTGCGCATAGACAATAAGGTGTGCGCGTTGCTGTGAGGCTTAGCCGCGCGCACACTGACATGGTGGTGATCCTGCTGCCGCGCTGGGACCGGAGGCAGGCTTCCGGCATGGGCTGTAGTCACATGACTTCCCACTGTTGTGGGTTGTCTGGGCAACCCGCTGGCGTCCCCCCCCGGGCTTCAGAACGGCAAGTGCGCATAGACAATAAGGTGTGCGCGTTGCTGTGAGGCTTAGCCGCGCGCACACTGACATGGTGCTAAAAAAGGGTGAAAGAAGGGGCAATGTTAAAAACGTGTATAAAAGACAAGGAACGCTCGATTTAACAAAAGCAAAGGTTATAATGCAGTGATGTTGTCTATGTCAGTGTGCTGGGATGATAGATCACTGTAAGTGTGCTGTTTGCGCACACTGGGATTCTGCGAGAGATCGCATACATTATTATACACACCACTTATACAAATAATTGCACACAATACTATCATAGGCAACATGATCTACAATGTATAACATATATGATATATACGAAGAACCCTTTATGTATTCACTGGGCAATCAGTCACAGATATGAAAGATATATATTATAAATTATGAAAAATATATATTATAATTTATAAATTGGATTTTCTAAAATGGGTATTACACACTACAAACTTTCCAGGTATGTAATCAGGCAATTTATATTAGGCGATTTATATTATTCATAAGAAGATGTTAAGGGAAGTTTTTTCGTTCAAGCCTCGGGGTGCTGCGGTGTCCAAGACATAAATCCAGTATGTCTCCCGCTGTAGGAGGCGTTTGTGTCTGTCCCCACCACGAATTGGAACGGGGACATGCTCAATGATTTGGTAGCGTAGGCTAACCAAGGTGTGTTGATGGGCCTTAAAATGGCGGGCAACTGGCTGGTCGATGTCTTTACCAGCCAGGCAGTTCTTTATCGCTGACCGGTGAGCTGCTGCTCGTTCCTTAAAAGGTCGACTTGTTTGGCCGACGTAGTACAGCCCACACGGGCATTTGATAATGTATATTACAAAGGGGGTGGAGCAAGTGACCACTTGATTTATGGTATATTTTCGACCAGATCTAGGATGTTTGAAAAAAGAACCTGTGTCTAAAAAACGGCAGGCGGTGCATGCAGGGCACCTATAACAACCGGGTGCTTTGATTTGTGTGCCACTGGGTATTGGAGGAATAAGGTTGGTTTTCACCAGGATATCGCGAATATTGCGGCCTCTTTTAAAGCTGGGCATTAAGGTGGTTTGGGCAAAACACGGTAGTTCTTGATCCGTGGTGACCATGGGCCATGTGGCATTAAGAACCCTCGGCAGTGCTGCACTTGTAGACGAGAACGTTGTTACAAATGGAATTCTTTTCCTGGTATCTGGGATTGTGCTTTTGGATAATAGATTTATCCTAGGAATTTTGAGTACTTCCAATTTTTGTTTATTTAGCAAGCGGTAGTCGTATCCTCGTTGTAGAAATTTATTAACAATGGTATCTAATGCCTGATCAAGTTGGTCATGATTGCTGGTAATTCTGGCGATTCTTAGCATTTGAGAGCGGGGTAAGCCCCTCTTCAGGCTAGGTGCATGATGACTGCTATGGTGGAGAAGGGTATTTCTATCGGTCATTTTTGTAAACACTGTGGTTTCTAAATGTCCGTCTCTCAAATGGATAGACACATCCAAATAGTTAATTTGAACGGGACTGGTTTGCATGGTTAATTTGATGGGGTTATTTAGCATATTAATGCTATTAACAAGAGAAGACAATTCTTCTGGACTACCCACCCATATCAACAAGAGGTCGTCTATGTATCGTGCGTAAAATAAAATTTTGTTGGAAATGTTGACATCTGTAAAGAAAAAATTTGTCTCCTGAAAAAACATGTAAACATTTGCTAGCGACGGGGCCACATTGGACCCCATCGCACACCCGGTCAGCTGTAAATAATAATTACCGTTATGGAGAAAATAATTTTTTGTTAATATAAATTCCAACAAACATAGAAATAATGGAATATTTAACCGATCAAAATTATTGGATAACAAAAATGCACGCATCACAGACAGACCCTCGGAGTGGGGGATGACCGTGTAGAGATTGGAAACGTCCATTGTGGTTAACACTGCAGTAGTTGGAATGTCCCGTAGTAGTTGTAGTTTATTCAGTAACTGGGTGGTGTCTTTCAAGAAGTATGGTTGTGACATGACCAGGGGTTGTATCAGGGTATCCAGGAATTGGGAAATGGGTTGGCAGAGGGAACCACGTGCAGAAATGATGGGGCGGACCGGAGGGTTATTGCAATCTTTGTGGATTTTGGGAATGGAATAGATGACTGGGGTGATGGGAAAATCTGAGGATACTGCTGACAGTTCAGAGCGACTACGAAGAATCACGGGTATACCGATGGTTGAGCGGTACACAACCGACAAACATCAGGTTCAAAACCCGTTCCAGATCACAATGGAAATCTCGTAGAGACCCAGCTGGCTCCAATAGCGATAGTGATTTTACATTTCAAGAATCAGATGAAGCATCCTCTTCCACCCAGATCCCTTTCGGCAGAGCCACTCGGGCACGAGGACCCGCTCCGGACCCACCCGTCGTGGAGGGCAAACGGAAAGGCTCCACAAAGCCGCCCATAAACAAAGCGAAAAACTAATTTTTAACCTATCCTCCACACCGCTGATCCCTGTTGAATACAATGTGCTGTCCAAAGGCCTTTCTTTTGTTCCGACGACACAACATAAAGATATCGAATGGAAAATCGACTTACATCGATTCAATCGGAACTTACGTGTCAAGGAGCTTTTTCAGCATCAAGCCCCGACCACAGTGCCTGATATACATCAAGATTACCTCAGAGCACACAGTAAATCAACATTTGATCCGTCCTCCCAAAACCCGTCCCTTAAAACGTTCTCGCGCCTCTTGGACAATTCTATCAGCAAATTGGACAAAGTGCAACCAGATCGCCACCACAATCTTTCCAAGGTTGAACATCAAGCACTCCAAACTCTGTCCAAACGTCAAGATATCATTGTGCGCCCGGCGGACAAAGGGGGCGGCATAGTCGTCCAAGACCGTGTCCAGTATGTTGCCAATCTAGATTTACATCTGGCGGATACTAAAACATATAAAAAACTGTCCGGTGACCCAACTGCCACTTTCAAAAGGGAACTTGACCGCATATTACTATGTGCTGTTGAAGAAGGTCACATCAGCAAGAAAGTCCACAAAACCCTATCCTCAGATTTTCCCATCACCCCAGTCATCTATTCCATTCCCAAAATCCACAAAGATTGCAATAACCCTCCGGTCCGCCCCATCATTTCTGCACGTGGTTCCCTCTGCCAACCCATTTCCCAATTCCTGGATACCCTGATACAACCCCTGGTCATGTCACAACCATACTTCTTGAAAGACACCACCCAGTTACTGAATAAACTACAACTACTACGGGACATTCCAACTACTGCAGTGTTAACCACAATGGACGTTTCCAATCTCTACACGGTCATCCCCCACTCCGAGGGTCTGTCTGTGATGCGTGCATTTTTGTTATCCAATAATTTTGATCGGTTAAATATTCCATTATTTCTATGTTTGTTGGAATTTATATTAACAAAAAATTATTTTCTCCATAACGGTAATTATTATTTACAGCTGACCGGGTGTGCGATGGGGTCCAATGTGGCCCCGTCGCTAGCAAATGTTTACATGTTTTTTCAGGAGACAAATTTTTTCTTTACAGATGTCAACATTTCCAACAAAATTTTATTTTACGCACGATACATAGACGACCTCTTGTTGATATGGGTGGGTAGTCCAGAAGAATTGTCTTCTCTTGTTAATAGCATTAATATGCTAAATAACCCCATCAAATTAACCATGCAAACCAGTCCCGTTCAAATTAACTATTTGGATGTGTCTATCCATTTGAGAGACGGACATTTAGAAACCACAGTGTTTACAAAAATGACCGATAGAAATACCCTTCTCCACCATAGCAGTCATCATGCACCTAGCCTGAAGAGGGGCTTACCCCGCTCTCAAATGCTAAGAATCGCCAGAATTACCAGCAGTCATGACCAACTTGATCAGGCATTAGATACCATTGTTAATAAATTTCTACAACGAGGATACGACTACCGCTTGCTAAATAAACAAAAATTGGAAGTACTCAAAATTCCTAGGATAAATCTATTATCCAAAAGCACAATCCCAGATACCAGGAAAAGAATTCCATTTGTAACAACGTTCTCGTCTACAAGTGCAGCACTGCCGAGGGTTCTTAATGCCACATGGCCCATGGTCACCACGGATCAAGAACTACCGTGTTTTGCCCAAACCACCTTAATGCCCAGCTTTAAAAGAGGCCGCAATATTCGCGATATCCTGGTGAAAACCAACCTTATTCCTCCAATACCCAGTGGCACACAAATCAAAGCACCCGGTTGTTATAGGTGCCCTGCATGCACCGCCTGCCGTTTTTTAGACACAGGTTCTTTTTTCAAACATCCTAGATCTGGTCGAAAATATACCATAAATCAAGTGGTCACTTGCTCCACCCCCTTTGTAATATACATTATCAAATGCCCGTGTGGGCTGTACTACGTCGGCCAAACAAGTCGACCTTTTAAGGAACGAGCAGCAGCTCACCGGTCAGCGATAAAGAACTGCCTGGCTGGTAAAGACATCGACCAGCCAGTTGCCCGCCATTTTAAGGCCCATCAACACACCTTGGTTAGCCTACGCTACCAAATCATTGAGCATGTCCCCGTTCCAATTCGTGGTGGGGACAGACACAAACGCCTCCTACAGCGGGAGACATACTGGATTTATGTCTTGGACACCGCAGCACCCCGAGGCTTGAACGAAAAAACTTCCCTTAACATCTTCTTATGAATAATATAAATCGCCTAATATAAATTGCCTGATTACATACCTGGAAAGTTTGTAGTGTGTAATACCCATTTTAGAAAATCCAATTTATAAATTATAATATATATTTTTCATAATTTATAATATATATCTTTCATATCTGTGACTGATTGCCCAGTGAATACATAAAGGGTTCTTCGTATATATCATATATGTTATACATTGTAGATCATGTTGCCTATGATAGTATTGTGTGCAATTATTTGTATAAGTGGTGTGTATAATAATGTATGCGATCTCTCGCAGAATCCCAGTGTGCGCAAACAGCACACTTACAGTGATCTATCATCCCAGCACACTGACATAGACAACATCACTGCATTATAACCTTTGCTTTTGTTAAATCGAGCGTTCCTTGTCTTTTATACACGTTTTTAACATTGCCCCTTCTTTCACCCTTTTTTAGCACCATGTCAGTGTGCGCGCGGCTAAGCCTCACAGCAACGCGCACACCTTATTGCCTATGCGTACTTGCCGTTCTGAAGCCCGGGGGGGGACGCCAGCGGGTTGCCCAGACAACCCACAACAGTGGAAAGTCATGTGACTACAGCCCATGCCGGAAGCCTGCCTCCGGTCCCAGCGCGGCAGCAGGATCACCACCATGTCAGTGTGCGCGCGGCTAAGCCTCACAGCAACGCGCACACCTTATTGTCTATGCGCACTTGCCGTTCTGAAGCCCGGGGGGGGACGCCAGCGGGTTGCCCAGACAACCCACAACAGTGGGAAGTCATGTGACTACAGCCCATGCCGGAAGCCTGCCTCCGGTCCCAGCGCGGCAGCAGGATCACGTAAGTGCACTGTTTGCTATATAAATGTGTTTTTTATGCCATTTCTGTTAGTTTTTCTGCACTGCACTGTTGTTAAGTTTGGCACCAGCTGTCCTGAGGAAGGAGAGAATGTCTCCGAAACTGTTGACACAGGCTGCGTTTTTTCACTATTTTTAAAATGCTGTGAATACACTTTTTTGCCACATTGAACTGAGAGTGCCGCCTCTTATTTTCCATTAATTTGGAAAATTCGTTCATATATATATATATATATATATATATATATATATATATATATATATATTTTTAGATGTATGTAACATGATTTGGAAACAGAATTAACATGGGAACAAAGGACAGAGTTAATGATGACACAGGCATCGAGCTTGAGGCGTAAGGGCAGTTTTCACATTATCAACAGGGAATAGAGATGTCGGGTCCACTGTACAAAGGTTTAATTAGGATTACTCATACTTACAATTTTGCATAATCTGCATGACATACCATTGAGCAGCCTCACTAAGCATAGCCTGCAGGTTTAGGTTTAGGCTGTTGAATGGGTAGGTTAGGCTAAGGTGGTAGGGTATGAGGATTAGGGAAAGGCAGTAGCTAGGAGGGTAAAGGTGCCCACACACGCACCGATCCCGGCGGTGCGATGCTATGCGATGGGGTGCGCGCTCCCGCGGCACCTCATCGCACAGTACAAAAAGTATGTGCTGCACATACTTTTTGTACTAGCTTTCTATCGCATCGCATCGCATGCACATCGCATGAACAAGGCATACGATGCAATGCAATGCGTGCTAGTTAAGCACAGAACGCACGCCGGGATCAATGCGTCTGTGGGCACCTTTAGGGTAAGTCTGTGGGGTGGGTTAGGCTGTGGGGAGAGAGGGTTAGAGTTAGGTGGGTAGGGGGAAGGTAATTTTTCTGCCCATCGGGATGCTGGCGTCGATATTATGACCACCATCATCCCCAATGCCAGTCATCCGTATGTATCCCATATAAAGATATGTCTGTAAATAGTCCAATAACAACATCATGGTACAGTAACAACCATATAATGCTGTAGCTTGTGCATTATACCAAAACTCAGTATGTTGCCATAAGGACACATCATGTCAGCAGCAATGTGCCACCATGTTGCTACATCAAACGGTCTTACAGACTCATCATGCCATTACATATCCTCATCATGATGACACCATGTTAATGAGTGCTATTAGTAGCTTTCATCTAAGGTAAGTAACTCACTAATTTATACAGATAAAATAAATCAAAGTGGTTACATGGCTGCTTACTGTTCAAACAATCAGACAGCAGGTTACCATATACAGTACATGGAAAACACTCTACGTTTCACCTGTGTATTTTTTCTCCCTAATGATTATGTGTAAAGAACTGATGTTTGTACTGAGGAAAACAGTAATGATATATAAGGAGTAATGCACACACACACACACACACACACACACACACACACACACATATTGTATATATACATACATATATATATATATATATATATACATATATATATATATATATATATATATATATACATATATATATATATATATATATATATATATATATATATATATATATATATACATATATATATATATACATATATATATATATATATATATATATATATATATATATATATATATATATATACATATATATATATACATATATATATATATATATATATATATATATATATATATATATATATATATATATACATATATATATATACATATATATATACATATATATATACATATATATATATATATATATATATATATATATATATATATATATATATACATATATATATATATATATATATACATATATATATATATATATATATATATATATATATATATATATATATATATACATATATATATATATACATATATATATATATATATACATATACATATATACATATATATATATATATATATACATATATATATATATACATATATATATATATATATATATACATATATATATATACATATACATATATATATATATATATATATATATATATATATATATATATATATACATATACATATATACATATATATATATATATATATATATATACATATATATATATATATATATATATATATATATATATATATATATATATATATATATATATATATATATATATATATATATATATATATATATATATATATATATATATATATATATATATATATATATATATATATATATATACAGGTTGAGTATCCCGTATCCAAAATGCTCGGGACCAGGAGAATTTTGGATAACGGATTATTCCGTATTTTGGAATATTTTAATATTTCAATTATGTATTTTGAAGTATCTTGCATTTATGCTGTATAAACACATCAAACACATGCAATGCACACAAATATATTTTATTTGTTCAAAAAACAAGGTTTCAAAACATGAAACAAAATTTGTGTACTATCTCAGATATTGAATTTGAATGCCAAGCAATCATTTTCTTGTACATATATAGTGCCAGTTACATATCATGCCCTCAGTAGTGCTGTTACAAATGTCCCTAGTGAGTTTTTAGCAAAGAAATTTTTTTTTCACACTTTCTGGAATGTATGGTTTTCTCGGAATAATTCGGATAAGGGATATTCGGATACGGGATACTCAACCTGTATATATATATATATATATATATATATATATATATATATATATATATATATATATATATATATATAGACAGATAGATATATAACTATCTATCTATCTATCTATATATATATATATATATATATATACATACACATATCATCTATATTTATGTGTAGTGTCTGTGTGTTTCTGAAACACTGCCATCTGTTGGCAACGAGTGAAACTACATCTCTTTCTCTCTCACACATGCATAAACACAGAAGCAGTCACAAGGTAGCAGACTAGCTTTTGAAGCATTTGATTTGGGCGTGCTTACTAGTATATACGTGTGTGTGTGTGTGTGTGTGTGTGTGTGTGTGTGTGTGTGTGTGTGTGTGTGTGTGTATGTATGTATGTATATATATATTTTCCTGGTGGAACCGGCACTCCATGGGTGGATTCAGCTGCCTGGGTGCCCTTGTATAATCAATATACCGATCCAAGGTGGGGATAAATCCTGGTAGAAAGGTCCCACCTCACGGCACTCCAAAGGACTTAACAACGCTGGTGATAACTGTTTTAATTACAACGTTTCGAGACACTGAGTCTCATCGTCAGGTGTACAGTGAACAACAAAATAAGGCACAATATACCTTCATATATAGGTGCATAGAAGATCCCCGCTGTGAGGCGACAGCCAGCGTGTGCTGTCCGTCGGAAGGCGCTGGGAGATGACGTCACCCTGTATCATAGGGGATCAATACTACATTTACAGATGTGTTGCGTGTGCGCTGGAGCATGTCGGCTTTTAATGTCCTACACAATATATGCACTGCTTCATAGAAGACGTGCACATTATTGAGCTATTTTCTACAGTGACGTTTAACCTATACTGTGGTGTCCGCCTGTTCACCATGCAGCACAGTGGTCCCCGGCTTTTAATGTTTAATATTGTGTTTTCACCTTTTATCTGCACAGTCACTCTTTAAGCTATTTGCCACTATGTATCCACTTTGTTGTTTGAGATCATATTCCCCGCTAGGATGAGACGTCGGGACCAGGCGTCCTGAAGTTGGCAGGCAACGGAATGACCCGGCATCGGCTTGACGTCATCTCCCAGCGCCTTCCGACGGACAGCACACGCTGGCCGGCGCCTCATACGCTGGCCAGCGATCTTCTATGCACCTATATATGAAGGTATGTTGTGCCTTATTTTGATGTTCACTGTACACCTGACGACGAGACTGTGTCTCGAAAAGTTGTAATCAAAACAGTTATCACCAGCGTTGTTAAGTCCAGGGCTGGACGGGGACCAGAAATCTGCCCTGGGATTTTGCACAAACAGGCCCACCCATAGCAGGCCGGACCCTTGTGTGGCAAAAGGGGTGTGGTCTCATGGAAAGGAGGCGTGGCATCACAAAAAGAAGGCATTACACTGCCCATTACACATTATGGAACACACCATAATGCCCATTACACAAAATGCTGCACACCGTAATGTCCATTATACAAAATGCTGCACACCATAATGCCCGTTGCACAAAATGTCCTGGTTCCTGTGCATGGACTCCCAGTTATATATGTATATATATCAGTTAGTATATATGTATACAGGGCCGAAACTAGGGTTTCCGGCGCCCGGGGCAAGGCAGTCATTTGGTGCCCCCCCCCCCCTTTTGTGAAAGCATACCTCCCAACATTTGAAGCTTCGTAGTAGTGATGCTGCTGCGCGCCTCAGGCGCGCCGAAATTTTCGGGGGGAGTGGCCTGATTTGGGGGCGTGGCCTATAATCGCGGCTCTCCCGCGAGGCCACGCCCCCATTTTGCCGCTATGGGGGCACGACCCAGAGGCTCTGTGAGCCTCTAGCCATGCCCCCAGCCCCCTGGCTGCGGGAATAGACGCTGTGCGCATGCGCACAGCGTTTATTCCCCGCTGCTTAGCAGCTAACAGGGGGGACCGGACCAAATGACGCCTTGTCCCTGGCGCCGGAGACCCCCCCCTCCCCGCACAGTCCTCTCACCACCACGGCTGCTGCCCTTCTCCTCCTCATCCCATGCTGCTGCTGTCCGGGCTGGGTCACGTGGGGCGGCGGCGGACAGCTGGGTGTGGCTCTCCGGGCTTCCTAACTCAGCCTCCTCTCCTCCGTTGAAGCCGCAGCATGTGAGGCAAGAATGGTGTATCCGCATCTTACTTTGACTTCGTCCGTCTCCTACTAGCGCTGCGGCGGGAAGCGCTGATGACTTCAAAAAGACTTGCCGGGCGCTGATTGGCTGAATTCAGGGGAGAAAAGAGAGGTGTTTTTTGTTGGTCGCACAAGACACAAATATGATGGACCCCCCAAAAATGATTCGTACGTCACAATATAGTGTATCATAAAATAGGGGGTGTGCTACCAACGGACATATGGGTAATGAAGAATTCAAGAAGAAGAGAGAAGAGATGTCCTTTATGGGTGCACCAAAAAGATATTAAAACTTAACCTTTATTAAATGATTATTCTAAGAACTGAGAGATAAAAATTACAGACATATAACAACAGACAAAGGTGGGGTTCACACAATTTTAAAAACTGGGTGGTGGGCAGATGTGGCAGAAACTTTAATCAAGTATCAGTGTGTTTTAGACAGTCTGTAATCCTGGTCTGTACAGATAGGAATAATTCTTCTGTCAGTTCAGGATACTTATGCGAAAGCGGGTTCAAATAGAAACCTCTTTAATAATTGTGCTTTCTAAGACGCTTGGTTCATACAGTAAGTAAGTGAGGTCTGGTCAGCTCATAGAGTAGATTGTGGGCGTAATCACAGGATCAACACACACTGTAATAATTGGACAGTGTGTGTGTGTCTATGCACTAATAACTCCAATGAAGGAGGATCCCTAAACGTCGTAGCCCCCTTGGGGTATGCGTGTTAGACCGGTGCTGCTTCTCCACAGTTGTATATGGCCAATTGCCTAATATACAGGGGTGCACTATCAGGCGTGAAAACGCTCTTGGATTAGATAGTGTCAGACCCCACTGGTGGAGACTCCCACGGATGTGCCACAATAGTTAGAAGTGGTTTATCCGTAATGCAGTGGAACACTATCGAGCGTGAGGACGCTCCGTGGTGAGATAGTGTATATTCCTCACTAGTGGGGAGTAGCGTGGCTGCACTGCTGAAATGGTCTGTGCCGCACGTCCAATGGAGCCGCCTCCGGTTGGACTGTTAGACTCAAACGTGAGCGCCTTGAAAAAGGCTCCAGCGTCAGGTCACTGTCTAAATACAGAATCAAAATGCATCAGTATGAAAAATAATAAAGACTGCCTACATCTGCCCACGCACCGCTAGCCGGCACGCGCTTCGCAGATACAGCTTCCTCAGGGCCACAAGGAAGCTGTATCTGCGAAGCGCGTGCCGGCTAGCGGTGCGTGGGCAGATGTAGGCAGTCTTTATTATTTTTGATACTGATGCATTTTGATTCTGTATTTAGACAGTGACCTGACGCTGGAGCCTTTTTCAAGGCGCTCACGTTTGAGTCTAACAGTCCAACCGGAGGCGGCTCCATTGGACGTGCGGCACAGACCATTTCAGCAGTGCAGCCATGCTACTCCCCACTAGTGAGGAATATACACTATCTCACCACGGAGCGTCCTCACGCTCGATAGTGTTCCACTGCATTACGGATAAACCACTTCTAACTATTGTGGCACATCCGTGGGAGTCTCCACCAGTGGGGTCTGACACTATCTAATCCAAGAGCGTTTTCACGCCTGATAGTGCACCCCTGTATATTAGGCAATTGGCCATATACAACTGTGGAGAAGCAGCACCGGTCTAACACGCATACCCCAAGGGGGCTATGACGTTTAGGGATCCTCCTTCATTGGAGTTATTAGTGCATAGACACATACACACTGTCCAATTATTACAGTGTGTGTTGATCCTGTGATTACGCCCACACCCTACTCTATGAGCTGACCAGACCTCACTTACTTACTGTATGAACCAAGCGTCTTAGAAAGCACAATTATTAAAGAGGTTTCTATTTGAACCCGCTTTCGCATAAGTATCCTGAACTGACAGAAGAATTATTCCTATCTGTACAGACCAGGATTACAGACTGTCTAAAACACACTGATACTTGATTAAAGTTTCTGCCACATCTGCCCACCACCCAGTTTTTAAAATTGTGTGAACCCCACCTTTGTCTGTTGTTATATGTCTGTAATTTTTATCTCGCAGTTCTTAGAATAATCATTTAATAAAGGTTAAGTTTTAATATCTTTTTGGTGCACCCATAAAGGACATCTCTTCTCTCTTCTTCTTGAATTCTTGGCTGAATTCAGCCAATCAGCGTCCGGCAAGTCTTTTCGAAGTCATCAGCGCTTCCTGCAGCCGCGCTAGTAGGAGATGGACAGAGTCAAAGTAATATGCAGCTACAGCGTCTACACCTGTCACCGGACCTCACAGCGCCCCTCACCTCCAGCGCCCGGTGCGCGTGACCCCCCAGCCCCCCCCCTAGTTACGGCCCTGATGTATATATATATATATATATATTGTAGGGGCTCTGCACACACTAAATTAACTGATAATAAATAGTGGAGATTTGGTTCATCAATTGAACAATGCATTTAAACAATGTGGTCACAAGCCATAGGGCACCCCAAAACTAGGAAAGGTGAGTGCCGATGTTAAGTGTATATATATTATATATATATATATATATAAAAACAAGATTTCCAGATGCGCTAATGTCCACAACTTTTTACGGTCTCAGATGCCTTTAAAGTGCAGTGAAGACTTTTCTCCAGGGGGTTAACTGTCTCCAGTCACCAGGAAATTTTTCATGGAAAAGAAATGGAGGAGGCGCACACCGTGAGTATAGTATAACAACACTTTTACTAAAAATAACAAGCTCACGTACACTTAGATTTTAAAATATGAGCATATTCATTGTCACCAGTGTATCCACAGCGGTAACCGGCACCTGGGCTAGCAGCAAGCCGACTCTCTCTCTTGGTGGGGAGCAGCAGCACGTTGTCACCAGGATCAACAGACCAGACCACCGGGCTTCCAGCTTCACTGCACGGCGTGTGTGTGCAGTGACGCTGGAAGCCCGGTGATCTGGTCTGTTGATCCTGGTGACAACGTGCTGCTGCTCCCCACCAAGAGAGAGAGTCGGCTTGCTGCTAGCCCAGGTGCCGGTTACCACTGTGGATACACTGGTGACAATGAATATGTTCATATTTTAAAACCTAAGTGTACGTGAGCTTGTTATTTTTAGTAAAAGTGTTGTTATACTATACTCACGGTGTGCGCCTCCTCCATTTCTTTTCCATATATATATATATATATGTGGCCGCTGTACATAAATGAGTATCTCACCCTACCTTGGTGGAAGATCAGTTCTCCTCCAAGCTTGTCCTTTTTTTAGCTGTGGCAGGGTAGAGCCGGAGCTGAGAGGAGGAAAGCGGCCGGAGCTGGGGGGGCTAAGCCGGATGGGCAGGAGAGGCAGCTTCCACCTCGAGGGGAAGGGTGTGGGCCGCGGCCGTGCAGCAGCACACACAGGGCAGCAAAAGACCAGCTGCTACCCTGGCTGTACCATCGGCCAGTCTGGCCCTGGTTGGAGTGCCGTGTGGTGGGACCGTCCTACCAGGATTTATCCCCACCTTGGATTGGTATATGATGACGGTTTGGAGACAGACCGAAATGTAGAAATACTACAATAAAAGAAGCAACTATTTTTCACTAGCCCATGAGTGCCGCTGTAATTCTTTCCATATCTACACATTTGCAACTGAAGGCACCTGGCAATAAGGATCTCTGCAAAGCGTGAGTGCCGGACCGCAAAAGACTTTCTCTCTCTCTCTCTCTCTCTCTCTCTCTCTCTCTATATATATATATATATATATATACAGGTTGAGTATCCCGTATCCGAATATCCGTTATCCGAATTATTCCGAAAACCATACTTTCCAGAAAGTGGGAAAAAAAATTTGTTTAGCTAAAAACTCACTGGGGACATATGTAACAGCACTACTGAGGACATGATATGTAACTGGCACTATATATGTACAAGAAAATGATTGCTTGGCATTCAAATTCAATATCTGAGATAGTACACAAATTTTGTTTAATGTTTTGAAACCTTGTTTTTTGAACAAATAAAATATATTTGTGTGTATTTTATGTGGTAATAAAATATATTTGTGTTTATTTTATGTGTTTATACAACATAAATGCAAGATACTTCGAAATACATCATTGAAATATTAAAATATTCCAAAATACGGAATAATCCGTTATCCAAAATTCTCCTGGTCCCGAGCATTTTGGATACGGGATACTCAACCTGTATGAATATATATATATATATATATATACACACAGAAGTTTTTTGTCCCCAAAGACAAAATGAGTCGGCACTCCACGTTTTCCAAAAATCCACGATCCCGCCGGCGTGCGCTCAACTTCCGGGTCCCGGCGCATCACTGGATTGCCCTTGCGTCACTTCCGCTCAGCGTTTGGCTCCGTGACACGCACTGGTTTCCGTGTTTGCGGTTCACGAGACGGCGTCACAGTGGGGGCGGGTTTGCAGCTCCTATTGGGTGATAAGGCAAAGAGAAAATATAAGCATCTCTGTAAAGGCCCCCATACACTATGCGATTTTCGGCCGATTTCATCCGATTTCGGCCCTTTGTAAAAAATGGCACATCAAGTGCCAATCTTATCAAGCTCCCCCGGGGAGCTGCCGGGGAAGCTCAGAGGGAAGTAGGGGGCGACTTGTTCTCAGGACACGTCGCACTAGTGTATGGGGGCCTTAAGTCTTTGCACGTGTGTCAAGTAATGTAAACAAAAGCGGTGAGATAGTGATAGTAAAGTAACCCCTTGTGAACCTGTAAAGAAAAAATGTGTCTGATAGAAGAAGAAGAAAAGGTTATATAGTGATAACAATAGTATTTATAGGTCTGTCATGCCGGCCTGCTAAATGCTTATACATATACATATACATAACAATTAATGGATTGTAGCTTATGGACTTTCTAATGCAGGAAGAGAAGGCACCAGTGATTAGTAATGAGGATAGTTGATAAGGTCCTTAAAGGTATATATATATCCTAGTGAGACCATTAGTAAAATGCCCCAGTGTTAACAAATAGAACCAAGTAGATGGATATGTTAGATCATGGAAGAGGGGAAGAAAGCGGGCAACATATAGATGGATTATAAAAAGACATTAAACGAAAACTTTTCATTTAGTCCAGCTGGTGCCATGGTGTTCAGAATGTAAATCCATTTGGCTTCCCTCTGAATGAGAAGCCTCTGTCTGTCTCCTCCTCTTGGTAATGGTGGTATAAAGTCAATGATCTTATACTTTAGACTTGATAGTGGATGTCCAGCAGATTTGAAATGCCGGGGAACCGGTTGGTCTATATCTTTGCCCTCTAGAGCTGTTTTTATAGCTGACCGGTGCCAAGCTGTTCTGGTGCGAAACTGGGTGCTGGTTTGACCAATGTAGTATAACCCACATGGGCACTCTATCATATATACCACGAACTGTATCGTGCATGTGACTACATGTTTGATGTGGTATTTCTGGCCGTTGTGTGGATGTACAAAGAAAGATCCAGGTTCCAAATATTTGCATGTTGTGCATGATGGACATCTGTAACATCCTGGTTTTTTGGCTTGAATGTTAAACAGTTGTGGTGGTACTGGGGGTGCTGGGTTAGTTTTCATGAGGATGTCTTTGAGGTTTCTACCACGTTTGTAACATGGCATCAACGTTTTATTTTGTGCACACTTGAGACTGGCGTCACTAGATGCTATTGGCCATAGAGCTCTCAGAGCTTTAGGGGTGATGGAATTGACTGCCGTGTACTTCATAATGAACGGTATTCTGGTATCCACAGGAGGTTTAACCGTAGGATGTAACAAAGAGGCGCGGGTCTTCTTGATGACTTCTTGCTTGGTAATCAACAGTTGGGTGTGATCGTATCCCCTCTCAATGAATAAATTCACGATGTGGTCCAGAGCTTGATTCAAGCATTCTGGGTCACTTGTGATACATGCCATTCTGTACATTTGGGACTTTGGCAAACCTAGTTTTAAAGCTGCAGGATGACAACTGCTATGGTGTAACAGACTGTTCTTGTCTGTGGGCTTGTGGAAGACTGTTGTTTTTATTTTGTGGTCTTGGACACTTAAAGTAACATCTAGATAGTCTATGCTCACCATGCTGTATGTGTGAGTCAGTTTGATGGGGGTGTTCATGTTGTTAATTGTCTCCACTAGTCTTTGGAGTGCCATTTCTGAACCAGTCCATAACAGAAGTAAATTGTCTATATACCTTGTATATAGACAGATGTTTTGCATGATGTCAGGGTCGGAGAAGAATAATTTTTTTTCCATGGCGATCATATAAATATTTGCTAGCGATGGGGCCACATTGGACCCCATCGCACATCCGCTGTGAACTCCAATAATTCCAAGAACAGTGGTATGCTGAGATCTGCAAATTGATTGGCCTCAAGGAAGTCGCGCACTGAGTTAATGCCTTCTGTGTGAGGGATTACTGTGTATAAATTTTTGACATCTAGTGTGCACATGATCAAGTTGTTAGGTATTGTCCCCAGATTGTTCAATTTCAAGGGCAGTTGTGTGGTATCCTTCAGGTAGTAAGGCTGGCTTAATATCAGTGGTTGTAATAGATGATCCAAAAATTGCGCTATGGGCTGGCACAGGGACCCAACTGCTGAAATAATCGGATGTCCCGGGGGCTTGGTAAGGCTCTTGTGTACCTTAGGAGTGGTATATATGACTGGTACAGTTGGATAAGTTTTGCTCAATGCAGTTTGCAATTTTGGAGTGATGGTGTTATTTTTCTACTGCTCGCTTTAATATTAGGTCCAGAGATTTTTTGTATTCCACAGATGGATTGCTAGGCAGCTTAGTGTACGTGAGCGTATCCAGCAGTTGTTCATCAAGGTCAGATATGTACGTGGTGGTGTTTTGTATGACGATAGCACCCCCCTTATCGGCGGGGCGTATCGTGATGGAAGCATCCTGTGCGAGATCCTTGAGAGCCTATTTCTCTTCTCTGTTCAAATTGTCATGGACCCTGTGGGAGTTAGCCACAAATCTGGACACGGAGCTGTCTAAAAGTCTTGAAAAAGTTTTCAATGAGGGGTTGCCTGAAGGTGGATCAAACGTGGTATTTTTTTTTATTTTATTAATGAATGTGCTGTGTGGCTCGGAGGTTTGTGATGGTCGATGTTGGTAAAATTCTTTAATGTGCATGGATCTGTCGAAGCGATGTTGGTCAATTTTCCATTCCAGATCATTGTGGTGTTGAGTTGGCACAAACGAAAGTCCTTTTTGTAACAGTGTTATTTGTGGTGCAGATAATTCTTTGGATGACAAGTTGTAAACTATGTTCCCCGTCTGTTTAATGGAGGCTTTTTGTATTATTTTGGTCTGGCCCCCCCTACGGGTGGGGTGGGACCAGTTCCTCCGGCCTTGCCCCTAGTGACTCGGCCTAAAGGGACGGCAGTGTGGGGGCTTGTTTCATCGGAGTCGTAGACGGCAAAGTCACTGTCGCTGTTGGACCAAGCCGGGCCACGTGACTGACCGCGTTTTTGTCTCCAATTGTATCTTCTTTGTGAGGTGTTACGGGGTTCAGTGCCCTGCAACCACCTGTATATATATATATATATATATATATATATATATATATATATGTATCCCCAATATTCCAATTCGCGCTAAAGCCTATTTGACAAAATATTTTTACAAAGTGATAAATATTTGTATATATGGCAGCCTCACCACTAAGTTCCCTGAGGGAAAGGGAACGTACAATACCCAATGTCTTTACCCAATAGTGGTATGGCGCCTATAGTAAAGTCCAAATGCAAAATTTGCAAATTCCGTATCGAGTGAAGTAATACAGATGATCTTTTTCAATATTTTTGTTTATTTTTCTTCACAGGATAGTCGGATAAAAAACGCTTGTAGTCAATCCCAACGCGTTTCGTCTCACAGAGACTTCATCAGGGGAAATACAATAATCTTGTGGTCGTGATTTTTGTGACAAATGTAGAATGCTGTCTTCATTAAACATTAATTATCCGGAATTGGTTAATTATGTGAGACATGATATCTTAGACCTAGAATATGAATATAAATTAATATCCTGCTGGTAGGTTAATATATAACCGATTAGCGTGACCTAGAATGGAACAGATCTTAATTTCTGTCGACCTCCTTTTTTTAAATATATATATATTGGAGTGGGTAATCCTTGCCTATAAAATTTGCAGGTATTGGAAATCCTGTCAGCCTCCTTTAAATCATGCTAAAAATTGATTTTCCTAAAAACGAGGATGGTGAGTCTTCATCCAAAATAAAAATATAAATATATAAATCTCCAAAGAGACTCCTGTGTGCTTCAGAGATTCTGCTAGCCTCTCTGAAGCACACAGGAGTCTCTTTGGAGATTTATATATTTATATTTTTATTTTGGATGAAGACTCACCATCCTCGTTTTTAGGAAAATCAATTTTTAGCATGATTTAAAGGAGGCTGACAGGATTTCCAATACCTGCAAATTTTATAGGCAAGGATTACCCACTCCAATATATATATATTTAAAAAAAGGAGGTCGACAGAAATTAAGATCTGTTCCATTCTAGGTCACGCTAATCGGTTATATATTAACCTACCAGCAGGATATTAATTTATATTCATATTCTAGGTCTAAGATATCATGTCTCACATAATTAACCAATTCCGGATAATTAATGTTTAATGAAGACAGCATTCTACATTTGTCACAAAAATCACGACCACAAGATTATTGTATTTCCCCTGATGAAGTCTCTGTGAGACGAAACGCGTTGGGATTGACTACAAGCGTTTTTTATCCGACTATCCTGTGAAGAAAAATAAACAAAAATATTGAAAAAGATCATCTGTATTACTTCACTCGATACGGAATTTGCAAATTTTGCATTTGGACTTTACTATAGGCGCCATACCACTATTGGGTAAAGATATATATATATATATATATATATATATATATATATATATATATATCTCAGAAGTCCAGGCACTCAGGCAGAAAAAGCAAAAACTTGGGTGCACCTCAATCCCAGAAGGATAAGTATAAGCAAAACGTCCAAGGTCACTCACAAGATTGGTAATGCTGCACGGCGGCAGACTTACAGTAAATGAGGCAATAGACACAAGGCTGTGTGGGTCAACGTTTTGGGCTGGTGGCCCTTTATCAAGACATAGCAAACAAAGTGAAACTTACTTACATTTATAGCAGATCAAATACAGAGTCATTCAGTGCTCCCACCACCTGGTTAGTCAAAAA
This sequence comes from Crinia signifera, assembly GCF_055691185.1. NCBI lineage: Eukaryota > Metazoa > Chordata > Amphibia > Anura > Myobatrachidae > Crinia > Crinia signifera. Next base: position 174,060,193 of record NC_139217.1, read on the forward strand.
ACAATTAGTCAATCGGATCCAATGGAATATGCATAAATTTATTAAAAATACAATTCTTTATAAAAGGAAAAACATTTTCCTAAACATACATAACATACAACACATAACATACAATAGTATTTAGGCGAAGCTGATAATAGCTTTTGAGTGTCTGTATACTGAGGCTTATTTTATAAAATGACTGTTTGTCATGTTATAGAGGCATTTTCAAAATATAGAGGCTTATATAGTTACCAGTCCCAAGGGCCGTTTATGATGGATAAGTTCCACAGATTTTTGTTGTAATGTCCTATTGGACTTCCTCCCTTTATCTGAGCCAGATAGATGTTTGTAATCCTTTGAGTGGTCAACCTTTTTTCAAAAGGGACCGGCTCCAGGTGGTGTCCGTCCAAAGGAATTTTAGCTGTTACACAGTCAAAGCTGTGTGTAGATTTACTGCGGCGCTGGGCTGGACTGCTTCCGGGCTGAATATGCGAGGCTCCCAAGTACGCGTTTCTCCGCCTGTTTAGTAGGTCAGCGGCTTCATCAGCGGCACCCAGCTGATGAAGCCGCTGACCTACTAAACAGGCGGAGAAACGCGTACTTGGGAGCCTCGCATATTCAGCCCGGAAGCAGTCCAGCCCAGCGCCGCAGTAAATCTACACACAGCTTTGACTGTGTAACAGCTAAAATTCCTTTGGACGGACACCACCTGGAGCCGGTCCCTTTTGAAAAAAGGTTGACCACTCAAAGGATTACAAACATCTATCTGGCTCAGATAAAGGGAGGAAGTCCAATAGGACATTACAACAAAAATCTGTGGAACTTATCCATCATAAACGGCCCTTGGGACTGGTAACTATATAAGCCTCTATATTTTGAAAATGCCTCTATAACATGACAAACAGTCATTTTATAAAATAAGCCTCAGTATACAGACACTCAAAAGCTATTATCAGCTTCGCCTAAATACTATTGTATGTTATGTGTTGTATGTTATGTATGTTTAGGAAAATGTTTTTCCTTTTATGATGAATTGTATTTTTAATAAATTTATGCATATTCCATTGGATCCGATTGACTAATTGTTTTTTGACTAAGCAGCGCCACCTAGGGATACCAGCTAGCTGGATACCTATTATATATATTTTCACTGTGAGAGGTACACAATTCCTCTAAATAGGAGGCTGCAGCTTGGTCAAAAGAATTGATTAAAATCCATACCTACCTATTTTAGGAACCAGCGCTTTTGAGTGACCCTAGTGGCCACACACGTATTGTACTCCCACCACCTGTGCTGCACTCCCAGTCCAGGAAATGATAACATCACCGGCGCACCGGTGCGTGTGTGCTGTCACATGGGAGTGAGTGTCAATCACCGTGTAACGGTTACCAAGGTAACCTAATAAACAAACTGTGGGTCTGGAAGAAAAACCTCAGTGTAAGAAATAGGATAAAAACACAAGTGACCATGGACAACCATATAAATCATACAAGGAAGGTACCAGAGATGCGAAGTGTCCGCGTTGGACAGCGCCGTGTTAACTGAACCCGATAAGAGGTGTCTAACGTGAGAAGTGCTGGGTGCTGAAAGCGGTGTCTAGCCTGAATATGTGTAAGTGCGCAGAAACAAACCACTGCAGAACTGACGTGCGGGAAAAACCAGCCGGGGGTGAGAGACGTGCGGTGACGGTGTGCGCATGTCGGGTGAACGTAGTCAACCCGGTGTGTGTAGACACAGATGGTGTCGATTAAGTGTCAGCGTTGTGTGAACAAGATATAGTGGGTGCAAGTAGTGTGTGTAGACATGAGCAGTGTTGTGAAATAGTGGAAAGTGGTGAGTGTGCACAAGAAACATATAAATAGCAACAAATAATTACAGACTGACTTGAGGACAGGTACGCAGTTTCCACAAGGAAAGGTGAATCGTACCAGGGGACCCGTCTAAGCTGAGTTCAGAGGGTTGGAGGGGCCGAACTGCGTGCACACAGGGGGGAGTTATACATCTCCAGTATGGTACTGGGAGGTGAGCAACCGTGGTTGCGACATTCAACCCTGATCTGCAGGGGTGCCTAGAGAGGCAGTGGCAATGAAAGGGACAACGGGAGTCTGTTAGGGCAGTTCCTGGGTGCTCGGACATCAGAACTGTCTAGAGGAAGCAGTTCATGGGCAGCAGTTCATTCAAGCCATTGGGTTGCACTGTTCCCAGGGTGTGTATCCATTTGGATTCCAATCTGAGCAATGCTTGTCCTCTATCTCCTCCACGAAGGTCAGCAGGTATACAGTCAATCATTTTATATCTCAGGCTCGGAAGACTGTGGTTAAACAGTTTCCAATGCCTGGCTACAGGTTGGTCCGAGCCCTTGTCTCCCAAAGCAGCTCTGATGCTAGACTTGTGCAGCGCAATCCTCTCTTTGAATTGGCGGATGGTCTTTCCAATGTAGAGGGAGCCACAGGGGCATTTAATATAGTATACAACATAGCTGCTGCTACAGGTGAGGGAGTGTCTGATGGGTATTCTGGCTCCTGTTCTAGGATGAAGGAAGTAGTCGCCAATTTCCAATCCACTGCATGTAACACACTTCAGGCATCTATAATTTCCATTCTTTCTTTTAAGGAATGTGGCTGATGTGTCGGCAGTCCGACCTGAGATGTCATTTCGTACGACACAATCTTTAATGTTGCGGCTTCTTTTGTAGGCTGGCATGATCCTAGCATTCTTCAGTGCACTAAGGTTGGGGTCAGTGGTGATCAAAGGCCAAATCTGTCTGGCCGCTCTGATCAGCTTGGTACTGGCTGTAGAGAAACACTGTGTCCAGATGATGCGGTTGGACTGTGCTGGGGGGTCTTTGCATTTTAGTAGGAAGTTTCTGTCCATCTGCAGCACTTTGGCTTTGGTCTTCTTAAGCAGTTTGGTGGGGTACCCTCTGGCAGCAAATTTCTTGGCCATGTTAGTGATTTCCATTTCAGCTGTCTCTAATTCCGAGCATATTCTGCGCGCTCTAAGGAATTGGGAGTAAGGAAGGCTCCACTTGGAAGCCGGCGGGTGGAAGCTACTACCAAGGAGAGCTGTATTCCGGTCCGTGGGCTTGTGGTACACTGAAGTGTTGAGCCTCAGATCCTCCGTCAGAGATATGCACACGTCTAAGAAGTTTATGGTGTCGACACTGGAGTTATAAGTGAACTTAATATCCGAGTCGCTAGTGTTGATGAACTTCATGAAGTTGTCAAAGCTAGTTAGATCCCCATCCCACATCAGGATGATGTCATCGATGTATCTGTAGTACATCTTAATTCTGGCAGCTGTGTCGACATTGGAGAAGAACAGGTCTTTTTCAAGTTCGTGCATGAAGATGTTAGCAACACTAGGGGCTACACAGGATCCCATGGCGACCCCCGACAGTTGTAGATAGTATTTACTATCGAATAAGAAGTAGTTATTAGTGAGAGCAAGGTCCAACAGGTTGATGAAAAAATCTGTATCAGGGCCATTGTAGATTTCACGGTACTTATGAGTTATCCGGGCGCCCGATTTCTAAATCGGGTCGGATCGGGCACATCGCATCGCATCGCATGCGACCATCGGATGCGATGCGATGCGATGCGATGCGATGACCCGATTTTTCCATAGGAATCAATGTTAAAATAGACAGAGTCCATTTTAACATGGAATTCAATGGGAAAAAGGGGTCCTTTTCATACCCCTACTATCCAAGTGGGCATGGAGTTGGATATAAACCTGTGGCGAGCGTAGCGAGCCACCGAGCCCGAAGCGTGGCGAGCGTAGCGAGCCCCGCGAGGGGACATAGAATACCGTCCCCTCGCGGGGCTCGCTTCGCTCGCCACGCTTCGGGCTCGGTGGCTCGCTACGCTCGCCACAGGTTTATATCCAACTCCATGCCCACTTGGATAGTAGGGGTATGAAGAGGACCCCTTTTTCCCATTGAATTCCATGTTAAAATGGACTCTGTCCATTTTAACATTGATTCCTATGGAAAAATCGGGTCATCGCATCCGATGGTCGCATGCGATGCGATGCGATGCGATGCGATATCGCATCGCATCGCATCTGATTGTATGCCTTAACTTAAGGCATACAATCAAAAAATCGGGCGCCCAGATAACTCATAAGTACCGATTTCACTTTCAAACACAGCCCGTCTCACTGCTGCGATCCCACTGGCATGGGATATGCTAGTGTATAGAGATACAACATCGATGGTGCAGAGCAGGTATCTGGCCGGTAATGGGGATAGCTTCTGGAGGTTGATAAGCAGATCAGTGGTGTCTTTGAGGTACGCGTGCTGTTTCTGTACAATAGGCTGAAGAAAAAGATCTAGGAATTGTGCAGCAGTATAGTATAATGAGTCTCTGGCAGCTATGATGGGTCTGCCCGGTGGATTCACTAAATCCTTGTGGATTTTTGGCAGAGTGTGAATGATGGGAACCTTGGGAAAGTCTATAGTGAGAATCTCTTTAATGTTCGCAGGGATGAGATTGGATGATACCGCTTCTGAGAAATTGATCAAATTCTTTTTTGAAGATCATGGATGGATCATGTGGTAATCTGCGGTACTGTATGTAGCAGAGTCCTCCAATTGACGGTATATTTCTTTTTTGTAAGCAGATAGATCCTGGACCACAATGGCACCCCCTTTATCCGCCATTCTAATCACAATGTCCTTATAATTACCCAAGTCTTTGAGGGCTTGATGTTCCATTTTGGACAAGTTAGATGGGGTTTCCCCAGTGTTGGTCTGTGTCTCAGTTATCATCTGGTCCATGTGTCCCAAGAAGCTTTTAATGGACAGATTGTTGGATATGGGGTCGAAGGTGCTTTTTTTGTTGAGGGCTGGATGGGGTGCTGCAGTGGTTGCAATTGTGGGATTGGAGCCAAAGTACTCGCGAAGTCTGAGTCTGCGTCCAAATTTGTATAGATCTACCCGATCCTCGAAGTGCACGGGAGAGTGTGTGGGTACAAATGAGAGGCCCCTATTCAGAACTGTATGTTCAGTGTGGGTTAAGGTTCTCGCTGATAGATTGAATACTATGTCCTCTTTGATCCCTTCTTTTTTTGCTTCTCTGTAGCATTGGCCACCTCTGCGGGTGGGGTGTCGTCTGGGGGTGGGCCTCTCGCCCTGGTAGTAACCCCTAAAGGGGATCTGCGTGCGTTAGAATTCTTGGGATTTCTTCTGCGGTCGGTGTCACTGGAGGATTGGTCACTGGAGGGATCAGTATCAAACCTGGGGTATCGTCTCCGTCTTTGGTAAGGTCTGCGAACCTCTTGCTGGCCCCTGCCGTAGGCCCAGCTGTAAACTTTAAATTCCGCGTAGTCGCGGTTAACTGTTTCCAGTTTGGTTCTTTTGAAGAGGATAAGATCTTGGCGATACTTGTCGATCTGTGTAGTCAGTTGTTTAAGCCAATCTTGGGTCTTGTCAGCCCTGATAGCAGGCAGATGGATCTGTTCAAAGGTTTCAGTCTTTGCTTTAGCAATGTCCAATTCTCGTTTCGATTCCTCGATCACTAGGAGAATTAGATCAAGTGAACATTTATTCAGAACCGATGTCCATCTACGGCAAAATTCAGGGTTGTGTCGACCAATTGTCGGCACATTCTTGACACGAAACCCGCGGGGGATTTTTTTCTCTCTATAGTATTCAGAGAGGGTAACCCCATGCAAGTAAAAGTCTATCTCACGTTTCTTGAGTTTGGTGAGTGTGGTGATCAGGTGTTCAGTAGGTATGGTGCTGTCCTTGTCGGTCAATCTGTCCGTGAAGAGGATGGCTTCAGCTTCCGAATCGGTGAGGACTAGGGTCGCACCGGGAATGAGCGTGATATCCTTAAACCCTGGGGTGGTGTCCTCTGCGGTCATGGCAGTGTGTGAAGACAGTGTGGAAACCAACAGTGAGACAAACGACAAGGTGATGTCCTGTGGTTCACAGAAGGCTCGATGAAGTAGAGATATGGTGCGGTGCCTAGGTTCTCTGTTAGGGTCCACGGAATGGAAACAGGGAAAATATATCTCAGAAGTCCAGGCACTCAGGCAGAAAAAGCAAAAACTTGGGTGCACCTCAATCCCAGAAGGATAAGTATAAGCAAAACGTCCGAGGTCACTCACAAGATTGGTAATGCTGCACGGCGGCAGACTTACAGTAAATGAGGCAATAGACACAAGGCTGTGTGGGTCAACGTTTCGGGCTGGTGGCCCTTTATCAAGACATAGCAAACAAAGTGAAACTTACTTACATTTATAGCAGATCAAATACAGAGTCATTCAGTGCTCCCACCACCTGTGCTGCACTCCCAGTCCAGGAAATGATGACATCACCGGCGCACCGGTGCGTGTGTGCTGTCACATGGGAGTGAGTGTCAATCACCGTGTAACGGTTACCAAGGTAACCTAATAAACAAACTGTGGGTCTGGAAGAAAAACCTCAGTGTAAGAAATAGGATAAAAACACAAGTGACCATGGACAACCATATAAATCATACAAGGAAGGTACCAGAGATGCGAAGTGTCCGCGTTGGACAGCGCCGTGTTAACTGAACCCGATGTCGACACAGCTGCCAGAATTAAGATGTACTACAGATACATCGATGACATCATCCTGATGTGGGATGGGGATCTAACTAGCTTTGACAACTTCATGAAGTTCATCAACACTAGCGACTCGGATATTAAGTTCACTTATAACTCCAGTGTCGACACCATAAACTTCTTAGACGTGTGCATATCTCTGACGGAGGATCTGAGGCTCAACACTTCAGTGTACCACAAGCCCACGGACCGGAATACAGCTCTCCTTGGTAGTAGCTTCCACCCGCCGGCTTCCAAGTGGAGCCTTCCTTACTCCCAATTCCTTAGAGCGCGCAGAATATGCTCGGAATTAGAGACAGCTGAAATGGAAATCACTAACATGGCCAAGAAATTTGCTGCCAGAGGGTACCCCACCAAACTGCTTAAGAAGACCAAAGCCAAAGTGCTGCAGATGGACAGAAACTTCCTACTAAAATGCAAAGACCCCCCAGCACAGTCCAACCGCATCATCTGGACACAGTGTTTCTCTACAGCCAGTACCAAGCTGATCAGAGCGGCCAGACAGATTTGGCCTTTGATCACCACTGACCCCAACCTTAGTGCACTGAAGAATGCTAGGATCATGCCAGCCTACAAAAGAAGCCGCAACATTAAAGATTGTGTCGTACGAAATGACATCTCAGGTCGGACTGCCGACACATCAGCCACATTCCTTAAAAGAAAGAATGGAAATTATAGATGCCTGAAGTGTGTTACATGCAGTGGATTGGAAATTGGCGACTACTTCCTTCATCCTAGAACAGGAGCCAGAATACCCATCAGACACTCCCTCACCTGTAGCAGCAGCTATGTTGTATACTATATTAAATGCCCCTGTGGCTCCCTCTACATTGGAAAGACCATCCGCCAATTCAAAGAGAGGATTGCGCTGCACAAGTCTAGCATCAGAGCTGCTTTGGGAGACAAGGGCTCGGACCAACCTGTAGCCAGGCATTGGAAACTGTTTAACCACAGTCTTCCGAGCCTGAGATATAAAATGATTGACTGTATACCTGCTGACCTTCGTGGAGGAGATAGAGGACAAGCATTGCTCAGATTGGAATCCAAATGGATACACACCCTGGGAACAGTGCAACCCAATGGCTTGAATGAACTGCTGCCCATGAACTGCTTCCTCTAGACAGTTCTGATGTCCGAGCACCCAGGAACTGCCCTAACAGACTCCCGTTGTCCCTTTCATTGCCACTGCCTCTCTAGGCACCCCTGCAGATCAGGGTTGAATGTCGCAACCACGGTTGCTCACCTCCCAGTACCATACTGGAGATGTATAACTCCCCCCTGTGTGCACGCAGTTCGGCCCCTCCAACCCTCTGAACTCAGCTTAGACGGGTCCCCTGGTACGATTCACCTTTCCTTGTGGAAACTGCGTACCTGTCCTCAAGTCAGTCTGTAATTATTTGTTGCTATTTATATGTTTCTTGTGCACACTCACCACTTTCCACTATTTCACAACACTGCTCATGTCTACACACACTACTTGCACCCACTATATCTTGTTCACACAACGCTGACACTTAATCGACACCATCTGTGTCTACACACACCGGGTTGACTACGTTCACCCGACATGCGCACACCGTCACCGCACGTCTCTCACCCCCGGCTGGTTTTTCCCGCACGTCAGTTCTGCAGTGGTTTGTTTCTGCGCACTTACACATATTCAGGCTAGACACCGCTTTCAGCACCCAGCACTTCTCACGTTAGACACCTCTTATCGGGTTCAGTTAACACGGCGCTGTCCAACGCGGACACTTCGCATCTCTGGTACCTTCCTTGTATGATTTATATGGTTGTCCATGGTCACTTGTGTTTTTATCCTATTTCTTACACTGAGGTTTTTCTTCCAGACCCACAGTTTGTTTATTAGGTTACCTTGGTAACCGTTACACGGTGATTGACACTCACTACCATGTGACAGCACACACGCACCGGTGCGCCGGTGATGTCATCATTTCCTGGACTGGGAGTGCAGCACAGGTGGTGGGAGCACTGAATGACTCTGTATTTGATCTGCTATAAATGTAAGTAAGTTTCACTTTGTTTGCTATGTCTTGATAAAGGGCCACCAGCCCGAAACGTTGACCCACACAGCCTTGTGTCTATTGCCTCATTTACTGTAAGTCTGCCGCCGTGCAGCATTACCAATCTTGTGAGTGACCTCGGACGTTTTGCTTATATATATATATATATATATATATATATATATCTGGGTTATGATGACAGAAATCCCTCCAAAATTATTGAATGGCACAAGTTGGCAAAGTGGATGATGCACAAACTATATTTTGCCTAATGAAACTATGTAAAATAAAAACACGTCTTGTCATATTGATGGGTTACTTCCTTCCCCAGCTGTTTCCTGTTTATCATTTTAGCGAACCCATGATTAATTGCAATCACTGTGTTGGTAGACTTTTAAAATGATTGTAACATAGTTTTCATCAACCTTAATGTTTAAATGATGTTGAAAAAGTGCAATGATTTATGGCATTACCCAGATAAAACATGATCCACAGCTAAACTTCTTCATTTAATTATTATTTTTTCACCTCAGATGGGGCTGTCATTTCACATAGGCACATGGTAATTTCACATAGGTATAATAATTATGCAGGGATGGTTTGATACGGCCGCCGCGTCGCTCCGCTCCACGTGTGTGGAAATGGCCGCTGCGCCGCTTCACTCCACAGGGGGTATGTGTGTGTGTGCCAAGTGAAGCCGCCGCGTCACTCCCGGGGGCGAGATGTGGCAGTGGCTCCATGGGGGTAGGGGGGTGTTTCTCACCTGGAAGGCGGGAGATGCGGTGATGGCCGAACCACAGGGGGGGGATAGTTTCAGGGGGGAGTTGCCCATCTCCATCCTCCCTCCCACCGCTGTCACTCCAAGGGTGGGGGTGCAGTGGCGGCGTCTGAGTGGGTCCACAGGGGGGCCCCACCTCCGTTCATCCTGCTCCCTCCTGCCGCCCTTCAGTGGCCGGTGCCCCAGGCAGATGCCTAAAGCTGCCTAGTGGTGGCGCCGACCCTGTAATTATGAGAGATAGGATAGAACAAATAAAAAAGCCACAAACAAGGTGCATTTTGTTCCTGGAAAGATCCATAAGCCATTACTAAGGCCTCATGCCATCTATACTTTGATGTATTTTCGCAAACTCTGTCAAGATGTTTCTGTTGCAGTCTTAAGTGCTCCAGTCTGGGTCATTAATAAACATCAGCACCAGCTTCATACATAGATGTGTCCTCATACATCTTGCCTCAAAACGCCACACAGCAAGAGATGCTTAGTGTGAGTGAGTGGAAAGGTCCTGTGTTTTTTTTGCTGAAAATGCATCTTATTCATAAAACAATGTAAATAAAGTATTTTTGCTGATTAAAATGACATGTGGCATGCCTACATTCTATGCGTGCAAAAAAATGATTTTATGCAGCCCTGACGAAATACACAAATACAATCCACTTACACAATTTTTTCTATAATCGATAGCTTTCAACAACAAGTAACCCTATATCTTGGGAGAAAGAAACAGACCATCGTGCAAATATTGTATTCCACAGTGACCAATTTAATGGTGATTGTTTACACTCATATGGAGCTGTACTTTGAATGGCATATAAAGGGTCTTTTCAATCAATAGTAGTCCATAGAGATCCTAGGAAAACTTTAAAAAACAAGATCTAGTGCAACATTGTATGTAAAAGATAAAATCACAATTTATTGGACAAACTCACAATTGATGGGGAAGGCTTGCAGTGGTAGGCTTGCCGACCAGACTCCTTAGGATAGGACGGGTACCTGGCGATTCCTGCCGATACTGATGGTCCTCTGAGAGTCTCATACCCCGTTGTGGGTGAAATGCGATTTTATTCCCCATCAATTGTGAGTTTGTCCAATAAATTGTGATTTTATCTTTTACATACAATGTTGCACTAGATCTCGTTTTTTTAAGTTTTCCTAGGATCTCTGTGGACTACTATTGATTGAAAAGACCCTATATATGCCATTCAAAGTATAGCTCCATGTGAGTGTAAACAATCAGCATTAAATGGGTCACTGTGGAATACAATATTTGCACGATGGTCTGTTTCTTTCTCCCAAGATATAGGGTTACTTGTTGTTGAAAGCTATCGATTATAGAAAAAATTGTGTAAGTGGATTGTATTTGTGTATTTCGCCAGGGCTGCATAAAATAATTTTTTTGCATTCTTTGTTTCATGAACCAATCTGGTGAAAGTTCAACTTGTGTCAGCCTAGGCTGAAATTCACTGGTGCGCTATAGACATACAACTTCTCTGTTACATTCTATGCGTGACCGTGGCTGTATCTGCATACAAAATACTATTTTACAGTGTTTTCTATCATTTTAATCAACAAAAGCAGTTTGTGTATCCTATACTCATCATTTTGTGAATAAGATGTATTTTAATGGGAAAAAGTCACTCAAAAAGATGTTCTTCAGTACCAAGTCACACCATGTGACTAGAATGTGGACACATTTGTATATGTAATGCAGCAAAATCATTAATAACCCAAAAATGTAAGTCTCCCGTAACACCCTAATTAACAGCCCTCCGTGCTCATGTTCATATTGCATCCATAGGCGAATCTAGAATTATTGTAATGGGTGGTCACAGATCCAGACATAAGAACAGGAAGACCTTTGCGCGGCGTAGCCGTGCGGCAAAAAGGGGGTGTGACCTCATGGGAAGAAGGCGTGGCATCACAAAAAGGGGTGTGGTATTACACTTTAGACCATACACAGTAATGCCCATTACACATTTTAGCAAACTCCGTAATACCCATTACACATAAAGCCACACGCCGTTATGCCAATTACACATAAGGCCTCACACCATAATGCCCATTACACATTGTGCCACACATCATGATGCCCATTACATACAGATGGGGCGGGGCTCTTTTTTGCTGGCGAATCGCCAGAACGTCACCGCTGGCGATCCGCCAGCAGCCCTGCTCGCCATCTGACTCAGACGGGCGTCCGTCTCACGCGCACGCACATCTCAATCGGGGCGACGGGAACCCTGTCCGTCTCCACTTCAGGGAGATGGACAGGGTTAGGGGGGTGTGCGGGCAGGCGGCAGGGACCCCGGGTGATTGCCGACAAGCCGGCGGTGACCCGGGGGAAGCGCTGGAAGCGAGACGCGCGCGCCTCTCGTGCACGCGCGTTCCCTTCTCGCTATACAGATTGCGGCTGGCGGGGGATGGCGGCTGGCGTCGCCATCGCCATCCCCTGCAAAGATGAGCCATGCCCCATCTGTACTATATAACAAACCGTAATGCCCATTACATATTTGCCACAAGTGCTGCTTACCTACGTGCTCATTGCTAGGGGGTTCTTGCTTGATGGCACCATAGTACCCATTACACATGATGCCGCACACCATAGTACCCATTACACATGATGCCGCACACCATAGTACCCATTACGGTACTTGTGAGTTATCTGGGCTGCCGATTTTTTTATTGTATGCCTTAAGTTAAGGCATACAATCAGATGCGATGCGATGCGATATCGCATCGCATCGCATCGCATGCGATCATCGGATGCGATGACCCGATTTTTCCATAGGAATCAATGTTAAAATGGACTGAGTCCATTTTAACATGGAATTCAATGGGAAAAAGGGGTCCTTTTCATACCCCTACTATCCAAGTGGGCATGGAGTTGGATATAAACCTGTGGCGAGCGTAGCGAGCCACCGAGCCCGAAGCGTGGCGAGCGAAGCGAGCCCCGCGAGGGGACGGTATTCTGTGTCCATTTTAACATTGATTCCTATGGAAAAATCGGGTCATCGCATCGCATCGCATCCGATGGTCGCATGCGATGCGATGCGATGTGCCCGATCCGACCCGATTTAGAAATCGGCAGCCCGGATAACTCACAAGTACCCCCATTACACATGACGCCGCACACCAAAGTACCCATTACACATGATGCCACGCACCATAGTACCCATTACACATGATGCTGCACACATAATATCCCTTACACATGATGCTGCACACATAATGCCCCTTACACATGATGCTGCACACCGTAATGCCCCTTACACATTAAGCCACACATTATGCGTAATGCCCCGACATACCGCCACTTGTAGCGAGCCCGAAGCGTGGCGAGCGAAGCGAGCCCCGCGAGGGGACGGTATTCTGTGTCCATTTTAACATTGATTCCTATGGAAAAATCGGGTCATCGCATCGCATCGCATCGCATCCGATGGTCGCATACGATGCGATGCGATGTGCCCGATCCGACCCGATTTAGAAATCGGCAGCCCGGATAACTCACAAGTACCCCCATTACACATGACGCCGCACACCATAGTACCCATTACACATGATGCCACGCACCATAGTACCCATTACACATGATGCTGCACACATAATATCCCTTACACATGATGCTGCACACATAATGCCCCTTACACATGATGCTGCACACCGTAATGCCCCTTACACATTAAGCCACACATTATGCGTAATGCCCCGACATACCGCCACTTGTAGCGTCCCTTAAGCAATGCCCCCAAAAGTGCCACTTACTGTCAATTTTTATATGAGTCTTGGAGAGCGGTGCAGCTGCTTCTATGGGGAGAGGAGCAGAGCGCAGCGCAGAGCACACTCCCACTCCCCTCCTGGTGTCCCCTCTAGCCGAGTGGACATTTGAAATATTGTGCACGCTGTTCTTGTGCATGACATCGGGGGAGCACGCCGGGTGCCGGCACCACATGATTAGGGGGGGTGTTTTGAGGTGAAAGCGGGGAGAAGAATTTGAGCGGAAGCTGCAGGGGTGACAGTCATTGACAGCTAGGCAGAGAGCAGGGGGCTGCCCGGCTGTATTCAGAGCACTGCATGTCCGAGCTATTTGAAATAATACCCCTTTCACAACAGAAAATGTAGGGATTTACCCGGGAATAGGGTCCCAGGATCATGCAGGGACATTCCCAGGCTGACCCCTTATACACAAGTCTAGTCCCTGCATTTTCTGGTGGGAGGGCGAGAGACAACCACTCCCCTCTCCCTACCCCCCTTTAACCAACCAGCTATATCTTCGGAACCAACTGACCCATTTACATGAGACCAGTATCATATTGAAGAACTTTTGAGTTGGCTTCGAATGATTTTGGTCCCATGAAACTGGGCGGTTTGGTTCCAGAGAAATCTGCCCTCAAAGAACAGTCATGAAATTACATTTAAGAAATAAAAAAAAAACGGTTTAACCTCAATATCCCTGGAACCAATTAGCCCATATGGATCCAGCCTGGTATCAGATTGAAGGCCCAGCGATTTGGGTTCGACTGAGATCAACCTCGAGCTTCAGTGATGCCGAAGAGGGAACTGGCAGCCGTTGAACTGGGTGGGGGTCGGAATTAGCGGGTCCCATGTTATCCTATAGGGAAAAGGTTCCAGTTTGCCGGGCCATATCTCCGGTTCCCAGGGGGCTAGAGAGATTGGGCTGCGCTCGTTGGAAAGCCCCATCCATCAGCTACAAAATGGGCTAATGGGTGGTCCTGTGCACCCCCGGACCACCCCCTAGATTCGCCTATGGTTGCATCAATGGAATATAGTTTGAGTATATAAAATTGCACTGTAGCTATCCCAAAGTCTGGTACCGATGGTATTTTCAGTCTTTACCACTTCCTGGTCTGTCCTTTTCTTTTATATCTTCTTTTATACTTTTATCCATTTTAAACCTTTAATTTCCCCCATTCTGGTTCGCTCACAGGTGTTTCTATTATAGTTATTTTCTGTATGTTAATTTATGTCTTCATATTCTTTGCATACACTGCTGGTGTAATTTCTATTTATATAATGGTACTGATAATAAAAATCATTGTTTTAAAACAGCATTTAATACAAGATTTTTTGATGATTTCCGCTCGCTACCTCAGGATGCAGTGAGCAGAAATCATGCTATTGTGCCCACCCATTTTCCTGTCAACCTTCTGCGTGTGTCAACATATTTCCATGTCAACCTTGTGCATGTTGACCTACTGACCTATTGACCTGTTGACATATCATTCAGATCCCGTCTAAGGGAACATTACGTGAAGGGGATCTATCGCTACCATTGCTATAGTCCTTCTTACCCTGTTTCATGGTTACAGGTCCCTCTGTGCTGATGAATTGTTAATGATGCATGTTGACCTTTTGGGGTCAGTCTAGACACTGTTGACCTTTTGAACCTAATTAACCACATTCCAAGAAGCCACACTTATTGCTAATTGCATATTAATTGCTATATAATTAGATGAATATCAAAATGCATTAATTTCTGCAAATATTTAATAACACACAATTATAATAGTTTTACTAATCAAAATAACCACTGAATAGTTTATTACAATGAATGTAGATCTAAAACATTTAGCCTTCTGCAGCTGACAAGAAAAACTACTAAGGAGTAATGGACGCCAATATACCACTTATTCCAGACAGTTCTCTTACTTAAATCAGTGACAATAAATATGAGCATTATGGTTAGTATATTAGCAAAACACACAGTACTTGTTCCATAGAAAACTGTGATACTACAAACAATGCCAGATTAAGGTTTAAATGGGCCTGGAGCTGAAAATTATCAAGGGCCTATTAACCAAAAAATGCCCTTTACACATTATGCCACAAACCGTAATGCCCCTGACACACTATGCCACATACATAACTGCGTGCGCGTGCCAAAAATTGGGTGTGTGCGTCCAATGAATATGGGGGTGTGATACACATATGCCTCCAATAGTGCAGTGCCAGATACACATATACTCCCATGGTGCTAGGTATGCCCCGACAGTGCCAGAAACAGGAATACCTCCACGGTGCCAGGTATGACCCTATGGTGCTGTGTATGCCCCCACAGTGCCAGCAATGCCCCCACAGTGCCAGCAATATGTATGCCCCCACAGTGCCAGCAATAAGTATGCCCCCAAAGTGCCAGCAAGTATGCCCCCACAATGCCAGCAATAAGTATGCCCCCACAGTGCCAGCAATAAGTATTCCCCCACAGTGCCAGGTGTTTCCTAGCAGCAGCACCCTCACCATCCGGTGTCCCCCTGCAGTGCTGCTGGTGCTGTCTGTGTCCTGTGTCCAGCGGTGTTCTGTGTCCGGTGGTGTCCTGTGTCTGGCATCAGCGCCACTGCTTCCCTATTCAGGGGAGGAGAGCACAGCACACCGCACATCTCTCCTTCCCCTCACTTCCTTGTGACTGTGCCATCTGCCAATCAAAGCTTGTGGGCCGGCTCCTGATTGGCTACCGGCCCATGAGCTCTGATTGGCGGACGGTCCAGTCACAGGGATGCACAGAGAGGGGTAGGAGAGAAACGCAATGCGCTCTCCTCCCCTCAGGGAAAAGGGAAGCAGCGGCGGATAATGGAGTGGCGTGCGGCGGCAGAGTGGTCAAGCCACCCGGATCGCTGCCGCGAGCTACCGGTATACAAATCATGCAACACAATAGTAACCCCCTTATACTGTACTTGCCTCTTACAAATTATGCCACATGGAATGAGCCAAAATTCCCCCCCACAAATGAGCCAAAATTAACACTATGGCACACGGGATGACTCAAAACTCACGTTACACCACACAGATTAAGGCAAAATTCACATTTTGCCACATGGATTGAGCCAAAATACACCCTATACCAAACAGATTGAGCAATAATGCACAGTATGCTTCATAAACAGGGGTATTGCGTGCCAAAGGTGCACATTAAAAATGTACACCCTAATGCCCATTACAAGTTAAGCCACACACCATAATGTACATTACGTATTATGCCAAACACCATAATTCCTATTTAAAATTATGCTACATAAGTGCTGCTTACCTACACGCTTATTGCCAGGGGTTCCATGCTCATTGCCAGGGGTTCCATGCTCGTTGCTACAGTATGTTGGATTACATGCTCATTTCCAAGGGGAATACATGCTTGTGGTAACTGGAGGACAGCCACCCCCGGGCACAAATAACAGCCATTGACAGCCGGACAGAGAGCAGGGGGTTGCCTGGCTGTATTCAGAGCACTGCAGGTCCTGGCTATTTGAAATAATACCCCTTTCACACCAGAAAATGCAGTGATTTACCCAGGAATATGGTCCCAGGATCATGCAGGGACATTCCGGGGCTGGCCCATTTTACACCAGCCTAGTCCCTGCATTTTCTGGTGTGAGGGGGAGAGAAACCCATCATCATATTGAAGAACTTTTGTGTGGGCTTCGAATGATTTTGGTCCAGTGAAACTGGACAGTTTGGTTCCAGATAAATCTGTCCTCAAACAACATGAACAGCCATGAAATTACATTTCAGAAATAAAAAAATAGGTTTACCCACAATATCTCTAGAACCAATGAACCTATATGGACCTGCTTGGTATCAGATTGAATGCCCAGCGATTTGAGTTCGGCTGAGATCAACCTCAAGCTTCTGTGTTGCCAGAGGGGGAACTGGCAGCCTTTGGAACCGGGTGGGGGTCGGAATTAGCGGGTCTTATGTTATCCTATGGGGAAAACGTTCCAGGTTTGCCTGGCGGTATCTCCGGTTCCCGGAAGGCTAGTGACGCGGGGCCAGGCTCGTTGGAAAGCCCTGGCCCTCAGCTACAAAATGGGCCTATTTGGACAGTGGGCCTGGAGCTATAGCTCAATCAGGCCCCCTGATTACAAATAGTGAATGCTTATATGCTCTGATAGTTTTGTATGGGTCAGTGGCAGAGTGTACTGTACCATATCTATTATATTGTTTGGCCTGATAGAAAACAAATATTTGCAGTCCATTAAGAAGACTCCACTCCTAATTTCACTGAGTAAACTACACTCATTTAAAGCTCCACACAAAGTTTAATGAGCAATTATGCAGAAAATTACAAATTCCATAATAAATTAGGTAAACATGTCTTCTGGTTGCATTGGAATAGGGCTGCCAGTAACTGATAGAAAAGAACTGTAGAATTAGGACAGGAGGACTTGGCTCTCATTTCTGTTGATGCAAAGCATTTCATTCACTTTGTTGCATAGTCACGAGGAGGGAACATGTCCTTACAGTGACATTTGGCACCATTATATATGTTCTCTATAGAAACATAAACGGGGTCAGATAAGTATACTTACCCACTTCCTGCCCTAGGGTGTCCCTTACAATTGAAGGTCCGAAAAATCAATGGGACCTTTGATTTATACTATTATATCATTGGGAGTGCTTCCACATGCCTGCTATATATACATATATACATCACTACCTGGAATCTGTAATTTCTGGAAAGCAATATACGTTACCCAGTAGGACCTCTAGCATCTATCCATCTGTCCATTAGAACCTCTAGCATCTGTCTCTTTCAAAGTGGCGGCCAATTTTGGAGGGACATTTTCAGCAGCTTCTACATGGACAGCCAGACCCATTGGAATTGGAATCTGTAGGGTCCATGCCATGGGGTGCTGGACGGCTCCCCGACAGTCGGGATTCTGACGTCGGAATCCCGACTGCTCCCTCGTGGAGTCCACGACCCCCATAGAGGGAGAATAAAATAGGTGGCGAGCGCAGCTCGCCACCGTGCCCGCAGCATGGCGAGCGCAGCGAGCTCGTAAGGGGCTTCATTGCGCTCCCCCCACTGTGCATTTGGGATTCCGACATCTGAGTAATGACTGTCGGAATTCCGACTGTCGGTGAAATATACCACACCCGGGTCCATGTACCCCTACAGTGCCAACTCCCCCAAGCCAGCACTTGTTATGCCACTGAGCCAGCCAGTACTGTAGGGGCCCTAATGTAGCCCGCTTTCCCCCCTCCCCCTCCTTAATCTGTCTCATGGTGATATCTACAGTGTACTGTACCTACTATTTGTGTTTTAAAAATAAAATGAAAAATATAAAACACAAATAATCTAAAACATATTTATTATAATCAATCGTTGGTAAATGCCTCCCGGGTTTCCTCATAATATTATTGTCTATAAGTGCATTTGGTCCATATTACTGTTTATATTACAATGATTTATATGCCTCTTTCTATGCATAGGTCCACAGCCGTTTATGCAAAGACTGTAGAAGACAGCTTGTCTGGCTGAAAGCAGCATAAACTCACCAGGCTATGGCAGGAATCCTTAGCTTGCACACTGGAGTTGGGCTGGGGGGCTTGGCTTGCTTGATTGGCAGGTGGCTGATTTGCATGTAGATCATTGATAGGCTGGTGTGAAGTCAGAGGCGTGGATTGATGGATAGATGATCCTGCTTCCAGAAAATTCTGCCTCTTTCTGCTGGAATCGTTGGCCTCCCTCCCACCCCATTTATTAGTTTTATTTAATTTTAGGAGTTTTTCTTTAGCAGTTTTTTCTCTTTAGTGTTGTCGGCTTATTGTGGCGGAAAGAACGGTAGTTTAAATTCTAGCGGTATTTACATTTAGCTGGTGGTTGGTGTCGAGATGTGGGCATCACCGATCCAGGTGGGCCCACATCTGGTCCTTAACAATCATTTACTTCGGATAGGCAAAAATTTTGCGGACAGTTTGTGTGTCAGGGCAGGTGGCCCAATTTTTCTGGCTCGGGCAGAGTGGTGAGCTCTGCCTTAGTGATATATGCGAGGTCAGGGGCAGAGGCAGAAGGTCAACCCTTGGCCTTAAGGGCAGATGGCCCTTTGGGAAAAGTCCGCATATAAAGTTGTCTGTTGCCAAGGACGCTGGCAGTTGGCCGGTCCTAGAAAAAAGGGCAGGAGGCCCTTGGATCCGGAGTTTATTATTTTCATTACTTTTTTATTTTACCAGCTGATGTGTTTTATTGCCATACCGTTCTTTGCCCGCCACCTTAGTTAGAGCAGGGACGTAATTTTCAGTTAGTTTCAAATAGGCCGCCCCTGCTCAAAATAAATAAGCCGTCCCCTTTAAGCCCAATTCAGTTGTACGCGTCATTATTTCATAGATAAGTGGTGTAAGTGTGGATGAATGCCTATGACTGTGTGGAGTTTATAGTTACACACAAGTCATTTACAGGTATGATCACACAGGTATGATGATATGACATTTAAAAGAATATGTTTCAACCCGATTCTTGTCTTTACTCACTGTACAATAATCTGATTCAGAAGAATCAGTCTTTCCGTGATTACATCAACATAGCCTCCAGCTATACTACTAGTCTTATGTTAGAAGGGTAATATAGGAACATGTGAAAACAAAGTAACAAGTGTGTAAAATGTGAGATGTGGAGTTGTCTGATTACTGGAGTATTAGACATTGTGCAGCAGGCTGTGCGTATAATTTATACACAAGTTCCATTATTCCAAATTAGTTTCAGGATGGGTATGTCCACATGTCCCCACTTTTGATCTAATGTGGAGGAACATCAATTTTTGATGCTTATAGCATACAGAGGCCTGCCCTATGTATCAAATAAGTATTTGTACTCGCCTTGTGATATGGCTTTCATTTTTTAACTCAATACAACTGATGATATATGGATTGCGCTACTGCGCTTCCACCATGATGCTCTATAACTTACAGGTAAGCATCTGATGCTATACAAAGATGGTCAATAGTCTAGAAGTGTTCATCTGGTCCTAGTGGAGTGCTTTGATCTCTGCTGGTAACTTTCATAGTAATCTACTTTATATTTCCTATACTGCTACTTGCCTATCCAGGTGCTGGTAAACTGGTAACGAAACATGTAAATTAATAGGGACATAATAATTATAACAACATTATTAACAGCATGCACACAAACACCAAAATAAATAAAAAAATAAAACATTGGGAGACACATAGATTGTGAGGAAGTGAGGACAGTGCCACATTAGGAACACAAGAAATATACATGTAATGAGGGTTAAATTGTAGTTCAATTAAGGGAGACAAATTATTTTATATTGAGCAATAAAAACATCAATCACTTGCTGGACCATATATGTGGAGCGTAGGCTGCCTTCTCGGATGTATGCTTCCTTTTACGATTGGAGAAACACGCTCAGTCTCCGAGCGAAAAGGATGAACTACGTCCGAGCATGGTAGCGTATGCTCATATGAACGCCACTCCCCTTTGCTTGTTTATCCTACCGACCGCGTGCGGATGTTTTGTGGGCGGACTCACGCTCACCAAAATAGTGAGCGAATCGTACAGATGGACAAGTCCGCACACACGTCCGTCTGATTCATCCAGAATAAGGTCCAAGTTGTATAAAGGTCTGTGTTTGGATTGGTGGTGTGTCTTTCAGGTGTTCAGTATCTTTATGTGTGTCTGCATACTGGGCACTGCCATGTTGGAGACCATCAGGTAACTACCAGTACCAATGGCTGGCCAGAGGGTTCCTGAACCAATCACGGTGCTATGGTGCCCATAAAACCTGTCTGGCCCAGAGGGAAGGTGCCAGTATTGTAAGTCACTTCTCTCAGAGGATGCTTGTCACCGTGTCCTCCGCTGTGGTCTTTGGATTTGTCCTGATCAATGGTGGCTCGAGAGGTGGGGCTGCAACACAGTCCAAAGTCCGAATAGGGGAGCCACACCTACTGTTACCAACTGTCATCCCAAACTGAGGTACTTGTTTCCTATCTGGGCGCCCAGGTTTTCTACGTACGGCACCGTAATGAAATCGGATCGCATCGCATCGTACACATACAAGATATTGAACGATGCGATGCGATGCGATCCGATTCGATTTCCCATAGGAAACAATGTGAAATGGCTCAATTTAGCCAAATTCTCATAGGAACAATAGTAAATGGGCCAAAAACACCCCTGAACATTGAAATGTCCCCCCAAAAGTAGTTGACGCCACCCCGCCATCAACGTGAACCCGAAGCGTGGCGAGCGCAGCGAGCCCGTGAGGGGCAGCGGTACGCGTCCTCCGACCTTTTCATGACCTACTATCCACTAGGGCGTGGAGTGAGAATAGAATAGTGTGGCGAGCGCAGCGAGCCACCGAGCCCGAAGCGTGGCGAGCGCAGCGAGCCCCGCGAGGGGACGCGGATACCTTCACAGTTATACGCGTCCCCTCGCGGGCTTCCCAGGTGTCCATGGCGACGCGGACACCTGGGAAGCCCGCGAAGGGACGCGTTTACCTGTGAAGGTATCCGCGTCCCCTCGCGGGGCTCGCTGCGCTCGCCACGCTTCGGGCTCGGTGGCTCGCTGCGCTCGCCACACTATTCTATTCTCACTCCACGCCGACGTGGATAGTAGGGCATGAAAAGGTCGGAGGACGCGTACCGCCGCCCCTCGCGGGCTCGCTGCGCTCGCCACGCTTCGGGTTCACGTTGATGGCGGGGTGGCGTCAACTACTTTTGGGGGGACATTTCAATGTTCAGGGGTGTTTTTGGCCCATTTACTATTGTTCCTATGATAATTTGGCTAAATTGAGCCATTTAACATTGTTTCCTATGGGAAATCGAATCGGATCGCATCGCATCGCATCGCATCGCATCGTTCAATATCGTGTATGTGTACGATGCGATGCGATCCGATTTCTCTACGGAGAATAGCATGGTGCGCAATTAACTTAGCGGGCGCCCAGATAGGAAACAAGTACCCAAACTGATTTACTCTCCGTTTGGTGTGGCTATTTGACCCCTGCACGGAGCTGCAGCCCCACCTCTGGAGCCACCACTGGTCCAGGTTATCCATTAGGAACCTTTGTTGCCTTGTGCTAATCGTTATCTGGTTGTTTTTCCTGCTCACCTTGCCTTTGCTACAGGTCTATGCTGCCACACCAGCCAAACCGCAATAGTAGGATTATCCTGTAATCTTCCAATCTTCCCCCCGCAGCATAACCCTAATCCTTTCTCCTGCAGTCTAACTAGAGATGTGTGCTGACCCCCTTGTTTCAGTTACGGATCTGTATTAACTTTGTGTGTTGGTTTTGCTAAAACCATCCTCACGTCTTTTGCTTTTGAATCTGTATTTCATTAAATATTGATAAACCAGCAACAATAACATAACTTGAGCCTCTTTGTTACTAAAGCATTATTAACCTAAATAACATTATTTTTCAGAAAATCCCAGTCAATAGCTGGCTGTACCCTCTGTACTGAAGCCTGGCATTGCTGGGCATTGGCCCCTATTCTGTTTGCTTCGCAACCAGCATTCGTTTGCAACCCGACTGGTGATCGGGCTGTGGTTTATTTCTGTGCATGTGCTTACGCAGGGTGCGTGCACCCACGGTGAACATTCTGTTCACCAGGTAGGTACATGCACCCAACATAGAGGGCGGAGAGGGGCATGGGGCGCGGTGCAGCCCCATGACTATAAGGGAACACTCAGCATTTCATGGGCGTTCCCATGAGAACGCTGGGTGTTCTCATGGTAGTGAGGCCGTGACGCGAATGCGAATGAGCGTGCATATTTTGATGGTCATAGACCATCGAAGGATGTAGGTGTTCCCCCCTGGCCTGCGAATGGATGTTACTGTGTAACATCCATTCGCATGCCCTGCGTGCAAATCGCCCTTGCCAGCCAACCATTTTTGGTTTGGTGGACTTACAAGGCTGCAAGTTTGCAGTCTTGCGAATCAACCAGAATAACCCCCATAGTACATAGAGAAATATGATAAAACCCCAAAACACTGCACTCATTGTAAATATGCCACTGACCCTCCCTCGTGTGATGAATTGGTCTGAATGATGCACAAGACTTTTTACACTGTTTCATGCTTATCTACATAGTGTGGAATAATGCAATTAGCACTGCTGGGTGAGGGGGTTTCAAATAACTTGTAATGCAATTGTACAAATAACATTACAACTTTAATTCATCTCTATGTATTCAAATACCACTCCTAAGCACTGCAGGTTTATTTATATAGCGCACACATATTCCACAGCTCTTTACAGAGAATAATAGAACACTCACATCAGTCCCTGCCCCAGTGGAGCTTACAATCTATATTCCCTACCACATGTACATGCACTCACACACACACACACACACACACACACACAAATATTCTAAGGTTACATTTTTTGGTAGCCAATTAGCCTACCAGTATATTTTTGGATTGTGGGAGAAAACCGGAGTACCTGGAGGAAACCCACGCAAGCATGGGGAGAATATAAAAACTCAGGCAGAATATACAAACTTCCATATTTAAACACTTAGCAACCATCTTTGTCTGCATACTCATCTCCATCTTTAACCACCAGCCCCTAGTAGAACATTGGTGAAGTCCTCACTACTTACATTTTAGCTGTAATTTGTATTGAATTGTAGCATTCATTTTACCTGTACTCTATTTTCTTATTCCTTTACTGTAATGTTAAATTTGTCTCCCTGTACTGTTACTTTGTACGGCACTGCAAAACACTTGTGGCGCCTTATAAATAAAATAATAATAATAATAATAAAACTCCACACAGTTAGGAAAATCTAACCCATGACCTCAGCGCTGTGAGGCAGTAATGCTAACCATTACACCATTCATTCTGCCCCGCTGTAACATGTGGTCCAGTGGTTCTCAAAATGTGTGCCATGGCACCATGGGTTGCCTTGGGGACCTTGCAGGGGTGCCAAATGTTGGTGGTACAGAACTAATTAAGAAAAATATAGGGTGAAATTTAAAAGGATGAGAGATAAAGAAAGTGAGAGATTTGGTAAGAAATCTACAATTTTTTTAAAGCGGCAATCATTTACACTGCCCAACCAGTTTGATTTTGCAGTGTAAATGATTGCCGCTTTAAAAAAAACCTTGAGATTTCTTACCAAATCTCTCACTTTCTGAATCTCTCATCCTATTAAATTTCACCCATATTGTCAATGTAATAAACAAAATCAGTGCTGGTGGCTGCCAATCATAAACTATGTTGAAAAACAGAAGCAAATATTGTCCCTCACCACATAATAAAACCTAAGTATGATATATTAACATCATTTGCTTAATATTTTTTTATACATTACTGAATAACAAACTTTTGGCCTAGTGGTGCTGTGAAAACAAAAAAGTTTGGGAACCACAACAATAAACAAGTTTTCCTGATGAAGAGCTAATCTACTGTAGTTTGGTGAATAAATCATAACAACATGTAAAACTCTGTTTGCTGACTTCATAATTTGCACAAAAGCAATATAAATCTGTGGTAAATAAATCAGTTTTCAGACATTTTGCAGGATGTACTAATCACAAAAATGCAGAGGTTTCCCATAATGCATATGGCTCGTCATATGTTTTAAAATGGGTCCTCAGAAGATGCCAGAGATATTCACTGCGGAACCGTGGCACCAGGGCCGGCGCTACCCGCTCAGCACAACCTGCAAAGCAGGTAGGCGCCGGCCCTGAGAGGCGCTCCCTCCCCTCTGACCTACTGCTTCTGCCAAGTGCCGTAGCTGTATGGGTCACCTGGCTCCTTCCTTGTCCTCCAAGAGTCCACCGCATGCAGTGACAGTGGAACGGCGTCACCCTCCTGCCCTCCTGCCTGCACTATATCCTACTCGGCGGCTCCTCAGTCAGACTCAGGCACACTACATAGTGCAGCCTGCAGAGCGCCAAGCCTAGTACACAGAGAGGGAGTGCCGATCAGCATCTCCTCTGTATCCAAGGCTCGGCGCTCTGAAGGCTGCAGTGCAGCGTGCCTGAGTCTGACTGAGGAGCCTGGAGACGCCGGTTTCACAAAGATGAAAGCAGCTGGTCAAGATGATCCCCAAAGGGCTCTCCAGGCTCCACCAGTGGGGTCACTGACGAAGTCTTATGACGAAACGCGTAGGGGCATGGCCTGTGTGATGCATTGTGTGCCGCTGGAGATCGTGCTGTGTGGCTGCTTTTGCTCAAAGACGCTGAGGCGCCGGGTTCCGGAATTGACATTGTGCTCCTGGAGCAGTGAGAGGTCCTTTGAGTGAGCTACAAGTGCCTGCAGTTTGTGCCAGTGGTTATTTGATATATATCTTGTGGTAGCCAGCCCACACCGGAGGAACACCTCGGTACGGGTTCTACCTTCCTAATAGGAGATTTGCTGTTAGCATTGTCCACCTGTTTTAAATAAACGGTATTACACTATGAAGTGCCCCCTCTATTTGTTTTAGATATATATATTTATATATATATATATATATATATATATATATATAATTATTATTATTATTATTATTATTTTTTTTTTTTTTTAATGGACAGAGTTGATGTTGCAAACTGCCAACATTCATGTGAACGTCTAAGCAGACCAGAATGATTCTCTCATCTCTAATTAGGAGCCAGACAGACGAACATAATAATTATGCAATATAAAACACAAAGTTATAATCTGACTTGTAAACACAGATCAGTTTATTTTGAGATTTATTCATTATTTATTTTTTATGTTTGGAATATGCTTGTTAGTGTTTTATAGCAAAATGCTAAATTTTCCATTCATGATTTGCTCTTGATATGAAAAAGAGTTTGTATTGTTTTGCATTGAGATTCTCAATATACAACTAACTGCTAAA
Source organism: Crinia signifera (assembly GCF_055691185.1). Lineage (NCBI taxonomy): Eukaryota > Metazoa > Chordata > Amphibia > Anura > Myobatrachidae > Crinia > Crinia signifera. The sequence continues at coordinate 174,086,160 of NC_139217.1, forward strand.
AATTGCCTTACACAAATTCGAAAGTAATTTTGTGGATCATTCCATATAGAAAAAAAAAAAGAAAACAATAAATTTCATACAAGAATGCTTACTACATACCTCCTAACATTCTTATATCTTGACATTCTTATACTCCCAGAAAGGTGATGTGGCCTTGGGTTAAAGGGGGTGTGGCTTTATGTGAATGTACACAATTGCAAGGCCATGCTCCAATTTGTCACTGTGGCAAGGCTATGCCCCATGTTCATCTCCCTCCTGTGAATAGACGCTGTGCATAAGCAGAGCAGCGAGTGAAGGGGGAAACCCAAAGTGCCCCAACACCATGGGAGACTGCCAGAAGTTGGCAGGTATGTTACTAGTTTGCTAATTCTATTGAAGCACTCCACATTCTCTCTGCACGTTATAGCTGCCTCACCTGCTGTGCAACATGGTGTGGCCCAGTTGTGTGCCGCTTTTGCTTTGCTAACAAAGATGAATCAAGCTGGTAAAACCATTAACAGAATTATTCAACCAGACATTTGCTACTGGAATAATCCCAGAGGACTGGAAAAAAAAAATATTTAGTCCCACTGCACAAAAGTGGAAGCAAGGAAGTGGTAAGCATCTACCGGCCAGTGAGCCTTACATTAGTAGTAGGGAAATTGACGGAAACACTCTTAAAACAAAGAGTTGTAGAATATCTCATAACCGGCAAGTTACAGGATCCTGCATGTGGCTTGGCTAGGCTTTTGACACTGTCCCATATCACAGACTGTTAAATTAACTTGAAAGTTTGGGATAAGATCTTGGTTGCAGGATAGAAAACAAAGATTTATAGTAAATAGAGTTCAGTCACAGGAGGGAAAGGTTAGCAGTCGAGTACCCCAGGGATCTGTACTTGGACCAGTGCTTTTTAATATCTTTATTGGTGACATTGCAAATGGAATGGAGGCTAAAATATGCCTTTTTGCAGTTGACACAAAGGTATGCAACAGGGTAGACACACCAGGAGGGGTAAAACAAATGATTGATGATCTAGGTACTGTAGATTAGAGGAATGGTCAAGAGCATGGTAACTACAGTTTAATGCCAATAAATGCAAACTCATGCACTTGGGTCTCAAAAAACCCAAAGAATAAATATAGTATAAAGGACACTATAATGGAAATACTGAGGTGAAAAAGGATCTAGGTGTGACTTTTTCAGTTGACTTAAAGGCAGGTAGGCAATGTAACAAAGCAATGAAGAAGGCAAGTCAAATGCTTGGTTGCATAGGGAGAAGAATCATTGGTACAACCTCATCTAGAGTACTGTGTTCAGTTCTGGAGGCAATATCTCCAGAAGAATATAAATACATTAGAGACTGTACAAATATGGGCAACTAAAATGGTGCATTACCTACATCACAAAACTTTCCCAGAAAGACTAAAAGATCTTAATATGTATACTTTAGAGCAGAGAAGGGAAAGGGGGATACGTGATAGAAACTTTCAAATATATCAATGGTTTTAACAGGGTACAGGAGGGAGAGATTTGTCACAGAAAGAACAGCAACAGAACACGAGGACATGCACTGAAACTAGAGGGAGGAAGATTCAGGGGAAAATTGAGGAAGAATTACTTCACAGAAAGAGTAGTAGATAAGTGCGATATCCTCCCATCAGAGGTGGTAAAGGCAAATACAGTAGAGCAATTTAAACATGTATGAAATCAGGAGCCGACTTTCTCGGCTCCTGATTGGCCACTAGGCGGCCAATAGAATCATTCGGAGGAGAGGCGCGGAAGATGAAACATCTCTGCGTCTCTCCTCAGTCCGTCTCGGGTACCGGCCGGAATAGCCGGTGTTTGTTATTTTCTGAAGACCTGGACTACGTCGGACAGAAGAGGACAGATCTTCGTCGGAGGAGCTTGTAAACTGAATTTCCTTCCACAGGTACCCCTCTGGATTTCTTCGGATCCTGGACCCCGGACTCTGCAGCATTGGAGCCCCGAACCCCAGACCAGCCCCGGACCCTGGACCAAGGCCCCGGACTCTACAGCCCTGGAGCCCTGGACCAGCTCCGGACCCAGGACCAAGGCCCTGGACTCTACAGCCCTGGAGCCCCGGACCCAGGAGCACTGGACCCCGGACCCAGGGACCTACCAACGGGATCAAGATAGGTAAGTATCAGTATGTGTGGGCTTTGGATGTATAAAAGTTTTATTTTTCTTGTGTCTGTGTGTGTTTGACTATTTTTCATACTGTGGAACTACAAGTGCCAGCGGGCCCTTTAAAGCCCTGCATGCTGGGACTTGTGGTTCTCCAAGTCCCAGCTTGCAGGGAAGGCTTGCTGGGACTCATAGTTCCACAGTATTAAACAATAGTTAATTCTTTTTTTTACACTTAATCAGCCCGGTGACCACCGCTCCAGGGTCACCGGGGACAGCACCAGGCTTCAGCCTGGTCAGGTAAGTCCTGGAGGGGGGACCCCTTTATTGGGGGGGTCCCCACTCCCCCAGGGCCCCTGACCAGGCTGACTGGTCGGCAGGGTTTCAGCCTGGTGATGGTTACGGCTGTGGGGGGGACCCCACGCCATTTTTTTAATTTATTTTTTTTTTCTATTTTTTTTTTAGACATTGCAGCCTGCACGGATCTGACTGATCCGTGCAGACTGCCTGCATGAATTCATATTCTCAGCCATATATACTGCCACTAATACGAATGTTTACACCATCGGAGGGTTACAAAGCAGTCGTATTTGACTGCTTTGTAAATTCCCCTCCGGAACACGACTTTGCATACGGCTGAAACAGCCGTATGCAGTCGTATTCATTCGTATTAAGAATATGAATACAATTTTTAGTATTCGTATTCTTAGTAAATTTCCCCCAAAGGCTGAAGGCATACAAGCTATAATGGCACCTGTCGTCCATCCTTAAAAAAATTGGAGTAGTCACTCCATCTTAAAAAATAGAGAAAGTGAGAATGCTGTAGGCTGTATCCGCACTTGAAGGAATTTTTTTTTTGCTACAGCTGAACAGGCTTTTAACAATTTCTGGACCCCTTGAGCTAATCGAGAGTCTTTGGCTAGTGTAACAAATATCCCCCATTGCAGGAGGGATGAAATTAATACCATATTATTGACAGTCATTAGACTTTGCTACCTTTGCGACTTCTGAAAAATGTATTCTATCTTCTTTTCCTGTCAGTCAAGCCAGATAAGTAATTCTCTCATGGGGGGCGTGATGTAATATGCATTGTATCCATGCAATACATTCCTACACTTATTAACTATACCAGTGTTATTAACACAGGTATGTACCTAGAATTGTGATTAGTGATTAGTATCAGAATGTACTAAGCTTAAAAAGTGATAAAAATGGAGATAAACCACCGATCAGCTCTTACCTGTCATCTTTTAAACACAGCCAGTGACATGTAACTAAGGAGCTGATTGGCTGGTGGTTTATCACTCTCCATTTTATCACTTTTTAAGCTTAATACATCTGGCTCAATAAGAGTTATTCTTTGCTATAACTGGTCTTCCGTATTTAGGACCCAGGAGTACATTTGTGCATTAGCAGACTAATATGGTTTTCTATATTTAGAATTCCCATATCACTAGAAAGTAAACCATTTTTGAAGGAAGATATACTATTGTTCCCCTGATGAAGTCCTAGCGATGAAACACGTTGGTATTTTTTCTGTTGTATACCCTTGATTGAGGATCATCCTATATATCTTACACCAACATTTGGAAGATTTGAATAAACCTGTCATGTCATGTCATGTCATGGATTAATAAAGTATCTTTTCCTTTCTCGGGAACCATGGACATTCCTATTTGAAAAAAATAAGACCAGACCCAGCAAAGGCCCCTCATTCGGGGCTGCATCAGATTTTATTATTAAGTGGGCTGGTCTGACTGGTGCTCTGCTCTTGGTCCCTGCTCCTGATAATAGGATTTATAGTTCCTGAGTGCCTGATTCCAGTGTCTAGTTCTCAGAATCTAGTTTCCAAGCCATGTCAGACAGTCCCTGATTCCTGAACTCTGCCTTGCCTGACCTTGTCGTATACCTAAATCTATTGCTCTCTTAGCAAAGTGTCTTGCCATAATACCTTGTCCTCGCTACTTAAATATTTGCTTTGTATTTTGTGCATTTACTTTTACTGTGGATAACCTGTGCCTAATGGAATTCCTGGCTTATAACCATTGTAATCTCACTTTGGACTGCTGTGTATGCTCTGAATATCTTGTTCTTTGAACTTCCACTGTGTAGTACATTAGAACCAATGTGTAGTACATTGTAACTCTGCTGCCTCAATAAAGTAATGAGAATATCTTCATTACCGTTGATGTTCATTCCTTACAGCAGATATCATAGTGCTGTATCCTGGTGCTACTTTTAGGGTCTAGTTCAAATCTATGCAATCACCCATCAGCTGTTGCCACCTGTGGTGTTCAGAAGAAGAGCTGCCATTGGTACAGCAAGTGCATTGGTTCCACAACTGCCACCCACTGCTGTGTAGCATATTGTGAACTTGGGTTTGCATTGGAAGACAGGGGCTCCAAATTATAGTTTTGTACCTGGGCCAACCACTCAAAACTTCTGCCACTAGTGTTGTGTATTTTGCTGCACCTCAGATCTCATAATACTATTTTATGGTAAAATCCACATCCACAGGTTACATATTACTATTCTCAGAGATCCCTGTCATATCTTACTGTAGAATCCGGAACACATATGGTAGCCACAGTTATTTACCGGTTAACTGTTTCCACGTTTCCTGCAGTTACTACTCCAGCTAATTATCCTGCAGTCTCCAAACTATTGAGTAAGCGGGTGCCGGACGGGGTCCCGACAGTTGGGATCCTGACAGTTATTTACCCGACGTCGGGATCCCGACTGTTAAAATACCGATGCACGGGGTCCCGACGGCCACCGACTATTCTCCCTCGTGGGGGTCGACGACCCCCACAGAGGGAGAATAGAATAGGTGGCGAGCGTAGCGAGCCACCGTGCCCACATCGTGGCGAGCACAGCGAGCCTGTAAGGGGCTTTGTTGCGCTCGCCATGCTGTCTGAGTCCGGCCAGCCGGGATAACGATGTTGGGCTAATGACTGTCGGGATCTCGACTGTCGCAACCCTGTACCACACCCGATGTCACACGCAGCCGCGGCGGTGCGCGGCGGGCTTACTACTCACCCGTTCGCGCCCGCCGTCGGCTAGCGTGTAGTGGTCTCCAGGTCAGCGGCAGCAGGCAGCGGCAGTCTGGTGGGCAGCAGGCAGCGTGGGACGCCAGCAAGTGTAGCGGTATGTGCTGTAGGGGCACCGGGAGGCCGGCGTCGCCATCTTGATTAAGGGCAAATAGCAGATTGGTCCTTGTCTGAGGTTTCCGCCCATACTGACCTGACAGCCAATGGCAGCCGCCCTCTAGGGATATAGGGGATCTGCCTAGGCCTGTTCAGTGTCAGTACAAAGAGTCTCCAGAGGCGTTCACAGCTCCCAGCTGACTCCGGCTCTCTGACTCACCTCTCCTGACTTGGTGCCTTGCTTCAGTGCTCTGTGTTGGTCTCGATTCAGCTTAACCCCATCGCTGCCAGATCTCTCCACAGTCTGGTCTCTGCCTGCATCCCTGAGCTTCCTGGCCTAAGCTCTTCAAGTCGTCTGCTTCCAAGCAACTTCCCATTCTTCTGTCATCATCCATCTTCTTTCAGTCTTCAAGGATCCCTCATTACCATCAAGTACATTCTCTTTCCGGATTTCTCCATTTCCCAAGACCCCAGCCTGCAGTCCGCAGTGCCTGAACTGTCATTGTTTAAATGAACTTTTTCTTCTTTACAAAGTGCCGTGCCGGCTCAATTCTTATTACTGCTAAACTGCCACTTAACAAGTATTCAAGCGTGTATTGTTCTATTTATGAATTCTATTATTAAACCTGCACGATTTAATCCTTCCTCCTCTGGTCCGTCTCCGGTTGCTACACACCACACGACTTCATCCAGCCCTTCAGTCGTGACAGTTTGTACTGACCCGATGGAGTCGGGTGAAGAACAGGCTTCCATGGCGGACGCACTTCACAGCATCATGGCTCGTCTGGAGCAAGTGGAGGCTACCCAACGTCAAGTGGCCCAATTCCTTCAGGTCTTGGCTCCGCCCCAGGCGGCTCCCTCAGTTTCTGTGGCTCCAGCTCCAGAGGTTCCAGTCCCTGTTCCTACACCTGGACCAATAGTTCCTCATCACATGCAATTACCAACCCCCAGCAAATATGATGGTTCTCCGAAAGGATGCCGTGGGTTTCTGAACCAATGCGATGTGCATTTCACCTTACAGTCTTCTCACTTTCCTACTTCCAAGGCAAAGGTGGCTTATATTGTGTCTCTCCTAGCAGGGTCAGCTTTGGACTGGGTGTCCCCTCTCTGGGAACGTGCTGATCCCCTGCTCAATGACTATGAAGCTTTTATTACCTCTTTCCGTCACATCTTCGACGAACCTGGCAGAGTGTCGTCTGCCGCTACTGAGATCCTGAGAATTCGCCAGGGTAGTCGCTCAGTGGGACAATATGCTGTGCAGTTCCAGACTCTGGCTTCGGAACTAAAGTGGAACGAAGAGGCTCTCGTCTCCGCCTTCTGGAATGGGCTGGCAGGTCGTATCAAGGACGAATTAACTACCCGTGACTCTCCTGCTACTTTGGCTGAACTCATCTCCTTGTGCAACAAAGTAGATCTACGGATGCAGGAGCGTCAACTAGAGAGAAATCGCTCCGACCGTCTCCGCCCTCGTCTCACCACCAACGCTGTTCCTGTTCCTAGACCTGGGTCCTCCACAACCACACCACCAGACGAACCCATGCAGATCAACCGCTCTCGGCTTTCCTCTGAAGAAAAATCCCGTAGACGTCGTGAGAATCTTTGCATGTACTGCGGTTCTTCCGTTCATCTGTTGTCTTCCTGCCCACTGCGCCCGGGAAACGACCGCTCCTAACCTCCCCGAGGGAGGCCAGGTTAGGAGTTCTGCTTTCATCTCCCTCTTCAACTGTGCCCACCATTCCCGTTACTCTTGTGTGCCCTCAGGGAAAAATCAAGGTCCAGGCTCTACTAGATTCCGGAGCAGCCGGGAACTTCCTTTCTTCCTCTTTCGTTCTTCAACATTCCTTGACGGTGCAACCTTTGGCCCATCCGTTGGCTCTCACTGCAGTAGATGGGAGTCGCATCAGCAGCGGGCAAATCACCCTTCAAACCGATCCAGTGACAGTTCTCGTCGGTGCCTTACATCAAGAGACTCTAGAATTTTTTGTCCTTCCTCAGTCCTCACACCAGGTAGTCCTGGGCCTACCATGGCTTACTAAGCACAACCCTCATATTGATTGGACCAGTATGGAGATCACAGCCTGGGGTACGAACTGCCTAACTACTTGCATGCCTCGTGTCATTCCACTCCATCAAACTAATCCTCAAGAAGTAGGAGGTTCCAGTCTTTCGTCTTCACCAGCTCCACCCTTGTCGTTACCCACACCATATCTTTCTTTTTCTGACGTCTTCAGCAAAGGAGGTGCCGATACCCTGCCGCCTCATCGTTCCTGGGACTGTCCGATAGAGTTGATACCTGGGAAGTTCCCACCACGGGGTCGCATCTACCCCTTGTCTTTGCCAGAGACCAAAGTCATGTCTGACTACATTCGAGAGAACTTGGATAAGGGGTTCATTCGCCCGTCCACTTCGCCAGCCGGAGCGGGGTTTTTCTTTGTGAAAAAAAAGGATGGAACCCTCCGCCCGTGTATCGACTACAGGGGCCTGAACGATATCACGATCAAGAACCGCTATCCTTTGCCTCTGATCACTGAATTATTCGACAAAATCCGAGGGGCTTCCATATTTACTAAACTGGATTTAAGAGGGGCGTACAACTTGATCCGTATACGATCTGGAGATGAGTGGAAGACGGCGTTCAACACCCGAGACGGCCACTATGAATACCTGGTGATGCCCTTTGGTCTTTGCAACGCTCCAGCCGTCTTCCAACAATTTGTAAATGACATATTTCGAGATTTATTGTATCATTCCATTGTGGTGTACCTCGATGACATTCTCATCTTCTCATCGAACCTCCATCTCCATCGGCAAACAGTAGCTGAGGTCTTGCGGCGCCTTCGCCAAAATAAATTATTCTGCAAACTAGACAAGTGCGTCTTTGAGGTTACCTCCATTCCATTCCTTGGCCACATCCTCTCCAGCACTGGGATAGAGATGGATCCAGAGAAAGTAAGAGCCATCTTAGACTGGACAGCGCCCACCACGCTCAAAGGCATCCAGAGGTTCCTGGGCTTTTCAAATTACTATCGTCGTTTCATCCGGAACTTCTCTACCCTTGCTGCACCTCTTACTGCTCTAACCCGTAAGGGTTCTGATCCAAGTCAGTGGTCACCTGAAGCCTCTCAAGCCTTCCAACAACTAAAGGATGCTTTTGTCTCCGCCCCAATCCTTCTCCAGCCAAACCTCGACAAACCCTTTGTTCTTGAGGTGGACGCATCCTCAGAGGGGGTAGGGGCAATCTTGTCGCAGAGAGGGGAGGACCAGGTGCTTCATCCCTGTGCCTTCTTTTCCAAGAAGTTTCTTCCAGCGGAGAAGAATTACCCCATTGGAGAGCAGGAGTTACTGGCAGTCAAATCAGCGTTGGAGGAGTGGCGGTACCTCCTGGAGGGGGCACGACATAAAATTACGGTGTACTCCGACCATAAGAACCTCTCATTCCTCAAGCAGGCCCAATGTCTTACAGCTCCTCAAGCCCGCTGGGCCATGTTCTTCGAACGCTTCGATTTTCAAATCAAATTCAGACCCGGGACGATGAATGCCAAGGCCGATGCCCTTTCACGCTCTTTTGAAACTTCCGCTGATCTTGAGACTCCTCCTCGACCCATCCTCGATCCTCTGGTCTTTGCTCAAGTAACAGTCCAGCCTTCACCTCCACCAGGCAAGACCTTCGTTCCTCTCAATCTCCGGAAGAGAGTGCTGTCCTGGGCACACGCTTCCCGTTTCGCAGGGCATACCGGGGCACAGAAGACCTTAATGTTCCTGTTGCGGTCATACTGGTGGCCTACCATCCGTCGCGATGTAAACTCCTTTGTCGCTTCCTGTGTAAAGTGCGCTCAGCATAAGTCCTCCAGAACGTCTCCTGTCGGTCCTCTTCTACCTCTAGCCATACCAACAGAACCATGGTCCCACCTGTCTATGGACTTTATCGGCGAACTTCCTCCCTCCAAAGGGCATACAGTAATTTGGGTGGTGGTCGACCGCTTTTCAAAGATGGTGCACTTCTTCCCATTGAAAGGTCTTCCATCTGCTCCAGTGTTGGCTCAGCTCTTCATTTCCACCATCTTCAAACTCCATGGGTTGCCCAAAGAGATTATTTCTGACCGTGGCGTGCAGTTCGTCGCAAAGTTTTGGAGGGCCCTCTGTTCTGCTGTTCAAGTCAAGCTCAAGTTCTCCACTGCTTTCCACCCACAAACCAACGGGCAGACAGAACGAGTCAACCAAGACTTGGAGGCTTTCATTCGTTTGTTCGTCTCTTCCTCTCAAGACGACTGGGTAGACCTTCTGCCTTGGGCAGAATTTGCGCACAACAATTCTTATCATTCTTCCTCTGGTACCACTCCCTTTTTCACTGTCTTTGGCAAGCATCCCCGATCTCCGGAGTTCTCAGATCTATCATTGTCCGAAGTCCCTGCAGCTGCTTCTTCCCTACAACGGTTTGCAAAGATCTGGTCAGACGTCCATACAGCTCTCCTCAAAGCATCCGCTCGATATAAAAGGATGGCGGACAGGAAAAGAAGAGCGGCTCCTAAGTTGAAGGTCGGAGATCGAGTATGGCTGTCTACCCGCCATATACGCCTTCGGTTACCGTCCATGAAGCTGGCTCCTCGGTTCATCGGGCCGTACCCGATCACTCAGGTGATTAATCCGGTGGCCTACAGACTACAGCTCCCTCCTTCCTTAAAAATATCAAATTCGTTCCATGTGTCCCTTCTGAAACCTTTGCGTTTGAACTTATATCAGAAGAAGGTGCCTAAACCGCCCAAGATTGGCTCGGAAAGAGAAACAGAGTTCGAGGTGAGGCGCATTATCGACTCACGTTGCCGCAATACCCATCTTCAGTATCTGGTAGAGTGGCTTGGATTCGGTCCTGAAGAGAATTCCTGGGTTGATGCTGCAGATCTTCATGCTCCTCGTCTGGTGAGACAGTTCTTTCAAAGAAATCCACACAAGGTGCGTAGGTGCCCTGGGGTCACCCAGAAAGGGGGGGGTACTGTCACACGCAGCCGCGGCGGTGCGCGGCGGGCTTACTACTCACCCGTTCGCGCCCGCCGTCGGCTAGCGTGTAGTGGTCTCCAGGTCAGCGGCAGCAGGCAGCGGCAGTCTGGTGGGCAGCAGGCAGCGTGGGACGCCAGCAAGTGTAGCGGTATGTGCTGTAGGGGCACCGGGAGGCCGGCGTCGCCATCTTGATTAAGGGCAAATAGCAGATTGGTCCTTGTCTGAGGTTTCCGCCCATACTGACCTGACAGCCAATGGCAGCCGCCCTCTAGGGATATAGGGGATCTGCCTAGGCCTGTTCAGTGTCAGTACAAAGAGTCTCCAGAGGCGTTCACAGCTCCCAGCTGACTCCGGCTCTCTGACTCACCTCTCCTGACTTGGTGCCTTGCTTCAGTGCTCTGTGTTGGTCTCGATTCAGCTTAACCCCATCGCTGCCAGATCTCTCCACAGTCTGGTCTCTGCCTGCATCCCTGAGCTTCCTGGCCTAAGCTCTTCAAGTCGTCTGCTTCCAAGCAACTTCCCATTCTTCTGTCATCATCCATCTTCTTTCAGTCTTCAAGGATCCCTCATTACCATCAAGTACATTCTCTTTCCGGATTTCTCCATTTCCCAAGACCCCAGCCTGCAGTCCGCAGTGCCTGAACTGTCATTGTTTAAATGAACTTTTTCTTCTTTACAAAGTGCCGTGCCGGCTCAATTCTTATTACTGCTAAACTGCCACTTAACAAGTATTCAAGCGTGTATTGTTCTATTTATGAATTCTATTATTAAACCTGCACGATTTAATCCTTCCTCCTCTGGTCCGTCTCCGGTTGCTACACACCACACGACTTCATCCAGCCCTTCAGTCGTGACACCCGAGTAAGCTCTTACTGCTAGAAGTTTTAGTTCTGACAGCCGCTGAAGTACAGTTGTTTACATATAAAGCCCCATACACACTAGAGAATATTGTGAAAGAAGCTTCTAAGTGATTTACAAAAACGTCTAGTGTGTACATTCAATATTGTTATAGATGCGCACTCCAATGCCTTGATAAAGAGATCATCTTGAAACGAAAAAACAAAAAGTCTGCATTAAAAGAATAAAAGAATAAATTAAAATTAAATGTTTCTATCTGCTATAATTACCATTTTTGGTTCTAATAAGTTTTAATATTTTTTTGTATATTTATACATATATATAGATATGGTTTAGGCAAAGTTGCTGCTTGTTTTTTTTTTTAAACAATGTTAAAATGGGTGTGTTATATTTCCCCGACAGTCTGGATTCCGACAATCATTACTCAGACGTCGTAATCCCGACTGCACAGTGTGGGGAGCGCAATGAAGCCCTTTGCGGGCTCGCTGCGCTCGCCACGAGGGAGCAGTCGGTATTCCAACGTCTGAGGAATGACTGTCGGAATCCCGACTGTCGGGGAGCCGTCCGGCACCCGTTAAAATAATGTTAATACATATACTGACATGCAAAAAAGGAATATACAGTAAATAAGGATAATTCCCTTTCAAATGTACCTAAGTGGGCTGGACATATACAAAGCTCTCAAGGAAGCCGGAATCGGCTAATTAATACTAAACACCTGAGCTAAATGAACAGACAGGTATTTAATGCCTGCCAGAGGTGAAATGCGCTCTTGGAGGAGTCTGTGGACCCGAAACCCGGCTATATGTGTCCTCATCAATCAAAGTGAACCCTTATCTCCAAGCGGCACACCTTAGCATTGCTGCCTAGCTGTGGCAGAGTGTCAACCAGCTAACACACCGTGTGGGGAGACGGCAAATGCCGTAACTCAGTCGGGAGGTGGCTAACCGCATGCCTTGCTACATTGAACTGTGCGAGTTCTCAAGTGCAGGAGTTATCTTCCACCTCAAACAGCAGACACTGCCACCTGCTACGAACTGGTGTTATACCCAGAATATGGTAATATAATTGTTTTGTTTCAATTTCAAACAGAGACACTGTTGCCATCTACCTGTCTGGCAGAATTTATTTGATTGCCGGATGGTTTTCAAGTTATTGAAAGACACTTGTTATTTAATACAGCTGAGGCTAAGCTGCACAATTGAGCAACTTTTCCAACTGGCAGCCCATTGATATCCATCTCATGGACTGACTATACCCTCTGGTCAAAATAAATGATCCTCTGGAAGTGCTCAAGTACTATTCGGTATATGTATTAATTGATCAATTTATATTTTTACTATAAGTATTGTTCTGTTTGTCTATTTAATAAATTGTATTTAAATATAGTGTACCTTTGAGCACCCACGCCTCTTTCTTTCCTTTGAGTTGGAAGGAGGGAGTGTCCAGCTGGAGTTTATGGTGTGTGGCGTGACCCCCGTGGAAGGTAGGATCTACCAATTCACCATCTATGTAGTGATTACCGGTATTACACTACATCATTCAAGCCTGAAACCTAGTTCACCCCTCTTCACTCCAAGCGGTGTTTCAAAAGTTTTTGTAAAGTTTTCAATGTATAGTATTTTTATCTTTGTCTGAATAAACTTCTTTGTAAACAACGAATCAAGTACAAAAGATACCTTTTGAGGTGTATACTTTGAACATCGTGAGTATGGGTATGCACCCTTAAAGAAACCTTTATAGCTACACACGTGTAAGTTAGGTATGCCCATCATTTAATGAATACCTACAGTATAGTTAACTGCTGTATCAAAACAATATTACACATTGTTTGCAATTATTCTTATTTTTCATATTTGGTAACTCTACTACCATATACCCAAGAGAGGAGATATTGGGGAAAAAAAAAAGGTTTTTAAAAAAGATAAGTATACTATTACTTCAATTATCTCAGCGCCCTGTCTATATACCCCTTCACCAACTTGACCATTGTATTCTTTTGGGATCAAAAGGATTGATATTGGGGTATAAGAATAGGCATCTTTTTCTTCACCAATCTCTAAAGAAATCAGCACACTCCTATGTGTCTTTAATGATGACTGATGTCTATTGAACATGTAGGTAAATTTGGCTATACTTGTATAGCCAAATGACCCGTGTATTTAGTGGGTCACGGTGAGGTCACTGAACGATATTGTATATCGAGATCGGTCAGTGTGTATGCACAATGTGGCCGATATTGTTCATTATACCAGCTGCGGCCCTTATCATCTAGTACGTATGGGGATATACACTAAAAGGCAGAAGACCTTCTCATTGGCCATAGGAGTCTTCCACCATTGAGCTGGAGTTCCCTAACAGTGGGCGTTATTCTGGTTGGATCGGTTCTGTCCGCATTCGCACGGAACGTGTTTCTTCTTCTTCTGCGCATGCGTACCGCCCGCAATGCGCATGTGCGGCGACAGCACGCCGCTTGCAGACGCAACTCTCCAATCAAAAAGTCCTGTCCGATCAGAGACGGACAAAGTGGGCATAATGTGGGCGTGTTTAGGGGAGAGGCCAGAAAATAGGGCAAAACTGGGCGTATCCCTGGGCGTACCCACGGAGGTGCATCCGCCTCACTCGGTCGCGATGCTTATGCCCCCAAACCAACTTAAGCAATGCTTATGCCCCCAAACCATCGGACCACCAAAGAATGCTCCATAGCACTTTTAGACCATTCGCCTGAGTCCAGCCGCAATCGGTCGGCTAATTAACGCGCAAGGTAGCGAGACATGTAAATAAATAGGAACATAATTATGGCCATTATTTACAGCATGCACACAAACACCCACAACAATGTAATAAAAACATTGGGGGGGGGGGGACACATAAATAGTGAGGAAAGTGGCACATTAGAACAGAAGAAATATAAATGTAATATGGGTTCAATTGTAAATTTATTAAGGTAGACAAATGAGGTGATAGAAAGTAATTACAAAATCACACTTAGGAAAATTGGTTAATTATCAGAAGGTAACTTCAAAGGGAATAATTGCAGGACCATATATGTGAAGCGTACGCCACCGTGCTCGGATGTACACTTCCTCTCACGATCAGGAAAACAGGCTCAGTCTCCGAGTGAAAAGGCTGAGAACCGTCAGAGCCCGGTAGCGTATGCTCATGGGCACGGCAATCCCCATCGTCGGCTTATCCCACCGTCCGTGTGCGGATGTTCAGTGGGCGGACTCACGCTAACCGAAAGAGTGCGTGATTAGTTCGGTCTGTCAGTACGCACATGCCTCCGCCCGATCCAACCAGAATAGGGGCCAGTATGCTGCCAAGATGTTAATATTGCCATGCACTACTGCTGTATTGCCACTGTTTTACCCTGTGCTGTAATAAGCATCTCTTTCTGGTTACGTTACCCTTGTGTTGACTACCAGTATATTTTTGGATTGTGGGAGGAAACCGGAGTACCCAGAGGAAACCCACGCATAATATACAAACTCTGCACAGTTAGGGCCATGGTGGGAATCAAATCCCATGACCACAGTGCTGTGAGGCAGTAATGTTAACCATTACACCATCCTTTCAATCTCTCCAGGTATAAGTAGTCTTCAGGGAAAAAATGAACTAAATCCATATACAAATGTTATTGTAACATTTTGTTGTGCACATGCATAGGAACAAACTGCAGATTTTATGCAAAAATAATGACTTATGTCCAATTCTGCATTAACCCTATGACCAAATCTGTCCCTGGATGCACAGAAATAGAGCTGCAGCACTTCTTTTCACATAAATTCACACCAAAGTCTTTAAAGTTTAAAGGAACTTTTTACATTTTAATGTCCCCTAGCATGTGATACACTTTTGAGTTCAATTTATTTTTCTCTCTTAAAAATTAAGAAAAATTCAGTTAATCCACATTTATATATATTTTGGTTTTTAACCCCTTCCTGACAGAGCTAGTTTTTGCGTTCCTGACAGAGCCATTTTTTTCAAATCTGACATGTCTCACTTAAGTGGGGATAACTTTTTTTTGCTTTTACTTATCCCAGTGATTTTGAGATTGTTTTCTCGTGACACATTGTACTTCAAGTTAGTGGTAAATTTTCGTCGATACAGTCTGTGTTTTTTTGTGAAAAATACCAAAATGTCGGAAAAAAATGGAAAATTTTGCGATTTGCAAAATGTTAAATTTTCTGCTTGTGAGACAAATAATCTTACCACTCAAAATAGTGAATAACTAACATAGACCATATGTCTACTTTATGTTGACATCATTATTTCAACTTCCTTTTAATTTTTTGGGACACTAGGAGGCTTACAATATGAATAGCAAATTCTCAAATTTTCAAGAAAATTTCAAACACTGATTTTTTTAGGGACCAGTTCAGTTCTGATGTGACTTTGAGGGACTTGTATGTGAGACACCCCCATAAATGATGCCATTTCAAAAACTGCACCCCTCACAGTATTCAAAACAGCATTTTGGAAGTTTGTTAACCCTTTAGGTGTTTCACAGGAATTAAAACAAAGTGTAGGTGAAATTTCAAAATTTCTTTTTTTTTGCAGAGTTTCAATTTTAATACATTTTTCTAACGAATACAGTAGATTTTACTAGAGAAATGTGACTAAAAATTGATTCCCCCAATTCTT